>NC_139948.1:40738443-40999907 GCF_963454915.1 Gymnoscopelus microlampas
TGATACAATAAGCATGTCACTCAGTTTCTCTATGGGTATAAGTAACAGCGTCTCCGCCATATGTGACGGCTGCCAATTATAGCAGAAATAGAACAATACTTTGCCAGTCTTTTTGCCTCCTTTTTGGGCATCCCAAGTTGTTGGAACCCTCTAACAACCAGTCTGTGGGTATGTCCTAGGCTGCCAAATATAAAAACAAATAGTGTGCACCTATAGCCCAGCTCTGAGATGGTATGTAGAAGTGGTTGGTATTTAATGACCTTGGTCATAAAGGCTTCCTCTAGGCTAAGGTCAAAGGTGCACACACACACACACACACACACACACACACACACACACACACACACACACACACACACACACACACACACACACACACACACACACACACACACACACACACACACACGTATATACAGTACAAACAGTTAGTCATGCTACAAATAGTTGTGTGTCCAGGTTACCTTTTTTCCCCCCAAGAAATTGTATTTTACTACTACATTCTATTTTGTGAAGACGGGTCATTCCATTTGAGACACTGACATCTTTCAACTCATGGTTTTCTTTTGTATTCTGTGAAAACCTCTTTGTCATATACAGTATGTACAGTATCAAGGTAACTGGGAGACGTTTGTAGATAGCATAGAGATACTTATGGATCTGATAGAAATATGTTAGATATGAGATGCTTGGTATTTACGTATAGGTTCAACTCATACCTTTAACGATGTCCTGCAATTATAACACGTAACTTTGTCAGTGAGTGTTGCTGTTGCCAAATGCAGAAAGCTCTTTTGAACGTTTTAAATACATAGAAATAGAAGTAAGACAGATCATTTTCATGGCAGCTACCGATCATTAATTGTGATGTATTTTTTGGATGAAATCAGAAAAAAGATTCAATGTTTTATGTCAAGTGTTTCTTGCATTTAAACGTTTGTGGCACTTCAGATTAACAGCCTGTTTTCACTTTTGGAACTTTTTATAAAATCACTTTTTTAATCAATGGTTAGACAAACGTGTGTTAAAAACAACACGCACTATTGTCCGGCAGCTATACCGTAGATCTGTGTGGTTTAGGGAGGTCTGTAACAACCATTAGTTTATCTTATCATCGCTGTCGGATGGGAAACAGTTACTTTTCAGGTAATTAATTGTGTTCCAGATCCAATGTAGTTATTATTTAGTCACAAGCTCTTGTTAATACTTTTAATTGGTTAAATATTTAAAATCCACAGACAACCACTTTAACTTTTTTCTAAAATAACAATTGCATGACACAGTAGTACAAAAGGAAAAAAAAGTTTAAATGTGGAGATACAAGGTTTCTGTCTGACAGCAACGTTATGTTGTCTTTACCAGTGGGGGAGGGGTCAGGACATTCCAAAAAGCACTGTATCATCTATTCCGTGAAATTCCATAATTGCAATAAAATCATTATTTGCTGAACTAAATTTTTACCTTGCCGGGAATGTCATGTAAGAGCTAATGACTATTTTCATGGACAGCCTGGCCGTTTACAAATGAATGCACCATTTACAGTTTCATTTTTTTTTCTTCTGCATTTCTTAGAACGCAACATTTTTTCTTTTATTTGTTTGTATGTAGCATGTGCTCATGTACAGGTTCTTCAGAACACTGCCAATTTACCTGTTTGAATGAATTCTGTGTGAAGCTGTCATCCATAGAACCAGTAGCATTCAAGGAGGCATTGTCAGTTCATAGAATTCAGCAAGGTTAAGTATGTGTATCAAAAAATACAAAAACTAAAATCACACACAAACCCATCAAAGGAGGAAAAGAAACTAGTGCCAAATGATTTGTTGCCAAATGAATTGGCA
Source organism: Gymnoscopelus microlampas (assembly GCF_963454915.1). Lineage (NCBI taxonomy): Eukaryota > Metazoa > Chordata > Actinopteri > Myctophiformes > Myctophidae > Gymnoscopelus > Gymnoscopelus microlampas. The sequence continues at coordinate 40,740,285 of NC_139948.1, forward strand.
GAGTTTGAATGTTCCCATCTTCCTTTTGGTGATAACAGTTCTCAGCATGACTTACACTTTACAGCTGACATATCAGATATCTCAAAAGGACATTAAACCAAATGGAGGGTCATTTAACCAACTAATCATACGCAAAACATTTCTACGTCTATCAAACTTTTCAAATTTCCTCCCGAATCAGTTCTCACTGCTTGAATATGACACTGAAAGTGAACTGACTCAGCCTGTCTAGCCATCTTGTAGGGACGATATAGATCGTAGAATCAGACACTGACGATGCTTCTGTCTGTACTGTACATTCATTCAACTGAATAAATTATTATTTACAAAATAATAATTGTGATGTGTGAGTCTTTGTGTACTGCAGTAGAACATTGGAGCCGGGAGGGTCGCCCCCATACACATCAATGTATGAGTCCAGTGGTTCTCGACCTTTTCTGGACCAGGGCCCACTTGAAAATCTCAAAGGAATTTGCGGTCCACCCATCTGACCCCTTTAACACGGCAGCCGAACGTATTAGGCTATAACATGCATGGTAACATCGATGTTCATAGTGATAAACATACCACACTACTTTTCAGATTTAGATTATTGTCACAAAACACACATTAACTAGCCTGGTAAACCCTCCCTCCGGAAATCTCATTTCCATTTGATTGAAATCAAATGGAAATGAGATTTCCGGAGGGAGGGTTTACCAGGCTACACATTAACCACTTCAGCCCTATGTATATTTCCAGTGGTCGAAAGTAACTAAGTACATTTACTGTACTTAAGTACTGTACTTGGTACAAGGAAGACAACAACCCAGACCCCTTGCTTCACTGAGGAACCATAGATTTACAGGCAAGATTTGCACAACGGTACCAAAGACAGATGTCAAAGTTGCAGGGCTAACACCAAAGTACCAGGGCTAACACCAAATAATGCTGTCACTCACTCTGCATAACGGAACACCAGCTTCACTTGCCCTGTTGCACGGGCCTTATCCTGACAAAAGTGGCATCTTTCCATGGGGGCAGTGTTGCTGCTTAGAGCATACACAAACTCAACAAAGTTGCAGAACCCATGTTCAGGTGCCAGTCACTCACCTGTGAGGCAGTCACACACACATGTGACTGGCACACACCTGAAGCCCATTGAATGTCATGAATGTCATGACATTGAATGTCAGCAGAAAAGTCTAACAGACCATTTTGGCCCATTTTTGCTTGGCGCTGCCCACAGGTTTGCCTGTGTTGCTCATTCCATGAATGCCCGATGCTTACAAGCAGCAAACTATACTATGAAAACATGGGCCACATTGGCAAAGAATGTAAGAAAGAGGCAATCATGTAGAAAATAGCCGATCTCCAAGCTTACAAAGCCTCTCAACGTGAGGCGTTTCGAGCTTGTAGATCGGCTATTTTCACAATATTTACTTGTGGAACGGAGTCAAACAGAATGGGGGGGGTCCCAGATCAAGTACGTGTATTTGGGGAGGGGGGGGGGGGGGGCGGCGTGAAAGGGTTGATAAGCACTGCTCTAATCGGAGCGAAATTATCTGAAATTACTACATGACCATAATGCAGCCTAACATGCGTTGCACGGGGCGGTCCTGCCATTACGTTAGTTACTGTAGTTGCTGTGGAGCTACATAGTTCTCCAGAAGACACACACAAACATACACCATCTACAATGGACGAACTGAGCAGCAATATTGACATTCACACCACGAACGTGCATTGTTGACAAAGTGATTGCACAGCCGCTGCAGGCATGACAACCACGTTAGCGTTAGCGACATGGCAGCTATCACAGCGCCCTGTCCGTCGTGCTGCAACTGCCTGTGATATGATGGCTACAGCAGTAACAGCAAGCTGTCTGTGATGCCATTGTCTGGAGACTGCTCTTAGCGTGACACGACCAATGAGAGTGAGCGCTGTAGTTGTTGCTAAGATACGGTGGCGTCTCTGCCCCATAGCTTGTAGATCTCTCACACATGATTGGCGTAGGCTGCGTTGCCAGGTCTGACTTTGTGTCTAAGCAATGGTCGGCTTATTTTTGCGCGCCTTTGGGCTCGTTTGCATTGTGCGCACGGCAGCGCTTGTTTAGCGTACGTCAGCGCGACGTGGCAACGGACGTGGCAACGTGAAAGGTGATTGGCTGGTGAAAAGAAACACCCGGACGTGAATTTTGTGTTGGCGAAGTGATTTGCATAAGTATTGGAGCATAATGCGTTTGATATTAATTGTACATCCTGCAAGTACAGTGATGGGATGCGAAGCAGCTGGTGTCACAGGCAGAATGGGCTCGTTTGCATTGTGCGCACGGCAGCGCTTGTTTAGCGTACGTCAGCGCGACGTGGCAACGGACGTGGCAACGTGAAAGGTGATTGGCTGGTGAAAAGAAACACCCGGACGTGAATTTTGTGTTGGCGAAGTGATTTGCATAAGTATTGGAGCATAATGCGTTTGATATTAATTGTACATCCTGCAAGTACAGTGATGGGATGCGAAGCAGCTGGTGTCACAGGCAGAATATTGAGGAATTTTGGGGGAAAATGTGGAGTTAGTTGGGCCATGTGTCTGCTTGGCAATTGAGCACATACACTCGTGTACACTCCATGACTGTGGCCGTCAATTATGGTAGCAAGATATATAATACTTTACTGATTGGTATTAGTAAAGGGGAGATATAATGGCCCGAATTCAAGTTTCCTTACATTTTGTGAGCAGTTTACATGTTTTTAAAACACAGGGACCTCTCTATGAATAATCCTATGAATCATGGTCAATATGGCCAGAACCCGCTGGGTTTTTAGACAGGGAGGTGAAATACATTTCAGTTTAATTCTACAGTATGTCACTTTCATTCCGCTTACACGTCCTGGTATGAGAGTTTAAATAAACTGCTATAAACAAAGTTACAATCAGACTAATAAGAGTCATACTAGGTTTAGGTCCTAGATGTCATGTTGGCAGAATCCAGTTCAGGGAGATCAACTGGCTCCATGTGGAATCAAGGGTCACTCTGGCCAAACGTACATATAGTCAGACCTGAAAGCTTTGCAGTAAAACAGGGGTTCTCAAACGTTTTCATGTCAAGGTCATGTCATATGTATTTGGCTGTGGACCCCCATCTGAAAAAAAGTTTTGTTCCAGGGACCCCCAAGAAGAGCAGATTTATGTAAAAAATATTCCAAACATTTTTGATATTTTTTAAAGAAATTCAAAATAGTAGATGTACAAGCCCGCAGCACAGCACGATGTGACGCACTGTGAGCTTGTAGATCTGCTGTTTTTGAATAGCCAACATATAAATGGAAAAGTGGTTAAAATGATTGTGTGATGCTATTACAACAACTCTTGCTGGGGACCCCCTGGTAACTCCCCTAAGGACCCCTGGGGGTCCCCGGACCCCACTTTGAGGACCACTGCCCTAAAGATGTCTCTCAATGCCTTTTACGTTTTTCCTCCCTCTTCCTCCGTCGTCATCGTCAGGATGAAGAACTGCAGAGAACGTGTAACGAGAGCCTGCGCGTCCAGGCCGCCTACGGATACGACTACTTTGACCTCGCCATCGTCAACGACAACCTGGCGTGCATTCTCAGAGCATGTTTAATTTCTAAACGATCAATGTTCCAGCTTTGATCAGAGGAACTAACATAGTATATACTTAACTTCTTATTTATCGGTATTACAATGAAAATACATTTTCAAGTTTTTTTTAAAGAACCATGATATTTGTTTTTACACAAATGTGTTAGTATTAATGTTATTTAATCGTCAAAATCTTAGTTTTTTGCCGGTTATTCGGCCACTTGCAATATCCTCACGGCCCAACAGTGGGCGTCGGCCAGATGGTAACATCATGTTCATCCTATAGTGAGTGAGTGAGTGAGTGAGTGATAAACGTGCCACACTCTTTTTAAATGTGTTCACTTGTCCAAGGATTTGTCTTCTATATCCTGTCTATAATAACTATATAGACAGTCCTGTATTATCCTTTCCCCCATTGTCCTGTGTCTTTTCATACATGTGCACAACTCCAAAACATTGTCATCACAAAAAACGATTTCATTATGAAATCATTACAACTTAGAGGGGACAACAAACAAGAACCTTTCTCAGTACAGGAGTGTTTTTTGGGGGGATCATATCACCAATGCTGAGGTTTCACTATGTTTTTAAACTGCCAGCAAAGATATATATGTAGATTATTTCTAATATAAATGTGTCAGGAACTGACACAAATACAGAACTCAAAACATTACACTGAACATGACGACAGGTGACCTGACAAACAACTTATGACCCAACACTGGAACTTCACAGAAACACGGTGTTTATAGTCACTGCAGCTCGTCACCAAACCAGGCTCAGCTGGTCCTCACAGGTGACGGCATTCAGGGCAATCAGACTCATGGAGCAGACCTGAGCAATGGAGGGGCAGAGGCACACTCAGAGGCAAACAGTCACATGGGTCCACTGTAGAGGCTGTGACCGTGACAAAATGTCTTCAATGATTGAGGTTATTTGTTTAATGTTTGTTCTTTGACTTGTTCTCCATATCCTTCTAGTCAATAATTGACTAGAAACCAAAACAATCACCCTAATTGGCAATATTATTGCCAATTAGGGTGATTGTTTTGGTTGTTGCTTCATTTCAACATTTGAAGCCCATAGGTCTACATGAGGATTGACTGTACTGTATTTAATAATGTGTTATATATTTGAGTGTGTATATATGAACATCTTTTCAGTTTCTCTTTAGCCTGGTAAACCCTCCCTCCGGAAATCTCATTTCCATTTGATTTCAGGAGTGAGTCTGGCCTGAACCGCCTTTCTGCAATGATCGCTGTGGGCTGGAGTTGGGCGGGAGTAATACCGTTGACTGACAACCCCTTCAACCAATGATCGTTTTTCCCCTTCAGCCAATCAGCAGTTCATTTTGACGAGCTCCAGACTATGTGACGCAACGGGACTTTTGGGACGGCCATGCCGAAAATAGGTTGCCTTATTGGGATACATGCGTGTCACTCCCCGCCCCTGCCGGTTCTCTAAATTTATATTTTTAGGCTCTGTCATGATTAATTGACCACATATATGAAGTTAAACAACTAAATTCTATCCAAACGATATCTTAATAGTAAATTCCGTGCCTCAAAAAAGAACTTTGAGACCGTTTTAAAACCCAAAATAAGAAGTCACGGCACTCGCAGGAACAACAATGGCTGCCGTTCGTCTTTTGTCGGCCCCAGTCAGGCTGCACTCGGCTTCATTCGGGCTCACTCGAACTCGCCACCTGATTGGCCAACTGTCGCTGTCAATCACAGAACGATGTGCGACGACGCTGATAGGCTCGTCAGTTCGGCGTATAGAGCGATTATTGCAGAAAGGCGGTTCAGGCCAGACTCACTCCTGAAATCAAATGGAAATGAGATTTCCGGAGGGAGGGTTTACCAGGCTAGTTTCTCTTATAGTATTTACCTAAATACACTTTGACTAATATTTGATAATTTTTTCAGACATCTTCCTATTTTATTTCTGAAGACAACTGTCAGGCCAGTTCTTCAATGAGGTGGACTATACGTACTGGAGTGCACTTAACTAGTGACAATTTAAACAATTTATGCACAAATACCTAACTGTCTCACATGTGAATGGAAGGACAAATCTTAGTCGTATATTTATACTACATTTGGTGGACTGTGTAAAACGGTTTTGCTCACCTAATGCAAAACAAGTATTTGTGTTCACATACCTACAGTCAACAAAAAAATAAAAATCCAAAAACAACCAAAAACGTGTAATACAGATTTATTACATGTTTAAGACAACAAATTGGAGTGACCAGTGATCTACTGTCTGTCTGTCTGTCTGTCTGTCTGTCTATCTATATAATCACCTTTCTTCCACCTATATTCTTCTAATGGTCATAATTGTTTGATCGCTTATGTTGTAGTTCCCATTTCTCTCACAAACCCAGCTGTTTAGTAAGGTGGGCGTCCACCCCACGAATTGCGTCAATCATTTGTGAACTCGCCTCGTTTCCCTTTCCCCGGACCATGTCGATAAGTTTCCGTGCTTTGTCTAACTTGAGCTTTTCCCCTCTGACTGACTCCATTTCTGCATCATTAATGACACCCATCTCCCGGAGGTCGTCCAGTAGCAAACCCAGGTTGTCCTCTGAGACTCTTTGAACAAACTCCCTCCTCACAGCCACCAGCTTCTTCTCTGCACTGTTGGCCCCCTGGGTCTGTGTCACGTTTTGCTGAGCAGCACCTTAAAGACAAGACGGTAGATTAATAATAATTATTAATTATTATTATTATTATTATTATTATTATTGTATAAATGTTATTGCACTATAATAACAAAAGAGTAAATATTGTATTCTGCTAAATGCTGTCCTAATCGTTTCTTTTAAATATATGACAAAACATTTTGTTTAGCCAACAGCTGCAAGGACAGCATCTATTGAATATATGCTTCATGAGCATCAATTGGTGTACTTCATTAAGTGGCTGAGTATACAATACTCCAGTGTTCAAATTACTAAGATTGAATAATTGATAGATAAAAACCATGCAAATAAGCAAATTGAAAAGCTATAAAAGGGATTGGGAAAGTGTTTGATCTTTATCTCATTAGAGAATTTGATCATGACCCCATGGGGGTTGATGACAATTTGAATTAATTCAGTTCAATTCAATTCAATTCAATTCAATTCAATTCAATTTAATTCAATTAAATTACCTTTCCATGCTGACCCAGCTTCTGAAAGTCTCCCCACTAGATCATTCCTCTTGATCTTCTCCAGGATTTTTTTGGTAACCTCCAAAGCTCTATCGGGATATGTTTGTGTCATCACATCTACTGTTTGCAGCCTGTTGGCGGTTTCCAGCCTGCATTTCGGAATGGAGCCGTTGGAGTCCTTTAGCAGGAGCCATTGGAAATGTTCGAATTCAGCTGCACTAAGATCCTGAAGGATTCCTAACAGACATTCGTGTGCCATCGCTGATCAAGGGGTGCAATGAAGATGCAGGATCTGAAAAGAGTAAGATGTCAGAAAAAGTCAAGTATGATATCAAACCATTTAGACATACAATATGTCATCAAATCTGTCAGATATCAGGTGGTCAGATAGCAGTGATTCTTCATTGTTGTTTGATTGATATACATATGTAAATAGCCTATATTGTATATCAACATTATCTGCAGTGAATTGAACACTGTAACAGTCACAAGACCCTTCAGAGAAACAGTCATGTGTATATGGTTCTAGGGGCGTGTTGTTGTTCACTTGAGATTATAACAAACAATATAGGATGTACTATTATTTATTCAATATTACCACTACATATTTATTCATCATGTAAAAAAATCGTCCAATATTCCCAGTGTTTTTTAAACATAATTTACACACGTTAAAGGAGTAGGTCACCCATTTTTTTTAAATTTTCTATCAATTACACACCCCATGAAGCATTGAATTAATGGAGATTTGTTTTGTTTTTGTCGCATTCCTGAGCCAGTAATTTGATTACCGGTGTAGAGATGCTAATGTATCCGGTATAGGAGACACAAAGGTGACTCTTTGTGTCTCCTACCGGAGAGACCACTGGTCATAAAAGTATTGGCTTAGGAATGTGACAAAACAAAAAAAACTCCATGAATGCAATGTTTCATGGGGTGTGTAAATAATTGATAGAAAATAAGTCATTTTCTGGATGAACTACTCCTTTAATATAACTTTAGGCTATATTAGGCCTATTCAGCCTGTCTGTCTTGTCTTGGTGTATAATAATAAAATCTACAAAGTAACTATAGTAAAGGTTTTCAAATAATTGTAGTGGAGTAAAAATTACAATATTTGCCTCCTTGTACTTAAGTATAGTACTTGAGTACATGTACTTTGTTACTTTCCACCACTACTACACCATCATTGCTGGCGCTTTCGGAGGCTTTCTGTCATCCTTGACCAAATGACCTCGCATGGCTTATGGGCGGGACAAAGGAACCAGTCAGTCTAACTGGTTTGTTTTAAGTGACAGACAGCCTGTCAGGAGGAGAGTTATGATAACAAGCGACGAAATCCTGTTAAGACTTGCCAAATATTTTCTTATTGTTTGTGGGTGTTGTTGTTGTTGTAGCCTATAGGCCTACTGACAAATGTTTTTTAATACAGGCCAGCTTAGATTATTAAAGCTGAATAACTCATGATTAATAATGTAGCCTATTCAATCAGCAGTGATTCACTATTAGGCCTATATCGCATCAGGCAATTAGGGTGCGTGTTAGCCATGGTTCACATGACACTCGTCTGCCACAAGCGTCATGGAACCGAGAGTTCCTGGTTTTCGATTTACGTTAAATGAGTTACATTGACAACTCTCTCACATGTACATAAACGTTCAGATTTCAAATATAAAGTGTTTACCCACGAGCCACGGATGTTACAAGTTGATCCGACCGGTGATAATACCCGCATCTCCCGTATTGTTCAATAAAAAGCATTTTAATCCGATCGCCAGCCATTTTCTCCAAATTTTCTCCGTTGCTTTCAACTATGCGACACTAATGGTTGGGAGGTGTATTGCACTCTGATACATTACCAAAAAAAGGGAAAAAATGGCTGGCGATGGGTTTAAAATGTTTTATATTGAACAATACGGGAGATACGGGTACTTATAACGGTACGGATTGCCTTGGAACATCCGTGGCACTTGGGTAAGCACTTTATATTTGAAACCTGAACCTTAATATACATGTGAGAGTTGGCAATGTAAAACCAGGAACTCTGGGCTCCATGACAGTCATGTTTCAGGGCTAGGTGCGTGTCAGTATTTAAATTACGGACCTGTCTACATTACACTGTGTTATTGCAGTGTATTTTAGGTCTGAAACATTCAGAATGAGACAAAGTGGAAATAGTTTGAGCTGCTTCTTATACAAATAAAATAAAATCTGATATTCCTTCATGTTTTTAGACCCACTGACCGAGCAGAGACGTGTTTTCAACTTTGTCTCATTGCATAGCCTAGGCTACTTTATGTGCGAAGTGCACTTTGACAGACAATACATAGGCCTACTTAATGCATTATGTATACAGGGCATAAGGTTATACTCTATTATGAATAAATAACGCATCGTGGCGTGGGGCAAAACGATGGTTAACCAATAATGCAGAAATGTACACTTTACTATTAGGCCCTAATAGCCTAAAATAAAAGCCTAAAAGCCTGCAAAATGTTATTGTCCTCCTACCTTTAGTGAAGAATGATGACGTCGTTGTGCAGAAGCAAAGTTGTGAAGTTGTGAAGTGAAAACGAATGTAGTAAAGACGGAAATAATGCTGCTTTTTATGGAGGGTGGGTCACACAGACGTATAGACTATAGTTTCATCTGGATCCAGTCTTCCCAGTTCATCCTCAGCTTTCCGATGTAAATACCTCACTGGTCTGGTTTCTACTCCCAGAGAGAGAGAGAGAGAGAGAGAGAGAGAGAGAGAGAGAGAGAGAGAGAGAGAGAGAGAGAGAGAGAGAATATGCTCTTAGGGACTAAGACAATGATATATAGGTGGCTAAGGCAGTGGTTCTGGTTCTGCGGGGGGGGGGGGGGGGGGGGGGGGGGGGGGTAGATATCATTGACAGGGGGGGGGAGGTAAAAACCGGTCAAACATTGGCCAAATTGTCAAATCATTTAAGAAAATAGCTGATCTACAAGCATTGCCAGGGGTTGTAAGCTTGTAGATCGGTTATTTTCACAATATTTATCAGTGGAACCCAGGAAATGTAATGCCTCAACTCCTACAATTCCAAGTACTTGTTGTCAGTTCAAATATGATTATTTTAGGGCTTTGCAATACATTGTGAGCTTGTAGATCTGCTATTTTCAAATTATTTTACTACATGTTAAAACTGAAATGGGACGTTCTGTATAATGAGTACTCTTACATTTTGTACATAAGTACATTGTGATGCCTGTGCTTTTGTACTTTTATGCAAGTACATTTTTAATACCCGACTTCTATTTGTTACAGAGTATTTCTACATTGCGGTATTGATACTTGTACCAAAGTAACAAATGAGTACTATAGCCTAATTCTTCCATCACTGAGACTGGTGCTATTTGGGGATACTGGTTGCATTTGCAAGTCGCTTTGCAAGGAGTTGCAAAGAGCAGTTACAAATAGTTGTGTAACACTCGGCCTTTTTACATGAAAGGATAATTACTACCAAAAAAGGAAAAACAACGAGATCGGTGGGTGTTTTAACTGATAAGATTTTTTATATAATAGCCAGGTATTAATTGACAGGTCAAACGGTATTTAAATGAAATATGAACACTTTCACAATGACTTCTGTCCCTGTTACTCTCTCTGATAAATAAAATAAACAAGCAAACAAACAAATGAATCAAAAACAAACAATAATCACTTTAACTGCCCCTCCCACCCAAACAAATCCCACTGTCCCTTGTAGCCCGGCGGGTCACAATGCTATCAAAAACAATAAACAAATACACACGGCGTCTAAGAGTCTGTCATGCACGCACGCTGTTTAAATAAATAAATAGACAGTCCCGCGACCGTCCTCTTCTGATGCGCTGCCGCGACGCAACAGTTCCTTATAATCCAAATGAAAAGAAAAGTCTTCTCCGCCCGATGCGGCCCAAATAATAACTAAATGACGGGGTACCCCTCTAGTTTGTATTCCATAAACGAGCAGAACGCTCGGGTTGATCTCACCGGCTCTGTCGGCTCCAATCCCGACCGGCAACACACCACAACGGCGCTCGGATCCCACGGCCCGTCAGAAACGGCAGGTTCCACTCCGCTGGGCCCGAAAGTCCTTTAAACCTTAGCTGCAGTCTGACGTCACGTTTAAACTTAGAATCAAAACGGTATAAACTGGCGCTTCAAGGTCTCTGCTTTCCTAACCCGTGCACAAACGGTTTGGTTCGTTCACCCCCCCCCTGTTGTGTACCACACCCTGTATTAGTAACCTCGGGTGGCATCAATGATTCAATTATCCCCCCAATCAGACCCGTTACAGTTCATGTGAATAGGACAAGTTCATATTTCCTCATGGCTTCAAACATGTTACATACAGTATATTTACAAATATAATAACATGCACAGGTCGAGTGGAATACTTATAATAATAATAATGTGCAATTGTCACAGTTGCATTGCAAAAATTCCTTTTCTTTTCTTTTTCAATATTTGTCTATATAGCTATTTATATAGGTCAGTTGTTCTCAACCTCTGGGTCGGGAACCCACATGATTTTAGGGGGGTCCCCAGATGACAGTGAAGTGACAATATAAGGACTTTATGACCTTTTTAATACCTCAAAAAGAAAAAGAGAGAGAAAAGAAAAAAGACCAGAATGGGGGTTCCGTTCCACAGTTTAAATATGATTATTTTGGGGGGCCTGTAAAGGTTGAGAACCATAGGATATGATTTTCTTCATTTTCTTCAAGTTTTTATGGACTGATTGTATGAAATAATTTGTCTAACAGCAATTCTTTGATGAAACCTGCTCATATCTCACTATTGGTATACTCAAGCCAGTTCTCATAAGCAAAGAAGATGAGGTGGACTTCATATGGTTCTCCATCATGAGCCATGGTTAAGTGACACTGATTTTCTAACAAAAATATCAGAGGTGGACGAAGTACTTGACCCCATTGCGTAAGAGTACAGATACTCCTTGGTCAAATTTACTATAAGTAAAAGTAGCTCAGTCAAAATGTTACTCAAGTAAGAGAAAAAAAAGTAATTGCTTTTAAATATACTTGAGTATTCCAAAGTACATGCTTTGAAAAATACTTAAAGTAAAAGTAGAAGTAGCCTTCAATTTTTATATTGCTGTAATGTTTTCACAATTCATTTATAGGACCTTGTAAGGGACCAGAGTTGGCCGGGAAGAGAGTCACCAGGAGACTTGTGTAGTTTTCTTAAAATGATTTATTTTTTATTTTATTTTTCCAAATAAAAGTAAGACAAGACATTAATTCTAGGCCCAAAACAAAAGAGGGCAAACAGTACCGAACTTACATCAAAACTGAGCTAACCCATGTGACACATGAGGGGAACATATATAGTGGGTGATCAGACCCACTTAAAACAAAGGGGAAGACAAACAATAACATTTAAACAGACTACAAATAGCTACAACATAATCCACTACAGCACTAACTCATATTAAACTAGAAAATGTGCTCCTCGGAGCACAGGTCTCCGCCAGTACTGTTCCTGATTAATCCTGTCTTACCTATTTATATTACATATTGTCACATGTCACTTGACCAATGTTAGCTTGGCTGAGACGGACACACACACGGAGGGTAAAACTCTCCTGGCGGAGACAAAAAATCACACCCCATTCATATTTAGAAACAACAGTGGTCATCACAGTGATGGAAGCTCACTTCAAGTGCGTGGTGATATTTATAGGTTTTTATTTCATCATGCGTCTCGCTAGCCAATCAAAGCATTGGTGACAACATATTGTCACGTGTCACGTGAAGCTTGACCAATGTTAGCTTGGCTGAGACGGACACACACACGGACCGACGGAGACGAAAACATACTCTCCACCATACTGGCGGAGACAATAAAGACATTACATACAACTGAAATACCAAAATACATCTTCACAATTGTTGTAACTAGAAATACATTTAAACTTATAATAAACCCCTGCCCCTCCCCATATGCACAGGGAACATGGTGCAGTCCAATTACTAATCAGCTCCATATAAGTACCTGTGGAACAGCTGGTTCTCTGTGGCCAGCCATCCTAAACTTCAGCACTCCTTTGAACTGATAACTCAACAAAGCTAAATAAACTTAAATACAAATGAAATAGCTCCTGATAGAACAACTTGGCCTTGATGTAACACCTGTGTCGAAAAGGTAGTGTAATACAATTATACAATGGAGGGTTAGAAGTTGGACTAGTTACTCTATAGGTTCGTCTACTGGAGCCGGAGGGGTAAATGATGAGACCAGATGCAGATCACTTTGAGTTGGCCGGCTCAATTTTATATTGAATGAATAAGGTAATAAAAGACAAACAAAACACTGTGCACAAACATACAGTAGGACAATAGGCATTAAATGAGGTATCAATGTATCTCTCAACCTTTTAGGCCGTGTGGTGACCCGCCAAAAAGTGCCTAGAAAATGAATTTCGTTCCCACGTCTTGGATCTACTTTTTCAATGCATTTTTGCATAGACAATACCCTTGTGGACTTTGGATTAAAAGGTCTCCGCACAATATCCTGCAGTATTTTTTCGCAAGCCAGAAATGTATATAAAAGTGAATAACCAAAAAACGAAAATGTTGTGCTGCTGTTTTTGCTGGTAAAATGTGTTACAGTATATTGATTTTGGCAACACAAAATCTTTCTCAAATGTCATAAATACATATAATTTACATACATATAATAAATACATCTGAAACAAGTATTGATGCCTTAGTATACTCATTGAATTTAGATCATGAAATGTAGCAAATTTGTTAAAGAAAACACTTCTACGGAAGTGATTGGCACCCAGCACAATGAAACATATACATATACATTTAGCTAAAAGCTTATGTTTCATACATAAAAAATATCACAACCTACTGTGTAATGAAAGGTAGAAAAAAAAAGCAGCACACCTTGGCCCGAAATGGCTGAAAATCAATCAAAATGCTACCACGCCCCCCTAGATTGGAATAATGCCAGAAATGGACTACACTAAAATAAATACACTAAAGCTGCAAATTATTACAAAATATGGTATACAATATTTATTAAAATACCACAGTGTGTCACAGCATGTGTCATTTGTACATCACCCCCCCCACCCACCCCACCCAGATCAGGCCTTCTGTGTCACTCACAGGTATGAACAGAGAAATGTTGGTGTGACATTGTCAGACAGTGCAACAGCAGCAAAATAGTATACAAATATGACAAAATATGAAAGTGCAGACTGCATCTCCTGTGGATAACCACTGATCACACCATTGATGGATTCTGGGGCACCAACTTCAGACTCAATGAGTATGTCTTGCAGCCCTGCATCACCAAACCTTTTTCCTAAAATACCTAGGAAGGACATGTATGAAACTCACCTAGTCTAACCAGGGGTCATCGACATGTCCGTACATGGACAAACATGTCCGTGGCAAGACTTGTCTATGACCATGGCACTTTTTTCTTTTTCTTTTTTTTTTTTATAAAAAAGAAGAAAAAAAGTGTTTCAAAGAGAAAGTGTTTCAAAGTGTCCAATAATAACAATGACAACTCAATTATAATAACACTCAACAAGCATAATCCATGGAAACCCTTGATCCACAGCCTCACCATGAGACCTCCTCCTCCTCACCTCTCATCAAAGTTAGGCACCTTTGCATCAAACTATTGTGACATTGCATTCCTTTAGATCATGCCATGCCTTCATGAATTACTCATCATGTACATAATTATCTGTTTTGACACTCAAGTCTTTTTCCTTTGTCCCATCGGCATGCTTTCTCATCAACATGGATTAGGTCTACTGTACTGTGTTCACCTTAATGGAAACCACACCTATTGAAGCTACGTAGACGAACAAAGAACTAGTTTAGCTGGAACCTCCTGTCTCCTCCTGTCCTCAAGTAAAACTGTCCTCTGAAAGGCCATCTGTCCACTCACCTTTGCAGCTAAGAGGCCCTTTTGCTTCTGCAATGTAAGATGGAAGCACTGTCTGTACTGGTAAGACCCAATTATTGAAATCCCAAACGTGGAATATACTTGGACCATGCCACATTGAATGCTTGTCTCAGGACTGCCACATGCCAGTATAGTGGATAATTAACTTCCCAGTCTCCAGGTGTTCTAAAGTATAGGCTCGCTAACCATGCCTGACATCCCAATTTTTGGCCATGCCATTATAGGCTAAAAAGAAAAGAGAATTGCTGATCTACAAGCTCACAACATGCTGTGATATGTTGTGAGCTTGTAGATCGTTTTTTCTCCCCAAATTCCCCCAAATTTAATTGATAAGTGGCTTGTTTTAAAATGTGCAGTGCAGTGGAATAGAGTAGACACTATAAGGCACATCAAGATTCATTAGTATACAGTATTACTGTATACATTTGGGGCTAGGCCTATGTGTTTCTGGTAATATTATTGATCACTTATTTTGCATGTCCGTGGCAAAAATAAAATATTGATGGAAATGTCCATCACAAGCTGGCATGGTGATGACCCCTGAGTCTAACGCTTTGTCAAGTCATCCTCTTTCCAGCGTATTTGCTGAGTAAAAGTACAATATTTGCCTCTGAGATGTAGTGGAGTAGAAGTAAAAGTATTGGAAATAAGTAAAGTACAAATACCTCAAAAGCGTACTTAAGTACAGTACTTAAGTAAATGAGTTAAATTCCAGCTGTCTTTATTGTTATTATTATTATTATTAATAATGTGTGTGTGTGTGTGTGTGTGTGTGTGTGTGTGTGTGTGTGTGTGTGTGTGTGTGTGTGTGTGTGTGTGTGTGTGTGTGTGTGACTATTTTAATAATATTAAAACATTTTTAAAGTTAAAAAAAACTAAAAAAGTTTTTTTTTAAATTAATTTTTTGGAAGTGTGTTCTAATGTTAGTCCTTTATAGCTAGATAACATCATTATCCATTGTCTTCATTATAGGAAATGTAATGAGTGAATTTTAACATTTTTACAATTGAAAACAACATGTGGGTCATTCCAGAATTGGAGGACATTTTACGTCCCACCCAAGAAATGTCAAATAATCCATTTACAAAATACTAAATAATGCATTTGTCGTGTAACTTTTACTTGTCCTGCGACCAAATCTAAATCAACTTGGAGCATTTGAAAAAAAAAACATATTTAGAAAAATACCAAATAAGTCTGTAGTACCCCTAAAATGCAAGTTTTCTCTTGTCCCACCCCCTTGGTTGCCAAATTGAATCTCAGATAAAACTGTTAAAATGACATTTAAATCTACTTGCGTGATCACGTGACACGTGACAACATATTGTCACATGTCACGTGAAGCTTGACCAATCAGCCGTGCTCAAACATACCGACATACGGACACGGTCAAATGTAGGAGTGGTTGGCACCACTCAAAAAGTGTTTACATGGATATGAATGCGTTACATACCTAAAGGTATAGAGCGGCTAGCGCCGCTAATAATATATAATAACCTGAGCCCGCCAAAATGAAAAGCCTATAGAACAATGTTTCTCAATGTTTGTTTGTTTGTTTGTTTGTTTTTTGGGGGGGGGAGGGGCTGGGGAGTATGGACTTATTGTGTATAGTGTGCAGTGAGACGGAGACAGAGAGAAGGTGAGTTGTGTGTTTGACTTGAGACAACACAGTGAAACCATTATTATTATTATTATTATTATTATTATTAACGTTATTATTATTATTATTATTATTAACGTTATTATTATTATTGTTATTATTATTGTTATCATTAAATAGCATAATATTATTATCAATAATAATAATGGCATAATAATAATAATAACAATGATAACGATAACAATAGTAATAATAATAATAATAATAATAATAATTGTAATAAGGGTAATAATAATAATAATAATAATAATAATAATATATATTAATAATGAAATAGCATGATGGGGGGGTCCGTGTTTCTAAGTGGGGGGTTGTTTCTAAGTGGGGATGTTTCTAAGTGGGGGTGCTTCTAAGTGGGGACCTGTCCCCATCTCTAATACAGACACGTCATCAACCACAACAACATCTGGTGTATTAGCTGTCAAAGATGTAAAGATGTTATAAGAGATAAGAGAGTTATCACTGAGATGGAACATGTTTGTACATTCTCACTGTAGATGCATGACATTTGTACAGGTTTGTTTTGCCATAATTATAAAAGACATACTTGTGGTGTTTATGTATGTATCATAGAGTCCATGAGACGGTAAATAGATGTTTATTGAAAAGTATGCTTCAAACTAGCAGCATGGAATTCACACATAAGTGTCAATATCTTTGATCTGAACAAAATAACCAACACCTTTAGTCTTCTTAACAAAAGGAGTGAATGCCTCCCAGCCTTGGGCTCAATTATATTTATTTATTTATATATAAATAAATGTTGTTATATAAGGAAATCGTTGAGATGCATGTGAGCTTGTAGATCTGCTATTTTCAATAGATTTTGTAAATGTGATAACATAATACGTGTGTGTGTGTGTGTGTGTGTGTGGCTTACCTGCTGACGTTTCTGCTTGAGGGAGTTGATCGTTCTGCTGTTTTCCTCTCACATTAATGTAAATAAAACGCCGGTAGAATGTTGCGTGAAAGCTTGTAAAAACCCATATCCACACAATGTTGACGTTTTTAAGCAACATATTATTTATAAATTATACCAAATATTTTTGCTTTGTTTTGGTCAGAGTTGAAGGGTTGCCATCTTGTTTTTTTGCGGCCATCCTATTGGTCGACAACATGCATGTGACCGAAAACCACACCACCCCTATTGAAACTAGAATATTCGCAATTCTGGGAAATTGCAAGTGTGGTTGCGCCGACGCGAGTCGCGGGTTGCGGCCGCCGGGACACGAGGAATACGCCGGGAGTAATACCATTGGAGGCCGTACACGTGCGATCCGAATTCGGTGCAGATCAGATCCTGCGTTCCTGATACATGCCGTTTTCATTTTAAGAAGTAGGCCCCTCCCACTATAGAAAATGGCCCCTCCCACAAATGTTGTAAGCCAATTATATTGTCACGTCACTCCTGAGATCACTTGCATTTCAATTTGAGAGGATTGATCCCCCCAAAAATCATGTTTTTGCATCAAACGGTTACATTTTGCGCATTTCTTTTTCAAAATCTGGGGTTGACTGGACGTTTTGTTCATGATTTTTGGCATAATTTGTAAAACAAGCCCCTCCCCTTTGGAAGCCTATTACGGACAAACAGTATGGATTCCGCTTTGATATGTTTATCGCATGGGTTCAGTGATTATGTGTACCAATTTTTGTGAGATTTGGACTAAATCTGTAGGAGAAGGTGCAAAAAGTGTGTTTTGAAGAAAATTCAAAATGGCGGAAAATCTAACCAGACGCAAATGGGCGTGGCCTATATGGGGAGTTGCATCATGACCCAAGGAATCCAGGGAAAAAGATGTTTTGATTCTACAACCTACGGTTCAAGAGTTATATAGGCCGAAATGTAAAGTGGGCTGTTATAGCGCCATCATGAGGTCGGCTGGTGTAATTATTTGTTTAAATAATTTGGCACTGGACTATGAACCTCCCCACCAAGTCTTGTAACTGTAGTCCTTACGGTTTCGGAGAAAATAATTGTTGAATGGGAGTTTTCGCATTTTCCCATGCAAGTCAATGGGGAAAATGAATTCACTAATAAATGAATATCAATTAAATTATACAACCTATCTCTTAGCAAAATACACGCACACGAATGTGGGAGGAGTAGCAGACAAAATAGTCTGGTTGACCACACAAAATATTACTACGCCTAGTAAGAAATAGTACCGACTTTAAACACTGATTATAAAAATACTGCAGGAAAGCAGATGGAGAACTTTTTGTTTCTTACTTACTACCAATAGATCTTTTCTAAGAAGCAGAGATTATTTAGATCCACCTGATGGGAACGAAACTGAACGAAAAGGGCCTTGACCAGACGGCCTATTTAGGATTTTCTAATCTGAGGGTGCACCCAACTGTCTGTCTGACTGACTGACTAACTGTCTGCAACTTAGTTGCAGTATTAAACCAGTTCAGGTTCCAATATTTCAACATCAACTATACAATCAGGATTTGAATCCAAAAAGAATACACTTCACATTTACAACAAACCAAAACAATAACTCAAAACACACATTTACTGACAATGACCCATACACCACTAAGTGGCTATAGAATAGTCCCAAGACACAAAGTGTCTAAACCTTAGTGTGTGTGTGCGTAAGTGTCCACTGTCAAGACCTGCACTGCTCCTTGCAGGGCAGAGAGTTGTGTGTGTTGGAGCTAATTGTCCAGTACTGCACTGTTCCTCACAGGGCAGAGGGTGTGGTGAGTATGCGTGTGTCAATGTCCAGTTCTGCACTACTGGCAGGGCAGAAGATAGTGTGTGTGGATCTGTATGTGTGTATCACCGCTCAATACTGCATTGCTCCTTGCAGGGCAGTGTGTGTGACAATTTCCTACCACACTGGGGACAAGGGCTACGGCTCTGGGTCTGTCCAAGGAGATATCTATCACGTTCTGGGTTCTTCCAATCTTCATGGGTTAGGTTAGCTCGCCATCCTTGGTGGACCAGAGTCGGACTGAATCAGAACAAATGTATCCAAACAAAAAACCTGACCTGCATAAAGCAAGGCCAGAGGCATCTCTGTGTTAATGTACCATAAACACAATACTGCATAAGGTTTCACTTCAAAATACGTATTGGAAATAAATACATTAAACCTTTCAAATTCACATTGATATAACAATTACAATTCAACAATAGTTCAAACAAAACAAAATAAAACTTCCTCTCACCGATGGTGGTGTATTCCTTACACTCAAATTAGTAACAGCAGGGTCCAGCAAAATACCATGTGAGTGAGCCACTATAAATCAAAAATGAGTGACATTGAGAACACATTCTTTTGATTTGAAATGAAATTATAATACACTTGGTGCAAAACGTTTTTTAGGTGAACACAAAATAAACTTTAAATTGACTGTTCATTAAACAAACAACCTAGTCACCAGCAGTGCTGGGATTTCACTCTCAACATGTTAGCTACCTAGCAGCTCATGCATCCAAACACTGTTTGTCACTCACCAAGGTTTGCAAATGAAATCAGCATCAGCACACCAGTGCTGTCTAGATGACTCAATGTTGCTTCTCATAAAGAGTTAAAGTCATTAATGTTGTGATCTGGTGTACACAACTGAGATTATTATTCTATATTTTATCAAACTGACGTTTTTCTGTGCAAGAGACAAGGAGACTGTTCTCATGCAAAAGTTTGCTGAAGTGGCTCCTCTCTCTGATCTCACTCTGATTAGATGGATTCGTTCCACCTGCTGTCCCTGCACACACAGGCAACAGGCCCCTGTTCAGACAGGGCGTTGTCTCATCTCATTGGGCCACAGCTGAATGCCAATCAAGCTGATACAATGAACTGATCTGAGGGGGTTTCTGTGTATCTTTTACTGTAGTGAGGGAATGACTGAATGAATTGTCACCTGATGACATTTTAACAGTTATTTATTTATTCATATTGAAGTATGATTTAATCCACTTTTAACTCACTATTTATCTATTTATTGTAAAGGGTGATTCAGTCTATTTTAACCCATTTCTGGACCTGGGTTACATTGACAAAATATAACTTAATGTATGTACACTCCAGGCCATAACTTCATCACCAAACTTGCAATAAACAGTGTGTCATTTAACCGGTTGTGTGTAGTCCTTCATGTTTGCAGAATGTAGCTTGCTGAAAATAAATATGAATTAAATTAATAAACCAAAAAAGACAAGTGTCCACCATGTTTTACCAACTTTGTGTGTCTGCTGGTGTGGCCATCACATGTGGCCATCACCGACCTTGTAACTCTTGTTTCAGAGAAGTAACTCTCTTGATTGTACCACTACGCCTGCAGAGTGCAGAAACACCTATAAAAACGACTGAGGAACCAGAACTAAATACTTTTACTTATACACCCATTGACACATACAAGATGTAAGAGGCGAGCGGAGGAGGAAGCCAGGAACACGGCTAGTGTGAGAGCATTTTAGGGAAGAAAAAAGAAACAGAACAACCTAAAAGTACAGCCTTCCTAGAAATAATCGAGTAAAAGTAAAATATGTGTCTTGGAAATGTACTCAAGTAAGACTAATAAGTATTTAAAAAAATCTAATACTCAAGTAAAGTAGAGATCCTCAGAATCTGTACTTAAGTACAGTACTCAAGTACATTTACTCCGTTACTGTCCACCACTGGGAATGAGTGGGAATCCATGGTCGACAACTGCAACTAGTTCCGTCGCGCACACGCTCAACCAAAACGCTCCTTAGTGAGCGGAAGTGTATAGTGTAACACACTTGTGGGTCTCCATGAAACCACACCCTTATAAAGCGTTCCGGCTCGATCAACACAATTAGAAAGATTAGGGCAAATAAATGATATTACAATAGAGAATCAAAAATATAACAAATTACAACCTATTAAGGCAGCCACAAACTGTTTCTTAGAAAGGAATACCAGCACTCACTTAGATCCATTTAGGATTTCTTGTTTATTTCAGTCTTTTACCCCCAGCAGCAGCTCATAAGACGGACGTTTCGGACCACAGGCCTTCCTCAGCGCTTAGGAAGGCCTCTGGGCCGAAACGTCCGTCTCACCCTGAAAAAAAATTCCCTCACCTTCAGAATTCGAACATATAAGTCACGATTAGGCTATACTCAAAGCGGAAATGGTGCTGCATGCTTGCTACTTTTGCAGTACACTTAAAGTATTCCAATCATGACACGTTTCCAGTCTAGGCTAGGCTTTATTATGAAAGAACATGCAACTCTGCATGCAGAAGCAGACTAGACACTATAGGCCAGTGGTTCTCAAAGTGGGGTCCGGGGACCTCAAGGGTCCTTGAGGGGGTTCCAGCAGGTCCCTAGCAAAATGACTTAATATAGCATCAAAATCAGTTTAACCACTTTAAAACTATTTTATAATTCGGTTCTTTGAAAATAGCCGATCTACAAGCTGCAAAACAATTAACAACGTAAATCGTATGGGTGTCCGTAGGGCAAAATAAATATCAATTTAGGGATCCTTGACATGAAGAGGTTTGAGAACCACTGCTATGGTGCTATAGATCAGCATTCATTCATTTAACTTCTCTCAAAAGAAACAGCAGAGAGCGCTGTTCTTTCCTTTTTTTTGACGATGGGTTCCCAGATTGTTAACAGCTTAATGTGATGCTCTGTTTTAACTTTCTTCATATTATGGTGATACCATTGTTTATTATGACACGTTATTTCTTGCCTTGGTTCTAATGTTTGTGTATCTATTTTCCTCATATAGGACCAACAGTCTCTTCTATATTTGAAGCACAGGCCCAACTGGAGTCCCTAATTTGTACTATTGCTTTTATAATTACATAATGTATATTTTTTTATTAGATATATTTTCTAATAAAAGTGTCTTCATTGATTGAGGTTATCTGTATAATGTCTTCTTGGACCTAGGAACAACCTTACTTAGGATTGATATATTTCTTGACGATTAGGATGATTTTTTTTGCAGTTGCCTCATTTCAACATTTGAAGCCCAGATAGGTCTACATGATGATCGACTGTAGGCTACTCTATTTAATAATGTGTGATATAATTGCAGTGTCAACATGTACACAATATTTTCAGTTTCTTTGATAGTATTTACCTAAATACACTGTCTGTGACTAATATTTCTGTTTGTATTCAGTCATCTTCTTCCTGTTTTATTTCTGAAGACACCTGTCAAGTCAGTTCTCCAATGAGGTGCATGCAGGCCTTAATATTATTATCCATCCTGAACTACGGTTAAAGGTTAAAGTACTATATTCTGATAGTAATCATTGATACAGAGCGTTTGTTCGGTCACAGGGGTCTCTCCAGCTCTTTAGTAAACAGAATATAGTACATTTTCAGGTAGGTGACAACATTTAAGCCAATCAGGAGAGAGCACTGAAAATGCATTTTCTGTAGAACTGGAGAGACATGGGAGACTCATTTTACTGAACAAACTATACTACAATGAATATAGAGATATTTAACACCTATTGTAACCAAAGTATATCACTTACCCTACCTTTAAGTTAAAGGTAGGGTAAGTGATATACTTTGGTAAGTGACACCATTGTTGTTGACACCCATTCTACTGCACATTCCCAGGCAGAATACCTGGTGTAGTGACAAGTTAAGCACGTTATGTAAAAAGGGTAAAACCCAAATACTTTCTCAAATACGACCGGAAGGACAAGTCATAAATATATTTGTTAAACTGTGTCTAAAGGTATAATGCACCCATCTCAAACAATGCAAAACAAGCAATTTGTTTTTTTGTTACCTTAACAATAAAAAATAGCAAACCAAATCAAAAGTATAACAAAGTTTTATTACATTTAAGAGAACAAATTACTGTGCAGTGACCAAGACTATGGCAGTGAAGTCAAGAGAACAGGAAATGTATATTTGCATTGTATGATATGTATACAAATTACAATTTAGTAAACAAAAGATAATGCACAAAATTAAAGTATCTGTCTGTCTGTCTGTCTGTCTGTCTGTCTGTCTGTCTGTCTGTCTCTCTATCTCAACTAATAGTTCACCTATATATTATAATGGTCGGAATTACTTGTATGTTTGTTTGTTTGTTGTTTGTTGTAGTTTCCTTTTCTTTCACACGGGTAGACTCACTACAAACCTATCTTTTGATAAAGGTTTAGGTCCAGCTCACGAATGATGTCAATCATGTCTGAACAGGGCTTGTCTCCCTTTACCTTCACCATGTCAATAACCTTACGTGCTTTGTCTACCCTGCTGAGGTTTCCCATTCTACAATCCTCCATTTCATCATCATTGATAATCTCCCTGGTCAGAAGCTTGTCCAGCAGAGCATGCAGGTTGGCCTGTGAGCACCCTGCAATGAAGCCCTCCCTCACGTCCTTCAGCCTCTTAGCGCTGTCTTTTGGCACCGTCACATTTGGCCGAGTTGCAGCAGGGCCTTGAAGACAAGATGGGGGATTCATTTTATTAGTACATCTATGACAAAACATTTTACTTATTATATTATTATTATTATATTTGCTGCACAGACAGCACCTAATTCAATCCATGCCTCAATGACTTCATGAGTACTAATAAATACTAATTTATACTAATCAATTAGTATAAATTACTCCCATAGTGTTGAAATTAGGGATGGGACGATAATCGTTATTATCGTTTATCGTGATAAAACACGCTCACAATAATCGTATACGTCGCAGAGATTTAAATTTAACGTGAAATTGTCCTCTTTCATACACTGGGATCAATTCACCTTTGCCGGGCTGCATATCCAGTAGGCTACCACTTAAACCTCGAATTGGTAAAAAGCACCTGTAAAGAACGTACTTGATACATTGTCTATTTTTCACTCTCTAAATCTCTTTGCCAAAAATGGCAGATCTACAAGCTCACAACATGTTGCAACGCGACGCGTTGTGAGCTTGTAGATCGGCTATTTTTGACAAATGTTCCACTCCAGACTATGGATGCTGGGGTTCAAGTGGTTAACAAAAGTGTCATTTTAAGACTTTTAAGCATATTTTGATTATCGCAATGGTATCGTAAATCGCAATTATTTTGGTCACAATAATCGTGACATGAAATTTCCAATCGTCCCATCCATAGTTGAAATTACAATAGATAAAAAAAACATGAAACTAGAAAGATTGAAATATGTTATAAACAAAGTGACTGAGAAAGTATTTGATCTTAATCTCATTAGATAATTTGTTTCTTCTCAGGAACTAACTTTGGATTCTGACCCCGCAGCTAGGGGATATGATATTATATGATATGAAAATGTAATATCATTTCATTCAATTACCTTTGGATCCTGAATCTGACCCAGTGTTTGGGAGTTTCACCGTTAGATCATTCCTTGAGATCTTCTTCAGAATCCTTCTTGTGACCTCCAGAATGTCATCCCCTGCTTCATATGTTCCTACCATCGCATCTATTGTTAGCTCCCTGTCTGCATTATCCAGCTTGGATTTTTTAACAACGCCCTCGTTGCGCAGTTGCCATTGGAATTTCCCGAATTCTTTAGCATCCAAATCCTCAAATATATCTAATAGACAATCTCTGTGGGCTGCCATCGCTGGTTAAGGTCTTGGAATAAAGATTCAGGATCTGAAAAGAAGTCAGAAGTAAATATATTAGACACACACTTATTGGATTTGACCCTCTGACTGGAACCCCCTCAAGGTCCCCGGACCCCACTTTGAGAACCACAGTGAGTGGAGTGATGTACTATAGACTACACCACATTGGTGGGAAAAGTACTCAAATGTTTTACTTAAGTAAAAGTATCAATACAGCAATGCAGACATACTCTGTTACAAGTACAAGTCTGGTATTCAAAATTTACTTGAGAAAAAGTACAAAAGTGTTGGCATCAAAATGTACTTGAAGTACCAAAAGTAAAAGTACTCATTATCCATTTCACAAGTGTTCAAAAATGATGTTCTTTTGAAAATAGCAGATGTACAAGCTCACAACTGTTGTGATCTTGTAGATTGTCTATTTTCAAACAGCCGGATATAGGGATAAAGTGGTTATAATGCATGTTTTGTAAAAATAATACAAATCTACAAAGTAACCAGTAACTAAGGTTTTCAAATATTTGTAGAGAAAGTACAATATTTGCCTCTGAGTTGTATAGTGGAGTGGAAGTAAAAGTATACTGAACATTGAAAATACTCCAGTAAAGTAAAAGAATTTCTCAAATTTGTACTTAAGTAGGCCTAAAGTATAGGCAGGACAATGGAACCAGTCTAGCTGGTTTGTTATAAGTGACAGCTAGCTCAAATCGAACATCTCCCTCCGCTGTATAGCTCCGAGATGAGGTTCCACATTAGCCGACTATGTGCCTGTAGGGGAGGGGGGGGGTGTATATTTTCCACTATGCATTTTACCCTTTTCCGCACATCGTATCCAAAAAGTAAAGGTCGACCCCCGTGCTTTCAAATGCCTTAAAATTTAGCGTTCAAGAAAATCGAAATGACGGGTTGAAACAAGCGTTTAAATCGCTTTTTTTAGTCAGCCTGTGGCCAGGCAACCCCCGTCCGCATGCGCAGTAGGCCTACCGCTCCCGTAAGATTGCCACGGGCTGATTAAAAACGTGATTTAAACGCTTGTTTTCAACCTGTCGGTTAGATTTTCTTGAGCGCTAAATTTTAAAACATCTGAGAGCAGAGGGGTCGACCTTAACTTTATGGATACGATGGGCGGAAAAGGGTAAGAATCATGCATAGTGGGAAATACCCCCCCCCCTCCCCCCCTCCTCCAGGCACCTAATAAATGGGGCTATGTGTGACAGCCTGACAGGAGGAGAGTTGATAACAGAGAGCGACAAGACGAAACTCTGTCAAGACTTGCCAAATATTTTCTTGTAGTTTGTAGAGAGTTGTGGGTGTTGTTGTAGCCTATCACAAATGGCTTTTGCTATAGGCCAACTTAGATTATTAAAGCTGAATAACTCATGATTAGTCATGTAGCCTATTCAATCGCATCAGGCAATCATGGTGCGTGTCAGTATTTAAATTGTGGACATGTCTATTACACTGCAGTGTATTTTAGGTCTGAAACATTCAGAATGAGCCAAAGTGAGCATAGTTGGAGCTGCTTCTTATAAAAAATAAAATAACATAAAATAAATACTTAATGCATAATCAAACAAAGGCATACGGTTATAGTCAGTCTATTATGAATAAATAACACATAGTGGGGTGAAACGGCAATAGCTATGGGTTAACCAAGAATGCAGAAAATTATGCTTCTGCGAAAACGTCCCCTTGATTTGAAACCCTATAAGCAGACTAGACATCTAACCATTCTGAAAAGGCGCATGTAAGTAGAGAGGGAATTATTCAATTGTGTTAATTGGCTTCCATTAGTCCTATTTCAGCAATAAAGTAGACTGTAATTAAAACAAAATGGCACTTTTCCATGAAAAAAACTTCTATACGCCCCTCCCCTGCTGCCTTGACAGAGGTTTGAATAATATGGTGTATATATATATATATGTACAGTAGGCTATATATTGAATAATATTGTACATATTGTATATATTGTATGTATTGCTAAGAAAGTAGGTAGCTGATATATTGCACTTTTACCTTAGCACTAGGTATACTTTTGGTTGCTTGTTTTTGCAGGAAATGCACTTAAGACTTCTGGTGATTAGTAGTTTCGTTCCCTACCTATGTTGAATGCACTTATTGTAAGTCGCTTTGGATAATAAAAGCGTATGCTAAATGACTGTAATGTAATGTAATGTGTATATATATATATATAGGCCTATATGGAATTTATGCATAATTAAACAAAACATTAATTAGAAATAATATAACGTCAAAGTTTGATAAAGTTCAGAACAAAGCAGATCAAGGTCGTCTATAGTTTCGGTTTGCTAACATGTTTATAAGTTAGAACAAGAGAAGAGAATACCTGCCCAGATATTTGTTTTTATAACGTAAATCAGTGTTAAATTAACACTACCTAATAGCATAAAATAACATATATAATCCGTCATCAAAGCATTCTGCAAAATGTAATTAATTGTCCTATACCTGAAGAATTGCGTCGTCCTCGTTGTTGTTTTGCAGAAGCAAAGTGCACAAGTGAAAGCGAAAGTATGTAGCCTGTACACAAAGACGGAAATAATGCTGCTTTTTATGTGGAGGCTCGGTCACTTGACGTAGGCTGTAGATCTCATCTGGATCCAGTCTTCCCAGTTCATCCTCACAACAGCTTTCAGATGAAAATACCTCAGAACTGGTCCCTAGGGGGAGAGAGAGAGAGAGAGAGAGAGAGAGAGAGAGAGAGAGAGAGAGAGAGAGAGAGAGAGAGAGAGAGAGAGAGAGAGAGAGAGAAGCAGTGAAAAGGGTGGGGGGTACTCAGATAAGAGTTAAGTGACAATATAAGGGCTTTTTAATACTTAAAAAAAGAGGGGAAAAAGAAAAAAGACCATTATATCAAAAGTAAACAACAAACTATATTAAAACTGGTCAAACATTGGCCAATTTGTCAAAAAATATAAGAAAATAGCTGATCTACAAGCATTGCAAGGCTGAGCTTGTAGATCGGTTATTTTCACAATATTTATCAGTGGAACTTTTGGTACTGTAAGTACATTTTGATGCCAATACTTTTGTACTTTTACGCAAGTACATTTTTAATACCAGACTTATACTTGTAACAGAGTATTTCTACATTGCAGTATTGATACTTGTACCTACTTCTTCCATCACTGAGACTGGTGCTAATGGTTGCAACTTGCAAGTAGCTTTGCAAAGAGTTGCAAAGAGCAGTTACAAGGAATTGCATTGCAAATCATTGGTGTGGACTTGCCTATAGGTTAAAAATGTTAACCAACATTAGATAATGTTTGTGTTTGTAATAATCTATAATAATATTATAATCTATTTTCTATAAGTTATATATTTGAAGCACATCATCCTCCCCAACTGGAGTTCCTATAACACTTGGTATTGCTTGTCAATTCCTTTTTTTTCTTTCTTCAATATTTGTCTATATAGCTACAGTATTTATTTAGGTCAGTGGTTCTCAACCTGTGGGTCGGGACCCCCAAGGGGGTCCCCACATGATTAGGCTATTAGGCAATGTTCAGTTGCTCACACTTCAGCTCACGTAAAATCTCAAAGCATCAACCTACAACACACAAATATTCAAATCTCTAAACATTCAGGTCTGCATGAGCTGGTGAGTCGGGTGCCACTCGTTCCGACGCTGGTTGGACAGGGAGAACATTGCCTGTGATGTAGATGAGGCCCTCTGGCCAGACAGGAACCAGAGGCGTGATGCCTAAATCATGTACCGAAATAGAACTTTTTTGGCTGCATATTTGTGTGCTGTTTTATGTTTGACTATGAAAAAAGTAGGCCTACACTGAGTCATTTTATAAAGGAGAAATGGCTCATTCTCCAGAGTCATTGTGGTTCATATGGTGTGTTCTATGATTGTGTTTTCAATTTTGCACTCCAGTGTGCTGTAGATGCTATTGGTAGTGTGCAGCAAATGCTTAGTTGTGTGTACTCAATGAATGGTCACTTGAACATATGGCTGTGTACCCAACACCAAATGAAAACACGAGTTCCATTTTGTGAACAGTTAAGAGTTTTGATGGCAAAGAGTTATCTTGCGAAGGGTTCAGCATTTTGTGTGTGAGGTTTTCAGTTTTGTGAAATCTGAATTTCTGAAAAAGTTTGTCTAACAGCAATTCTTTGAATGAAACCCTCAAATCTCACTATATTGGTGACTATACTCAAGCCCGTTCTCAAGCGAATGGTGTCACTTAGCCATGGTTAAGTGACACCATTGATGACATTGAATACCTAACAAATATAGTGCTGGACACTTATAGTGACATAGTTAAGCACCTTACACACAACATTTTCCCAAATGTGAATGGAAGGACAAATCTAGGCCTATTCATACTCGACGTAAGACCCTTACGTAAGTCAAGTCTAAAGGCCAATTGATGTTTTCATTCATTCGTTAATCTAGCTAGCAGGTAAGCAAGCCACTTGGGAAGCCACCCAGCCAGCCCATCATGAGTTATCATGATTACTTAACTTTGTAGGGACAAGCACAGAGGGTCACAGGGTCACTGTGTCAGGTGTCACCACAACAGAGCACGTGCTCTGAGGACATGGTACTCATCTTGGCTCCTCCCCTCACCCTGCAACACATGGTACCGCTGTGTTTCTCTGTCTATCCAGACCACCAACCTGCATTCTCCCTCCCTCCCTCCCTCCCTTCCTTCCTCTTCTCTTTCCTTCTCTATCTCTGTTTCGTCTTTCTTTCTGTCGCGAATTATTTGTGCACATAAGGAGAGGCTTACAAGTCAGCTGAGAATAGTTGGTTGCTTGGTAGCCTATTGGTAGCCTATTTGAGTTGTTTGTTGTGGTTGAAGACCAGTTGGTTAATTATTCCCACTGTATGTCTAGTATGGGGGTCAGAGGGGTCAAGTTCAAGAGACTGAACTCCAGTCAATGGCTGGACGTTTTTCTTTTCTTTTTTTCACAAAATGCTGACATTCTACAACATTAACCTGATGCGAAGACCTTGAATTAATGTTTGTGTCCGTCGATTATGTCATCCGTCAGGTTGAGCTCTGAGCTCTACCTGACGTACCTGACATACGTTCACTGCTTCCCTCTGGAGGATGAATAGCCTCTTGGCCCTAATCACGCATAAGAAACGTGTCAAACTATGAATGCACTGAATGCACTGATGTAAAAAACGAACCAGTTCCTCACCCCCGATGTACGTCAATACCCATCTCCGTCTAGTGTGTACGCCATGTAGTCATACAGTAGACAGTACATACATACATTTGGTAAACTGTGTCTAAAAGTTTCATTCACCCATCCCCACACTGCATAACTAGTGTATTTATTTATTTTCTTAAGACCATAATAATACATGTAATTTGCATTGCATTTTTATTCACAGGGAATCCCAGTGAGAGTGCTTCATGGTAAAAACACATAATCAATCATAAAAGGTTAAAAGCAGGGTTTTAAAACAGAACAACAATTCAAGACGAAAATGCCTTCCGATTTTTTTTTTTTAAAGAGTCCAGGCTCTGTGGCGCTCTCAAATTGATAGGAAGGCTGTTCCACAGGCACGGCGCTGCCGAGCAGAAGGCCCGGGCCCCGGTTCCCCCTGGTGCGTAGTACCACATCGAGGAAGAATCTGCTCACAGATCTGAGGGTGTGGGTGGAAGTTTGTGGAGGCTTAATTCGTTTCTGTAGGTAGGGAGGGGCATGTCCGTTTATGCAGTTATGAGTGATTAATAGGACCTTGTAGTCGATCCTGGCTGAAACTGGGAGCCAGAGCAGTGAGAATAGCATGGGTGTTATGTCGTGCTTACGGACTCTCATTATAGGATCCTGGCAG
This sequence comes from Gymnoscopelus microlampas, assembly GCF_963454915.1. Taxonomy (NCBI): domain Eukaryota; kingdom Metazoa; phylum Chordata; class Actinopteri; order Myctophiformes; family Myctophidae; genus Gymnoscopelus; species Gymnoscopelus microlampas. Next base: position 40,771,017 of record NC_139948.1, read on the forward strand.
TGCTGTTCTGGATGTATTGCAGCTTCTGAATGCTCTTGCCTAGAATCCCAATGAAGTCCAGTCTAGAGGAGATGAAGGCATGGACAAGCTTCTCTGCATCTGACAGGGTTAGAAGGGGCGGAGTTTGAATGCGGTTTTGCACAGATGTTTTATTTGGTCATTGAAAGGTGAGGATCGAACTTAACACCCAAGTTTGTGACTGAGGAAGAGAAGGCGGTGGGTGACCTGACCGTCGAAGGTGAGATGAGATATGGGGCATGACTGGACCTGGTCTGGTGTGCCAAGGAGAGCTTCAGTTTTGTTACTGTTTAACTGAAGGAAGTTGTTGCTCAACCATGCCTTTATCTCATCAAGACAGGTGGTGAGACATGACATGGCTGCAGAGGGGCTGTGGGCAGTTTTAATGTGCAGCTGGGTGTCATCATCAGCATAACAGTGGAAAGACATTCCATGTCTGCTGATGACACGACCAAGGGGCAACATGTAAATAATGAAGAGGAGGGGGCCGAGAACCGGCCAAAGCTACATTTAAAAATATAGCCTTCAACTTGGGTCAACTCAATTGGAACCAGGGAGTTTCCGCGCTAGATCATTCCTTGAAATCTTCTTCAGAATCCGTTTTGTGACCTCCAGAATTTCATCCCCATCATATGTTCCTACCATTGCATCTATTGTTTGCTCCCTGTCTGCATTGTCCAGCTTGGCTTTTTTAACGACGCCCTCGTTGCGCAGTTGCCATTGGAATTTCCCGAATTCTTTATCATCCAAATCCTCAAAAGTATCTAATAGACAATCTCTGTGGTCTGCCATCACTGGAATAAAGATTCAGGATCTGAAAAGAAGTCAGAAGAAAATGTTAGATTCAAATCCTCAAACCTCTATATCAAAGTCTAAAAAATATATGTTTTTAGGTTAACCACTTGAACCCTAGCATCCCTATTCTGGGAGGGAACAACGCACCAGGCTGCGATGTGTTGTGAGCTTGTAGATCTGCACGTGGAGAGGTTTGGTGTAGGGGGAAAAAAGAGCAGACCAATTACAGAGCCCAAGTTTACTAAGTATTGAGGGTTTAAGTAGTTAAATGTCTGGAAATACACATAACATGAATACGACATATTAATAGGAAAGATAATGTGTAAACAAACAAACAAAAAACACTAATTTACACAACACTGATGATAGTGCTGTCGATTATGTCTGTGGAGCTACCTACAAAATCTATGAAAAAGTTAAATCTGCAACACAATTTTATACAACAGCCCTATAAAGCGCTGATCAGAGCAATGGTCCCCGAGTTATGGCCATTTGAAGTGTTAAACACTGCTGTAGTGCAATTTGGGTTCTTGGGTGTGTGTATTTTCATGGCAGACCCCCAACACGTGGCTCCTGGTGGGACTATTGTCATGGCAGGCCCCTGAACAGCGTTTGTGCCAAGTTTGGTGTGGATTGGAGCAAAGGTGGGCCTGTGGCCCCCGGGGGCCCCTAACGTGACCCCTGGTAGACTATTCTGAAGGCAGACCCCTGAACAGTGTTTGTGCCAAGCTTGGCATTCTAACAAATAATGTAGTATTGACAGTTATTTATTTCAAAATCACCATTATCTATTCATCAGGTAAAAATATGACATTTAGATAAATTAATTTAACATGAATACAAACATCTTTTCGTATCAGGGTCCCTTGAACGGAATCGTTTTTAAATGGGGGTCCATGGCCTATAATATGAAAGTCATTTCGGGGTCTGTGACATGGGGTCTGTGATACCCAACCTGTGAGTGACTTATATCAACAACTAAAGAAGTGGTTCTCAAAGTGGGGTCTGGGGACCCACAGGGGTCCTTGAGTAGGTTCCAGGGGGTCCCCAGCAAAATGTGTTAACATAGCATCAAAATAAGTTGAATCACTTTATACATGGCTATTTGAAACTATTCGGTGCAACGCGCGTTTTTTTTTAAATGTAATTTCGATCATTTTTAACACAAATCTTTTCTTATGGGGGTCTCTGACACAACATATTTTCAGATGGGGTGGAGATAACTGGGCACCTGGACGAGCCATTGTAGACCACTGGTGTAGACCAGTGGTTCTCAACCTTTTTAGGCCGTGACCCCCCAAAATAATCATATTTGAACTGGAGACCCCCCAAAATGATCATATTTGAACTGGGGACCCCCCCACCCTGACAAGCACTTGGAATTGTAGGGCTCAGAGTTGAGACATTACATTTACTTTGACTCCACAGTCACCAACTTAGATTATTAAAGCTAAATAAATCATGATTAATAAACAGCAAATAGACAAAGTTTAAATAAGGCTGAAGTTGTTAAAGTATTTGTAATAATAATCAAAATCTACAAAGTAACTAGTAACTAAAGTTATCAAATAATTATAGCCGATCTACAAGCTCACAATGCATCACCATGCAAGGCATTGTGAGCTTGTAGATCTGCTATTTTCAAAATATCTGTATGCATTTAATACATTTGAAAACTTGAAACAGGACATTCTGCAAAGTTAGTATAGGCTATAGCCTACTTTCTACTTTCATACTTTAAGTAGCCTACATTTTTATATCAATACTTTATGTACAAAATTTTGAATTCTGGACTTTTACTTGTAACAGAGTATTTCTATATTGCAGTATTGATACTTTTACTTAAGTAGGCTACAAAAATTGAGTACTTTTTCCACCTGTGAGCAAGCATGTTCGTGTTTTCAACTTTGTCTCTCCAGCAGCTAGTAGGCCTACTTGTGCGCTTATAGGCCACTTTCACAGACAATAAATACGTTATACATATCTATACAAGGCATAAGGTTATCATAGTCAATTATTAATAAATATATTGCGTCAACTCGTAAACCCATATGAGCGTGTAGGCCTAATTCGAATGGACTGAGAGCAAGGGAATGATTAAAATGTGTTTATTGACGGAGGTTTGAATAATATTGTAGGCCTATAAGGAATGTATGCATAATAAGACAAAACTTGAATTACAAATGATATAACGTCAAAGTTTAAAATCAGCAGTGTTAAATTAACACTAATATTCTAAAATACAATATATATAATGTGTTATCATACATTCTGCAAAATAGAATTGTCCTCCTACCTTTAGCAAAGAATCTCGTCGACGTTGTTCAAACACCAGGTGAAAACGAAAGTAAATGTGAACAAACAACTTTGTTACGGAAATAATATTGCTTTATGAGGTTCAGTCACGTGACGTAGACTAAGACTTTGCTAAGACTAGTAGCCTATAGTTCTATCACAAGTTTTCAAAAGTATGAAATGTATGAAAATCCTTTGAAAATAGCAGATCTATATTGTAGTCACAATTGTTATGAGGGGGAAATTGACATAGGTTATGAGCCACAATTAGGAGGGGAAGAAATTCTGATTCAGAGTAATGTTGGAATTCTCAATGGCACAAATACGCTTGGCTACACCTACATTACAACATGATAGTCTATTTATGCAGTCCACACTCACTGAGTACAGTATAAGGTCCAACCAACCATGCCGGTTTATTGGCATAGAACTCATAACTCTATGCACATATGAACTGATATGAACAGGCAACTCTGCCATCTAGAGGTAGAAATCATGATCTTCTGCTCAAAAGACATGAAATGAAATAGCCTACATGCAAACATATGCCCTTATGGACTAACCAATGATTTATACTGTGCTCTATGGGCATTGGTTCTCAACCAGTGGGTCGGGACCCCCAGGGGTATCCCACATGACAGTGAAGTGACAATTTAAGGAATGTTAATACCTTTTTAGGACATGATCTTCTTCCTTTATTGTTGAGGTTTTTATGGACTGATTGTCTACCTGAAATGGTTTGTCTGACATGCAATGTTTTCATGAAACCTTCTCATATATCTCACTATTGGTGACTACTGTATACTCAAGCTAGTTCTCAATCGAAGAAGATGAGGTGGACTTCATATGATTCTCCACCATGAGCCATGGTTAAGTGACATCATTGTTGACATTGAATACCTAACAAATATAGTGCTGGACACTTATAGTGACATGCAGTTTGAGCACTTTACACACAACCTTTTCCCAAATGGGAATGGAAGGATAAATCTTAGTATATTTGGTAAACTGTGTTTAAAAGTTTTATTCACCGATCCCATAACTAGTGATTTTGTTTTAGGTGAGTAAGGTGACTAACAATAAAAATCACAAAACAACCAAAAACGTATCAAAGTTTTATTACATGTTTAGTTTAAAACAACAAATTACTGGCCAGTGACCAAGACGACACTGAAGAGATCATGGAATGTAGTTTTGCATTGTATGATGTCCATTTGCAATTGTATTGCATTGTACGATGTCCATTTGCAAATAAAAAAAAGAAGAAGAAAAGAAATAAGAGTATGGATTTCTATCTATCGATCTAATGGTCATCATCATTTCTTTGTTTGCTTGTGTTGTTGTAGTTCCCATTTCTACGTGGGAGGAGGACTCCCTACAAACACAGCCGTTCACTAAGGATAGGTTCCAGTGGACGAAGTATGTCAATCATTTCTGAACACGCCTTGTTTCCCTTTCTCCGCACCATGTCGACAAGTTCCCGCGCTTTCTCTGACCTGAGCTTTTCACCTCTAACCGACTCCATCTCTGCTTCATTGATCACGTTCTTTAACAGAAGTTCGTCCAGTAGAAGGCACAGGTTGGCGTCGGAGACTCCTTGAATGAACACGTTCCTCCCAGACCTCAGCTTCTCCCCTGCAGATTTGTCTTCCTGGGTCTTTGTCATGGTCTGAGCTGGAGAAGCACCTTGAACTAAGACAAGATGGGGTATTAATAATAATAATCATCATCATCATCATCGTCATCATCATCATGTGTTGTATTATAATAGCAAAGGAGAATATTATATATATGTGTATATATTATATCAACCTTATTGAACTGTACTTCCCTGTGCTTTTTTTTTGCAATTTGCTAGTAAAGTATTCAATCAATCAATCATATTCTGGTAATTCTTCTATTCCTTCCTTTAGAACATTTTATTGAGACAAAAGCACCTATCTGTGCCTCAAATACTTCATGTCATGAGCACTAATTAGAACAATCTATACTTAATTAAGTGGCAGAACATTAAGTAAATTACTGCCACTGTTCAAATTGCAAGATAAAAAATCATGCAACTAGAAAGATTTAAATACAGACTGGCATAAGGGACTGAAAAATATTTTGTATCTTCTCAGGAACTAACTCTGGATTCTGACCCCATATAGTAGGAGGAATTAAATGATATATGTTATACGATATTATGACAATTTAATGAAATTACATTTACATTTCACCGCTAGATCATTCCTATTGATCTTCTCAAAAGTACTTTTTGTGATCTTCACAGCTCCATCAGCTGTATAGGTTTGTATCATCACATCTACTGTTTTCATCCTGTTTGCACCATCCATCTGGGATTTCTTAACTTTGCCATCAGAGTTGTTGCGCAGTGTCCACTGGAATGTCTCAAATTCGTCATTATCAAGCTCATCAAGAAGTCCTAATAGAAAATCGTGTGCCATCACTGATTACGGAGGTGCAAAGAGGCAGGCTCTGAAAAGAAGTCAGAAAAAAAGTTTAGATGAAAATAAAATACTCAAACCTCTTATATTGAAGTCTAACACATGACAAACCAGTCTTTATACACTTTACATTATGTCAGAGAAAGTCACTCAGATATCAGTGGTTGAGTGTTACAGTATGTGCCCATAACATGGTTATCATGATGGTCAGATAAGGGCTTGTTCACTGGAGATTATTACAGAAAGGACTTATTTATTTCAAGATCACCACTATTCGACTATTAGACAATGTATTTAATCTTAATCTAAACATATTTTCATATAAGGGTCCCTTAAAATAAATTTAATAGGGCCTATTTTTTTTTTTGGCTTAAGTTTGAGTGTATTCTTTTCATGTTACCCGTCTATTTTGTGTATATGCTTCACAATACAATGAAACAATAGGGCCTAATGACAGTAGGGGGGTCTGTGACATGAAAAAGATTGAAAACCCATCAAGGTCTGAGACAGCTATCTATTGAGAACACAAAATGTGTCTCACTACTATTTGTTATTTTGTTTTTGGTGTTTCTTTGTGATAGCATTATGCTGTGTTGCCAACTATTTGGAGGCTCAATTGCAATATCCTCACGGCCTACCAGTGGGCCCCGGCCCACTGATTGAGAAACATTGGCCCGAGCTAGTTTGTGCCGCTCTCGGAGGCACACCCCTTGGCCAATAGGAAGACCTCTGAGTTCAGCGCAACGGCTACCGACCATTATGGGCGGGGCAAAGTAAACAGTTGTTTGTGACAGAGCTTTGTGACTGAGAGTGAGAAGCAGCCAAGTGTTTGACAGCAGATGGACGTCCGTGATAACACTGCAAGGCGCAAAGTCCAGTGGTGTAAAGTAACTAAGTACATTTACTCAAGAACTGTAGGCTTACTTAAGTACAATTTTGAGGTATTTTACTGGGGTATTTCCAATTTTCAGTACTTTTACTTCTACTCCACTACATCTCAGAGGCAAATATTATACAGTTAGGCTGCTGTTACTTTGTAGATTTGGATTATTATTACAAAACATACATTAACCACTTCGGCACTTTAGCCTATAGTCTGCTTCGGCTATTTGAAAATAGCAGATCTACAAGCTCATGGCACTGCAATACATTATTTGTGAGCTTGTAGATCTGCTATTTTCAAAAGATTTGTATACATTTTAGACATTGAAAACTTGTGAAATGGGACATTCTGCACAATGAGTAGCCTACTTTTACTTGTGGTACTTTAAGTATATTTTGATGCCGATACTTTTGTACTTTTACAAGTAAGTACATTTTGAATACGGGACTTCTACTTGTAACAGAGTATTTCTACATTGCAGTATAGATACTTTTACTTAAGTACAAATTATTGGAGTACTTTTTCCACCACCGCCCTATGCAGACTGCAGTCACTGTAGTCGACGTCAATAAAATATACCATTCTAGGAAACGCGCATATATGTTGCCGAATGCTGTCTGTATGGAGAAAGAGAATTAGTCTAGCCTATATAACTGTTATTATTGCTTTCATGAGTTCAGCAATAATAAAGTATAAGAAAAAAATACACTTTTCCATCCAAAGTGCTGTGCGTGGTAACCGGAACAGTCGCCCCAAAACACACTCGCCCATTTTTTTTTTCGTGGACAGCTCGCCCCAGGTTCATGTATTCTTGTATCCGTTTTACTGAGGTTAACTGGTTAAGATTAGGAATACGTTGAGGGTAATAAGGCATAGTTTTACTGAGGTTACCTTTAGGAATAAGGTTAGGTTTAGGCATAGTTTTACTGAGGTGAGGTAGGTAACCTTGAGGAATATGTGGTGGCGACCGTTCCGAAGTCGACCGAGGGCGAGCGTGCTTTGGGGCGAGCGTTCTGGTATTCATGTGCGTGCCTTCACCGCCTTTACGGAGGTTTTATCATTAGCCTATGCCTTAAACTTTACTTAGCATACACATCATAACGGCAAGGTTAACTTCAGACCAACACACATGTTTGCATATGTTTTGCCAACATGTTTAGAACATGTATAAGGCATATAGATTAGTTACGCCCAGATAGTTTTCAGCCTGCCTCTTTACATACACACACTTTTACAAGAAAATCAGCAAGTATGTTATATTAACAGTAGCCCCTAGCCTAAGATAAAATATATTATGGTGAAGAGTCGTATATAGTAGCATTCTGCAAATTCTAGTCATACCTTTTAGCCAGAAATAAGTCGTCTTCTGCGCAAAGTGAAAGTGAAAGTGTAATTTGTTACTTTACAGAGACGGAAATACTGTTTTTAAGGAAGGTCCTATTCCTATTATGACGTATTATGACATATGGATCCAATGTTCCAACTTCATCAGCTTTCAGCAGTGATGGGAAAAGTTTTTTTTTTTGGACTAAAGTAAAAGTACAGAAGTAGCACATTGGTATCAAAGTGTACTTAAATTATACCAAAAGTACAAAGTACTCAATATGCAGAATGTGCCATTTCCCCATTTTGGGGAGAGAGAGTGTGTTAAGGGGTCTCTCTCTCTCTCTCTCTCTCTCTCTCTCTCTCTCTCTCTCTCTCTCTCTCTCTCTCTCTCTCTCTCTCTCTCTCTCTCTCTCTCTCTCTATATATATATATATACACACACACACACACACACACACACACACACACACACACACACACACACACACACACACACACACACACACACACACACACACACACACACACACACGTGAGAAATGCAGTACATTGTGTGTGGGTGTGCCTTATTGGTTTCTGTGTCTCTCTGTGTGTGTGTGTGTGTGTGTGTGTGTGTGTGTGTGTGTGTGTGTGTGTGTGTGTGTGTGTGTGTGTGTATGTGTGTAAGAGCAGACCATCTCACAGCTAGGCTACAGATGTAAACTTTTGGTTTTTAACTTTTTATCTTTGGTAGCCTATAGGGCACGTGCACAAGTTGGTTGTGAGGGGCCTTCAAATGACTGGCCTCTCCAAAAGGAGGGCTACTGCTCAATATCAGCTATTATAGGAAGCCGCTCAATTTGGAGGAGGCGTTGTTTCCTTTGTACAAGGACTTGATTGTACTTCTGTTTATATGGACATTAATACATATTTCGTGTGTGTGTGTGTGTGTGTGTGTGTGTGTGTGTGTGTGTGTGTGTGTGTGTGTACGCACGCACGCACGCACGCACGCACGCACGCACGCACGCACGCACGCGCGCGCGCGTGCGTGCGTGCGTGCGTGTGTGCGTTTGGCCATTTTGAGGGTAGTTCCTATAACCTCCAGGAAGCCTTACATTGGGAGCCACAGATGTCCAGCTGCAGGTGATTCGAGCAGGGCTGAGAGGAGAGGGTCAGGCAAGAGGCTGCAGGGGTGGGGGAGCCATGGTGGCAGGCAGAGCTGTGACCAGGGCCTCAATGTCTTTGTCTATCCCAGTGCTGTTTCAGCTGCACAATAGCCAGGTGGTCCTCATGTGCCATTGCCAAAACATGCACAGGCAAAGCACTATGGACCACAGTGCAAAGCCTGCAAGCCACACAGGTGCCATTTCAGCAGGAGAGCTCCTGTTTGACTCGGAAGTATGCAGCCAACTCCTCGGGGACCTTGTGAGGCCAGCCGTCATGGATGTAGGTGCAGTGCGGAGAGAGGGTCCTGTTCGGAGCTCCTGCAAAGAGACAGTGGCCTGGAGGGGTGTGTATTCAGCATCCGAATAGTGTCCCGTTCCACACAATCAGTGCACAATAACATGTATGGCTAGGTCGGAGACGGAGCGGGAGAGCCGGTCATTCACAACATTGTCTGTCTGGGGCGAACCGAAAGCTCAAAATTGTTCTGGCGGAGGTGGTCACACCTGGGGTGTAGCCTCAGTGGTCTGGCAGCCATAGAGGGAGAGGTACCACCCCTGACAGGCCCAGATGCAGGCAAACGCCTCTCAGTCTCCCACAGAGTACCGGTGCTCAGGTGCTCGGATGGCACAGGGGTAAACTACCTCCCCACCACTGAGTCTAGGGGTTTGAATCCACTACGGTGCAGCCGGTTTGGCCGAGCGTCTGTTTTGCCCCGTGTTCAGGGGAGGGAACCTGGGTGCGGAGCGTTTGTCACTGCACACACTCCCTTCCTGTGTTTCAAGGAATAGACAAGTGTTTTGATAAATTGCAATAGATATACTGTTCTGTGTCAGTGGTTCTCAAAGTGGTTCCGTGGACCCCCAGGGGTCCTTGAGGGGGTCCCCAGCTAAAATTGTTAATACACAGTAGCATAACAATCAGGCTGGGGCCTTGCATCGCGACACGCATGTAGATCTGCTATTTTTGAATTATTTTGAAAATTCTTGAAAGAAAAAAAATGTTTTAGAATAATTAAGATTTTTCTTTGAACACAAATTTTCTTCTGGGGGTGCCTGGAACAAAATATTTTCAGATGGGCGTCTGTGGCCAAATACATATTAATTTGGGAGTCCTTGACATGAAAACGTTTGAGAAGCACTGTTCTATATACATAAGTTTGTCAATTATATCATATCTGTTGAGCAGTTCGGAGTGCAGCCTCTGGCTTTCCAAAAGGTTTGGTTCATTACAAAAGCTGACAGGCATTAGGTCCCAGGTTGTGGAACGCCCTGCCAGTGGAATTCTTCAGAACTTGCAGATCTACAAGCTCACAATACCTCACATTGCAATGCGTTGTTGCTTGTAGCTCTGCAATTTGGAAATAATGATAATAATCGGGCTGCCAGGTTGTTTATAATGACTCACATGTACAGAGCACCAGTTTTGAACATTTTGATAATCTAGATTAGAATATATATAGTTAGACACAGTGAAAGCTGACCTCTGTGTTAATTTAATTCTGAGAGTGTTAAACCCTTACAGATAATTATTTTAAATCTCTCAGTGATAAATGAACACTGCAGATAATTTACACTTTTCCGAGACATAAAGGAAATGGACATAATAGTTCATTCAGTATTATTTTTATTGTGTATTAGAAAGTACAGAAACAAACAAAACAAAACACATCTTAAATATGAGATCATGTATTATTATGAATAGTGAAAGGCCTCCACACAACTTAACAAAAACATAACTCAGCTGGTCATCAGAAACATTTAGTCGGCATACTGTGCAATGTGCTTATATACATTGCCATTAAAACAAGTCTGTACTGAAGCCTATTATATATATTTCAAGTAAAGACATCCGGAGCGCAGGGCCATACTGCTTGTGTTCTTTATCAGTGTTCACAAGGTTCTGCCCAGCAGATCTCACATGGGTTGACGTGATGTGGACCGATGTTGACGTATTGTAATCTGGACCGATGTTGACGTATTGTCATCTGGACCGATGTTGACGCATTGTCATCTGGACCGATTTTGGATGTTGACATCATGTCGTGTGGACCGATGTTCAATGTTGAAGTCATGTCATGGTCATGCCATGGACAGAGAACCAATGTTGTGTGTTCAAAGGTGGTGGGAGCTGCCTACCACACGTTCCTCTCATTTCTGAAACAGAATAAGTCACATCAGCCTATTGTTGTCTTTCTTGAGTAAATATTGATTTCCATATTTGTTTTAGTGCAGTTCATTTCAGGTTAACCTGGTTAATCTTACCTAATTGTTTGATCTTTGCTATAGATAAACATTCCCAACTTTGACTCAGGGTTCACGCATTTTGATTTCTTGCTGTCTGCTGTTTCCACACTGGAGATGGATAATAAAATAATATTAGTGATGGAGAACAGTGTGTAAATGTAGGCAGCAGCAGCACGGCACAACAAATTGGAACATTCTACTTACATAATCTCCCTGCGTGGACAGAATGGACTTGCTTCATATATGTGGTAAGTCTCAATGAGTTTACGATTCAGGTTCTTGACTACCCCATTTAAACATTTGCAGGAAAATGAACTATCACGCTGGCCTGTGGAATGAAGAGACAAGACACTGTTAGTCATAGTTAAAATAATGCGTTAAAATCGGGCAACTGCATTAATGCAACTAAATCAAATATTGAAACTTTCATTTTTGTTTTCAAAACCACTGGTGTTGACTAACTGCATTTGCAGTAAAATTTAATACATTTCAGCAAATGATTCTCCCCAGAACTAGCCTATACCTAAACTATCAGCGCAACAATGATAATACATGACAGAATTGCTAAATAAAATCCATGACTTTCAATGTAATCTAACCATATCAGAAATGACCATGGCTTGTATTATCCAAACAGAAAATGTTTCAAAGCGAATTGATGTGCAGCCACACATAATATTTCTGTAAAAGCCACTTTACCTTCTATATGGAGAGCAAGCAGGCAGAGGAGAAAAGCGATGACAGCTGACTTCATGACTCTGGAGGAGAGATGCTTCGTCTGATTGTTTGCTGTGTTGATAGTGTGAATGGAGGAGGAGAGATGTTTCTTCTTTAGTGTTCTGGTTGTTGTAGTGTTGATGATGATAGCCTAATGTGAACAGAGGAGAGCGTTCCTTTTATATGGTGAAGAAGTGACCAACGCCCACTCAACAGGCTGCAGTCCAATTTCCGAACAACTAAAAATCCCCCCTTTCTCTTTAGTGAGAATTTGACTTCCAATAATCAAGGCGTTTTATTTTTTTTAGGCTATGGACTTTGACTGTGTGAAAGTGTATATAGATCAGTTGTTCTCATGTCAAGGACCCCCACATTAATATGCATTTGGCCGCTGAAAATATTTTGTGCCAGGGATATTAAAATGGGTCCAAAAATATTCCAAAACGTTTTTTTTAAGATTTTGTGAAAATAGCAGATCTACAATAGCAGATCTACAACATTTTGAGTTTGTAGATCGGCTATTTTCAAATAGCAAATGTATATAGGATTAAAATGGTTAAACAGATTTTGATGCTATATGAACTAATTTTGCTGGGGACCCCCTCCCTGGAACCCCTCAATGACCCCTGGGGGTCCTTGGACCCCACTTTGAGAACCACTGGTATAGATTCCTATATTAAACTGAAATGTTGTGGTCCACTAAAAGTGGACACTGGTCAGGGACCCTCTTTTGGTGGTATTTACTAGAGCACCTGCCTTAAAGGTTCTAACCTTTATCAAATGATAGAACATTAGAGGTGCCTAAACTAAGCGGAAGAACCAGTATGAACCTCTTAAGCAGTGGTTCTCAAAGTGGGGTCCGGGGACCCCCAGGCTCCTTGAGGAGGTTCCAGGGGGTCCCCAGCTAAATTTGTTAATACAGCATCACAATCATTTGAACCCCTTTATCCATATTTTAAACTGTGGCTATTCAAAAATACCAGATATACAAGCTCACAGAATTTAAATTTGGCCACGGACCCATATCTAAAATGATTTTGGGCCAGGGACCCTTATGAGAGAAGATTTGTGTTGAAGAAAATTTCTAAATTATTCAATTATTTATTTAGATTATTTTTTTCAAAAATAGCAGATATGTAAAAGCTTGTGAGCTTGTAGATCACTATTTTTGAACCGCAAACATCCCAACCAACCGCAACCATGCCAAAGAACCACTGAAGAACATTTATTTGTGTATTATGTGCAACACTCTGTTGTGTCATTATAGTAGGCTATCATATTATAACATTATTAATAGCCTACAAATGCATTCCAAGTATTTAGGAGACACCGATCAAGGACATTGAATTTCTTTAAAATGTGACTTGCAGAGGAGACCATAGCCTATTTATATTATTAGGAATATAACTATCACAATTGTTTTTCATTACAGTCCAGAATTATCTTTATTATTATCGTGTTGTAAGGTATTGCTGTTACAGTTAGCACAGTGTTGCGCAACATGAAAGTGAAATGTAAAAGTGAAAGTGGATGAGGAAAGAAATCCTGCAGAGCAAGGTATGTAGTCGGCTAACCACATTTTCAATGTGTAGTTATCTTATTTATTAAGGTCTTACATCATGACCTCAACCATTGGACTCATTATCCATTTTCTTAGTTTCTCTTTTTTAGTTTAAGGAAGTCCCCAACCACTGTAGGAACTGGGCAATCCCCCGATAACTCAAGATTTCTAGAACACCAGTCATTTCTTGTAATGGTCAATTAGCACTCAAGCTGACAGATGTGCTGTGCCTGATTTCTGGTGTTGAGATTTTTATTTTATTTTTTGTACATGTATACACATTACAATTACACAAGGCAATTTAAACATAAAATGTAACACACACACACACACACACACACACACACACACACACACACACACACACACACACACACACACACACACACACACACACACACACACACTGTGCCAGGACCCCGCAGTCTTATGAATGTTCACATGCACGTTTGAAGTCTCTGTGCACGTCGGCCTCCGAGATGAAGTGACCTGGCCTCCTCAGGTGGTGCTGGCACTGAGTGGTTGGTGTGTAGGTGCTATTAGTAGGTGGTGTTGGTCTCGAACAGGATGTGAAAGGCCGGGGAGGGAGGCAGAGGAGTTCTCTGTGCATCTGGTTCTCCCTCTTAAGTCCGCCACATGCTCCTATAGTGTGTGTCGTGCTGTTGAACTAGTCTTCCACTTTGACCTTTACTGTGGGCATTGATTCATCATGCACAGGATATATCAGTCTTCACCTCACACACTGAAGGGAGAGACATTTTGATTGATTGATTGAATATTTTATTAGACAGAAATGCAAACAGCACGAGTACAGTCATACATGTCTAAAAGGATAACACAAAAACGTACTGTGGACTTGTTTCCATTGAGGTCCTATATATTGAATTAATCAACATGGCATAACAAATAACACCAAAATACAATAGCATCACAAATATTAAACACATAATATGTACAGAGTAGAAAAAGGGGTGGGGGATGGGGGTTAAAGGGGGCGAGGTGAACACCTTTCTATGGGAGAAGTGAGTTTACCTCCCCCTTCGGGCTCCTGAAAGATGGATTTTCAGGCCTGTTTTAAAGGAATCCAGTGATCCACATTTTTAAGGGATGCGGTCAGGGCATTCCACACTTGGGTGGCAGTGCTGTAGAAGGAGAATTTACCCATGTTTGTTCTATACTGTAGGTGGGTGTTACCAGATCGTTGTTGTCGCTCCCTCTAGTCTTGTGGCTGTGGCTGTGTCACTCACTTTTTTTTAGGTATTTAGTCAGATATTCGGTATTGAGGGCATTGAGGGCGAAGTCGCATTGATTATTTTGAAAGCCAATCCCATTTTTAATTGCTTAACCCTGTCTTCTACCTGGAGCCATCCTAGGCTAGCAAAATGTGTTGGAAAAAGGTGGGTCATGGGCCTCAAGACGAGAAGTAGTCGAATCAGTTTGTTTTGGGAGGTTTGAAGCTTAATCTTTAGTAAGCATTGAGGTGTTGGAGAACCAGGAGGTGCAAGCATAGTGTCATTGAATGAGGGCTTCGGCAAGAGTCCTGAGAGCACTTTTGTTCACAAAAGGGGAAATTCGGCACAACAATCTTGTGCTTTGATTTACTTTTTTGATCACCTTTGATGCCATGCTTTCACCTGTCAGTTTGTTGTCAAGGATACAGTCCAAACAGGTTAGACTGGCATGGCCAGACTAATATCACTGCAAGGGCTTTTTTTTGTTGCAATGGCAGATTTGTCTGGAACCAGGCTACAAATAAGTAAAACTCTTCTTTACTAGAGATGACTATGTCATCCATTGGGTTCATTCATGAATATGCTCTGAATGTGCTCTGAAATGAGAGCAGATTCTTAGAGAATGCAGCCTTTAGTATCTTCAAGTTCCATCTGCTCTTTCTTGTGCCAAGCAAGAGCACGCTTATTTCTGTTAGGTGATAACTACTTTGAGATTATACCCACGGCATGGAAAGAGACACCCCGTAAATCAAGAGGATTTGAATGAAACCATGCTGTCATCTGTTCTCTCTAAAAACTGGTAAACCATTGTTCTATTTTGGTTACTCCTTTACAGAGAACTGCACAAGGTCTGGTCAGTGGTCACTTCTCTTTTCTTTAGATAGGAAACTCAGAATGAGGCACTTCCTTTCACAATCTTCTATTTAGTCATTATCGTGTATTGCAGGAAAACACTCACTGAAAAACTGCAGGTCACTTTCACATGAACAGAGAAGATCTACACTACAGCAGTGGTTCTCAAACTTTTTCATGTCAAGGACCCCCAAATTGACACTTATTAGCCCGCGGACCCCCATTTCAAAAGATATGGCAGGGACCCCCATTAGAGCCGATTTTTACGGCTCTATAGCAGTGATTCTCAACCATTTTAATTTCAAGGACCCCCAGATTGACATGCATTAGGGCTACAGACCCCCATTTAATGGCATTTCTATCACTTGGACCGCAATTCATATTGTAAAATCTATGTCAATTTAACTATGAGAGTGTACAAATGGAACCAAATGGACCCGTTAGGGTCCATTTGGTTCCATTTGTACACTCTCAGAGTTACAGACCTATAAGGGTCCATTTGGTGCCTAATCTATCATTTAGCTGGGGACCCCCTGGAACTCCCTCAAGGACCCCTGGGGGTCCCCGGACCCAACTTTGAGAACCAATGCACTACAGTATCTGTATAATACAGTTAGTTGGTGAAAGATGTATGTTGTTTGCTTGCAGACAGATACTACCTTTATTTAGATAGTAGGCCTATGTTATAGTTATGATGTGTATCTCCTATCTTGGTTATTATTACCTATACAGCACTTACGTGTTTTCTTAGCACTCTATTAATTCATCTGCTTAACCTGTTGTTGGTTAACTACGGTTCACACTGCAGTGAATGCATGTGAAGTTCTGTGAACCATCGGCAGGTGGAGAAGATGGAGGTGTTCAGCACTATAGCCACAACTGCCAAACATAGAAATCATGTATCTCTTCACTTTGTCTTAGGGCCCGTCAGCAATCAACCGAATCATCAACTTAGAAATTCTTGCGAAGCATGGGGTAACAATCTGTACATCATGACACTGTGATCCTCAGCAGAGCGCTTGTGATTTCTAAAGCCAGCTTTTGGTTTTTGTGTTTTCTCATGTCAATATATACCCTAACCCCAACTCTATGAGAAGGAAAAAAGTGAGCACCAGAGCCCTGAAGAGCGAACAGTGAAACGTAATGTGCTATGTTTCTTTTGGTGTGGTTTAACTACCAGAAATTGTGGCCTCCCAGAGAGAACTTGGGCATAATATTGACCATGTTACCTGCTGATTTTTTACCTAATTGAGTGGGTAGAGATGCCCATGTCTGGGAATCGCCGGTTCGACCCTTGGCACGCCCACTCTGTCAAAGTGTCCTTGAGCCACTTGTGTCCTTGTTCCTATTATAAGGATGTGCAGAGCATGAATTTCAGGTATCTTGACAAATACACCAACAACTAAAGAGGATACTCTGTGTGTGTGTGTGTGTGTGTGTGTGTGTGTGTGTGTGTGTGTGTGTGTGTGTGTGTGTGTGTGTGTGTGTGTGTGTGTGTGTGTGTGTGTGTGTGTGTCTTGTGTCTATACCGACGGTTACTTCTTATGTCTGTGTATTTTTTCCATAAAATAAAACGTTATGCTGTACTTGATGTGTTCGATTCTGATTCAGTAACCTTTGTAGTCCTATATTTTGTGGAGATAAAGTGTAACTGACATACGTGTTTACCTTTAAATCAAACGTATTCAAATTCCCTGTCCACTACTACTCTATAGGCTGTATGGCCTACTGTGTTCATCTTCATCTCAAAAGACCACTTCTACTCCAAGTCAATATAAAGCAGCCATGCAGGAGCCCTCAAACTTCTGTGTTCTGCATTAGTTCTGTATGTTGAAACCATGAGTGGCGAGTTACAATGCAGGTCCTGTATTCTAGCTGTCAGGGTGCGATACAGGAGTTAAGTGTATAGGACACAGGCAGAGCAATCCAAGTTAAAAGGGTTTTAATGAGACGAACAGGGGTCTTCAACGTTTTTCAGGCCAAAGACCCCTTAGCGGAGAGAGAGGTGAAGCAAGGACCCTGACTTCATTCATATTGGATTCATGTTAAAAGGCTATTTTCAGACATTTAAGGACTTAACCTGAATACTTTGTAAACTTCTGGTCTGCTCTTTTTTCCCTGTACACCAAACCCCTTCGCCGGAAATAGACGATCTACAAGCCGAAGTGTTCTGCTATTTTCAGCTAATGTTCCCCCCAGAATAGGGATGCCAGGGTTCAAGTGATTAATGTAAAAATTCAAAAAATAAAGTCCCTATCACAAAAGGATTTGGCAGCCCCCCTGCAGTACCCCACCCTAGGGGTACCGGACTCCTGTTGAAAACCGCTTAGCTAAAGACACGTATACACAGATGAATTCAGGAATATGGTATGTGAGAAACTGACAACAGTTTCCAGCACAGGGAGGTTTAAATAGACACAGGACTAACTATCCACAGGTGAACGCAAAGACAATCAACACAGGGATTTGATTGGCTGGGGGCAAATAGGACACAGGTGGAGAATATATGCAAATTACAAACTGGTGAGACAAGACAGGTATACAACTAGGACAGACAGGAAACACCACAAACATAAGTTATAACTACAAAATAAAAATACATAACTGTAAAGTAAAAAAAAAACTGGAACCACTGACACTACAAAATAAAACACAGACACGGATCCTGACAAAGTACATTTGAAGAATGCATCAATATAATCATTCTGTGAGTGTGACAAAGACTTTTCTTGGAGGCCCAAAATGTATTAATAATAATATTTGTTACTATTATTATTATTATTATTACTACTACTGTAAATTAACTAAGTACATTTATTCAAATACTGTACTTGAAGGTATAGGGTAAGTGATTTGCGTTGGTTAAAATAATTGTTAAATAGCTCTATATTCTGATAGTACTCATTGCTATAGAGTGTTTGTTCAGTATTAGGAGTCTCCTCTTGTCGTTTTCGTTTCAGTTTCAGTTTCATTTCCAATTTTATCCAACCAGGACAGAGAACTCAATCAGGATACAGATTAAACAAGTGAAATTGGAAGTGATGACACTAAGAAATGAGCTGGCAAAATTGGAACTGGAACACTATACAAATTAAGCTTAAGAATGGGTACTTTCTCCTGATTGGCTGGGATTTTGACACCTACCGAAAAATGTATTTTCTGTTTATTAAAGAGCTGGAGAGACAGGGAGACATCTGTTACTGAAAAAACACTCTATAGCAATGATTACTATCAGAATATAGTATTTTAACCTTTTAACAAAATACTTTTTGTTTTAACCAAAAAATATCACTTACCCTACTTTAAGTACAATTTTGAAGTATTTTTTTTTTTACTTTACTGGAGTATTTCCAATTTTCAGTATACTGTTATACTATATGTAACAGGGAGACCTGCCTCCATTCAGGCTTCTGGGTCCACACCCTAATTACACATGTGTAGGTAATCGCTGATTAACCCCTCCCCTATAAAGCCTAGTGCTCATGCACTCATTCTGCCTTGGCTCTCTGACTCTGTAGGTAGGCACTGGCTTGTCTGAGCAAGGTAGGCAATGGAGTGTTGTTTTGCTTTTAAACTGTTTACTGTTGTTTTGTATTTATTAATGGTATTAATGTTCCTCAGGCGCCCTCCTCTCTGCCTCACTGTTGAGCGCAGAGCAAAGGCCAAGAGGTGGTTTCTAGGCCAAGTAGGGCCCAAACCTCACTTAATCTGAGGTACGTCGTGTAAAGTTGCCTTTGTATTGATTGTGCCCTCCTACGTGGTTATAACACTATTCTGTACTTATAGGCCCCTGTATTCTCCCGCCAGTATAGTGCTGCTTTGGTGCCACTGTATGCTGCCATGCCCCTGCCCTAGACACAGACCTTGACTGTTGAGGTATTTAATGCTCTGTATTTTGATTTGAAAGTATGTTGATTTATAATTATAATGCCTGGTGGGGGCTAACTGTTGTCTTTTGTTTTATAGGCGCTCCTTAGCTCCATTGCTGCCTTTGCCCCTTTTCTTAGTTATTTCTTTATTGTATTTTACTTTTGCATCGATCACCAACTGCCACTGATTATGCCACTGTATATATATATGAGTATCTAATTGCCATTTCTGTACCCCATTAGTTGGAGGCGACCAGTCGCACTGTGGGGGAGACCTTCTACTGTCCACTGCATGCGTATGTGTGGTTTTGTGTGCACCTAACCCACCTAGTATTGTGTGTAAGTGTGTTTTTTAGTGTTTGAAGTGTTTGAAGTGTTTGAAGTGTTTGAAGTGTCACTGTACTAACTCCTCCGCCTCTCCTTCCCCCCCTACAGTCTGACTGTGTCTCTCACTGATAGATTTTATAGTGCTTTTGATCCGTTTAACCTTTTATCTGTGATTTCAATTGTGATTTACCTGTTTAATTAAAGTACTGTAAAAGCATGATAACATTAATGTGGCAGTTATAATAAATATTAGTGATTACCTTGAGAAGCACGTCTCTGCTCCAGTCAATTACAAATTAACCTGTGTTGTACCTGTGTAAGTTACTTTAGCACTTTAAGTGATTCTTTGGGCGAAACTCCCAAAGTGGCGTAGTCGAAGTTACATGATCTGTGATATTTGTGCCATGGTTACATTTGGCGATAGTCGGCAGGACTTGTAAAGCAAAGACGTGTTTCTTAGGTTTTTGGAGCAGTTGGTTGATCTTTGCTTTTACATTTTTCATTGTTTCCCATATAATTAAGTTTGGAATATTCACTGTGATCTTGATAGTATTTTGAAAAGGGGCAAAGCAGTTGGATTGGCATTGGAGCTGAAGGGTCCATCGGACGACGGAACCCAACAACCAAGACTGTTAATTGCCTTCTCTTCTAACCTCTTGGACACTTGTAGGGATGGAGGAGGAATTGCAGGAACTAAGGGACATGGTTGTACAGCTTAGGGCTGACAATGAACGTCTCACACGAGAGCGTACGGAGGTACCGGCCTCAACTCCTGCATCTTCAGGTTCCACTAACGCTGCTTCTAGGTCTTCTACTTCCTCCAGCATGGCTCCAGAGCGTCTTCTTTATGTGCCTAGAGAAAGAAAGTGCCCCACGTTCCGTGGTAATATTGGTATAGGAGTAATGGATTGGGTTGAAGAAGTCCAAGCTAGTATGCGGGCCAGACACCTAGCCCCAATTGACCAAGCCTATTTTATTTATGACCACCTAGACGGAGAGGCTAAAGATGAAATCAAATATAGGCCTAAAGAGGAGAGGGAGGATCCTGAAAGGGTCTTAACTATCCTGCAGGAATTATATGCCTGTTCTCAATCCTATGTTTCATTGCAGGAGCTATTTTTTTCTAGGAAGCAGCTGGAAGGAGAGTCTTTGCAGGAATATTCTCATGCCTTGTTCAGCCTGATGGAAAGGGTCGTAAGGGGTGCCCCTAATGGTGTTCCTAATTCCGCCATCTTGTTGAGAGATCAGTTTGTAGAGCAGGTTCATGACCCAACTTTACGTAGGACATTGAAGCAGGCGGTCCGTGCAAATCCCAATGCCACACTGCTGAGTGTTAGGAGCGAGGCCCTCAGGTGGGAGCAGGAGGGAAGACCAGCTGAAGGTAGGCCTCGGAGTTACTCAGTTCCCTCACTTTGTGCCATTCAAACTTCTAGGGCGCCCCAAGGTATAGGGAACACCTCCAGTCACCACAGTGAATTGGCTGAGTTGAAAGAGTTATTTAAGAAGCAACAGCAACAACTGAATGAGATTACTGAGGCACTTTTAGTATTGCAAAACCCCCCTAGGCGACCTCAACCTGCCCACAATGGCCCAATAATTTGTAGGCGTTGTCAGCAGCCTGGTCATTTTGCCACTGTGTGCGATAACGAAAGAGTGGTTTCCCAGGGTCCAAACCATCCCATGCGTCGGGCAGCCTCCAACAGCCAGCAGGGGGAAAACTGACGCCCTCTGTGCTGCCGAGCTACAGTTCAGAGGGGGCAATCAACGGCTCAAGCCATCAGGGTCAAGTGAGTACTGAGACCGTCTCACAATTAGTAGGGGAATGCCCACATGTTGTGGTACAGATGGGGGGGGTAGACGTAAAATGCCTTGTAGATACTGGGTCAATGGTGTCAACTGTTACCGAAACATTCTTTTGCCAAAACCTCAGAGGAACTCTTAATGCTTGTCAGTGGTTACAGCTTACGGCCGCTAATGGTCTCGATATCCCGTACATTGGGTATGTAGAGCTGGATGTTCAGGTGTTGGGTAGAGCAATATCCAAACGAGGCATTCTGATTGTGAAAGACCAGCCCAATTCTCCGCCTACTACAAACGTGCCTGGTATCTTGGGTATGAATATCCTTCGTGAATGCTACCATGAGTTATTTGTAGAGTATGGCCCTGCCCTTTTTACCCTCTCTCAGGTGACACAGGCCCCAGAGGTTTTGCAACAAGCTCTCCAATATTGCCATCAAGTCCAGGAGCAGCCAGCAGAACGCAGCAGTGGGACAGTCAAGGTTAGGGGCAGGCATCCAGTTCATATTTTGGGGGGTACTGTTAAGTTGGTGGCTACCACTTGTGCTCAACAATTGTTCAGCGCACCTACCACTGCACTTTTTGAGCCTCTTATGGAAATTGACTCTCTCCCAGCCGGCCTCCTAGTTTCACCTGCAATGGTTAAAGTAGTCAGAGGTACAGCTTACATCCCTGTGGTGAATGTAGGAGCCACTAGCATCAAACTCCCCCGTCGTTGCCCCATAGGCAAGTTGAGCCAGGCCCAGATTGTAAGTTTACCTGCAGGTGTCAAGGAGGTCCGTCAGGAGTCAGATGGGGCAACGGTGGTAGCCACTATGAACTCTCAGACAAGCCAGGTAAGCCATGTACGAAGCCTTCTTGACTCAATGGATTTAAGTGCTGTTCCAGAGTCAGAACAGCCTAAAATCAGATCTCACCTACAGCAATATGAATCTGTGTTTTCAACCCATGAGGGTGATTTGGGCTGCACTAATCTAATATCCCATGACATCCCTCTCTTAGATGAAGTGCCTGTACGGCAGAGATATAGGCGCATACCTCCCGCTGACTACGATGCAGTTAAAGCACATATCAATCAGCTGTTGCAAGCCCAGGTTATCCGAGAGAGTTGCAGCCCATACGCCTCGCCGATAGTCATCGTCAAGAAGAAGGATGGAAGCATTCGTATGTGCGTAGACTATCGGCAGCTCAACACCAAGACGCGGCGAGACGCTTTCCCTCTTCCTCGGATTGAGGAGTCCTTGGACGCCCTATCGGGGGCAAGATGGTTCTCCACCATGGATTTGGCAAGTGGCTACAACCAGGTACCAATGTCGGAGAAGGACAAACTGAAGACTGCTTTCTGTACTCCCTTTGGACTCTTCGAGTTTAATCGAATGCCATTCGGTCTGTGCAATGCACCAAGCACCTTTCAAAGGTTGATGGAGCGAATATTCGGTGCTCAACACTTCCAGACATTGTTGCTGTATTTGGATGACGTGGTAGTGTTTTCATCCTCTATAGACGAACACCTGCAACGCCTGGATGCCGTTCTGTCCCGCCTGCGAGAGGAAGGCCTGAAAGCCAAACTGGAGAAATGCTGCTTCTTCCGCACGGAGGTGAAGTATCTGGGTCATATCATTTCCAAAGACTGAGTCGCTACGGATCTTTAAAAGCTC
The DNA here is from genome assembly GCF_963454915.1 of Gymnoscopelus microlampas. Lineage (NCBI taxonomy): Eukaryota > Metazoa > Chordata > Actinopteri > Myctophiformes > Myctophidae > Gymnoscopelus > Gymnoscopelus microlampas. The sequence continues at coordinate 40,794,183 of NC_139948.1, forward strand.
TCCGCAGTCTCACGGTGGGCCCACCCTAAGGATGTGTCAGAGTTAAGATCCTTCTTGGGTTTTGCGTCCTACTACAGGCGTTACGTGGAGGGTTTCTCCAAGCTCGCTGCCCCCTTGCATCGCTTGGTCAATGAGCTCTCTGGCCCACAGACTAAGAGGGGAGCCAGGAGGCCGATAGGAGACAACTGGACCACTGACTGTGAAGAAAGTTTCAACAACGTCAAGGCACGGTTGGTTAACGCACCTGTATTGGCATATGCTGATTTCTCCCTCCCTTTAATCTTGGAGATAGATGCCAGTCATAGTGGCCTGGGAGCAGTGCTTTCACAGGAGCAAGGGGGTAAGGTGAGACCAGTAGCCTATGCTAGTAGAGCTTTGAACCATTCAGAAAGGAACATGTCCAATTATAGCTCTATGAAACTTGAATTCCTGACACTAAAATGGGCAATGACAGAGAAATTTAGAGAATACCTGCTGGGACACAAATGCATAGTGTGGACTGACAACAACCCCCTCAGCCACCTTAATAGTGCCAAATTGGGGGCGGTCGAGCAACGATGGGCTGCTGAGTTATCAGCTTTTGATTTTACCATCAAGTATCGCTCTGGTCGCACTAATGTTAATGCCGACTCTCTCTCCAGGCAGTATCGGCCCCCCAGCGGGTCCCCTGTTTTGGAGGCAGTCCTACCTGGAACGTCCATCCCTGAACTCCTGAGACAGACGGCAGCAGAGCGGCCACGGCAGGTAGCCCAAAGGAGCATGTCTGCCTTCCCTTCCCACTCCACCAACCACTTGCTTAAGCTGCAGAGAGAGGACCCATCGATTGGCATCTTCTATCAGTATTGGCACCGCAATCGAGGCCCTGATCGTGCAGAGCGGCAAGTACTGTCAAAACCAGTGTTGGAGCTTCTGCGCCAGTGGGACCGAATGACCGAAGTGGGTGGGCTCTTGCACCGTCGCATTCGCAGGCCTGATGGAGAGGAAGGAGTGCATCAACTGCTCCTGCCAGAGTCCTTGAGAAAGGACATCTTGCACCAGCTGCATCAGGGACATGGCCATCAAGGAGTTGAGAGGACGACAGAGCTCGTAAGGGAAAGGTGCTACTGGCCAGGGATGTACGAAGATGTCAAGAAGTGGTGCCAGAACTGTGAGCGGTGTGTCTTGTCCAAGCCCACCCTGCCCCCTATTAAGACATCTATGGGTCATTTGCTGGCAGGTAGGCCAAACCAAATCCTTGCAATTGATTTCACCCTTTTAGAGCGCTCCCAAGATGGGAGGGAGCATGTGTTAATAATGACAGATGTCTTCTCCAAGTTCACCCAGGCCATCCCAACCAGGGACCAGCGAGCTTCGACAGTAGCAGGTGTCCTGGTACAGGAGTGGTTCTATAAGTTTGGGATCCCAGCTCGAATCCACTCTGACCAAGGAAGAAACTTTGAGAGTTCTTTGATACAGCAGCTTTGTAACCTTTATGGCATCCAAAAGACCCATACCACTCCATACCACCCTCAAGGCAATGGCCAGTGTGAACGCTTCAATCGCACTCTACACGGCCTCCTGCGAGTTCTCCCACCGGCCAAGAAACGGGACTGGCCACATTATCTACCCCAGGTTGTCTTTTCATATAATACGACCCCTCATCAATCCACAGGTGAGACGCCTTATCTCTTAATGTTTGGTCAGGAACCTCAACTGCCTGTGGATTTCCTCCTGGGTAGGATCACCGCTCCAACCGAAGGGTCCATCGGTGATTGGCTGAGGGAACATCAACAACGCCTCCAGACTGCCTTCGATGGGGCCAGAGACCGGCTACAGGCAGCAGCCCATCGCAGAAAGGAGCGACATGATGAACGACTGGTGCCTAATGCACTTGCGGAGGGGGAACAGGTCTATCTTCGGGACCACAGTGTTCGAGGTAGAACGAAGATTCAAGATTTGTGGGGCCCAACTGTGTACAGAGTTATAAAGGCACCTGCAGAGGGTGGTGCTGTGTATTCCATCACACCCCTCGCCGCCCCAGGTCCAACCAAGCATGTCCACCGTACACAGCTTAAACCAGTACCTCCAAACTCCTGTGTCCCACATAGGGGGAGTCCTACCAGACACACCGCCCCGATGGACAGTAGTATAGAGGAAGATGCTGGTGGTGAATGGTGGACCACGACTCAGCCCCTGCCCCCAGGTGAGGTAGCACATCCACCCACACCTAGCCAATCTCATGTTCTTCCATTGTCATCAGCCCCAGGAGACGTCAGACCGGCTACACCACCCATGGAGGAGGCTTCCTCAGTAATCACTAATGCAGATGCCTGCCCACCGGAGATGTCACTTCGCCGGACCACTCGGGAGACAGCCGGGAGGCACGCAAACATCCACCACCTCCCACTGTCTGTGAGGGATAGGGTAGATGGGGCTGCAACCTCTCGGATGCCTGGGACAAGCAACATGACAGCTGCAGTTTATAGGCCATGGAAATAGTGGTTGAATTTCATTTTTTTCTATCGTCGGGGCGCCGATACAAATAGGAGGGGTAGGTTGTAACAGGGAGACCTGCCTCCATTCAGGCTTCTGGGTCCACACCCTAATTACACATGTGTAGGTAATCGCTGATTAACCCCTCCCCTATAAAGCCTAGTGCTCATGCACTCATTCTGCCTTGGCTCTCTGACTCTGTAGGTAGGCACTGGCTTGTCTGAGCAAGGTAGGCAATGGAGTGTTGTTTTGCTTTTAAACTGTTTACTGTTGTTTTGTATTTATTAATGGTATTAATGTTCCTCAGGCGCCCTCCTCTCTGCCTCACTGTTGAGCGCAGAGCAAAGGCCAAGAGGTGGTTTCTAGGCCAAGTAGGGCCCAAACCTCACTTAATCTGAGGTACGTCGTGTAAAGTTGCCTTTGTATTGATTGTGCCCTCCTACGTGGTTATAACACTATTCTGTACTTATAGGCCCCTGTATTCTCCCGCCAGTATAGTGCTGCTTTGGTGCCACTGTATGCTGCCATGCCCCTGCCCTAGACACAGACCTTGACTGTTGAGGTATTTAATGCTCTGTATTTTGATTTGAAAGTATGTTGATTTATAATTATAATGCCTGGGGGGGCTAACTGTTGTCTTTTGTTTTATAGGCGCTCCTTAGCTCCATTGCTGCCTTTGCCCCTTTTCTTAGTTATTTCTTTATTGTATTTTACTTTTGCATCGATCACCAACTGCCACTGATTATGCCACTGTATATATATATGAGTATCTAATTGCCATTTCTGTACCCCATTAGTTGGAGGCGACCAGTCGCACTGTGGGGGAGACCTTCTACTGTCCACTGCATGCGTATGTGTGGTTTTGTGTGCACCTAACCCACCTAGTATTGTGTGTAAGTGTGTTTTTTAGTGTTTGAAGTGTTTGAAGTGTTTGAAGTGTCACTGTACTAACTCCTCCGCCTCTCCTTCCCCCCCTACAGTCTGACTGTGTCTCTCACTGATAGATTTTATAGTGCTTTTGATCCGTTTAACCTTTTATCTGTGATTTCAATTGTGATTTACCTGTTTAATTAAAGTACTGTAAAAGCATGATAACATTAATGTGGCAGTTATAATAAATATTAGTGATTACCTTGAGAAGCACGTCTCTGCTCCAGTCAATTACAAATGAACCTGTGTTGTACCTGTGTTAGTTACTTTAGCACTTTAAGTGATTCTTTGGGCGAAACTCCCAAAGTGGCGTAGTCGAAGTTACATGATCTGTGATATTTGTGCCATGGTTACATATACACCACTATATCTCAGAGGCAAATATTGTACTTTTACTCCACTACAATTATTTGAAAACTTTAGCTGTTTCTTTGTATAGCCTCTTTGATTATTATTATAAACCATACATTACCCACTTCAACCCTATAAACATTTCAGATCTACAAGCTCACGATGCTAGCATGTGACCATTGTGAGCATGTATGAGATCTGCTATTTTCAAAAGACTTTCATATAGTTTATAAATTTGAAAACTTGTGAAATGGGACATACTACATAATGAGTATACTTTCTACTTTTGGTACTTCAAGTATATTTTGATACCAGTACTTTTGTACTTGTACTTAAGTAAAGAATGTGAGTACTTTATCCACCACTGCTACTACTACTGCTACAACCAGTCTAATAATAGCCTGCGCAGTTCCAATGAAACTGTCAACCCACAGTTTCTCTGCGTCAATTAAAGCACAAACCAACAGACAGACATGAATGAATCGTGTTTCAGTTCACAGATATGGATCACATGATTAAAGTCTACAAACCAAACACTGTTTCTACATAACTGGAAAGCCGAAATCCAAATGGAATTAGGCGTTGACATCAGAACTTCATTTATCATGAGAACTTGAATTAAAGTTATAAGCAACGAAAAAAACGTTTACACGAAACAGCAGGGATAATCGAATGATAGATCATTGAAGTAGCGTGTTACAGGCCTATCTTAAGAGGTGTTGTTGTCGTCGTCAGAATAACTAAAGTTACGACACAATAGCCTACATAAAGTATATGAGTGTTCTAAAGTTTATAGATACATCATCAACAGTGGTTGATGATGTATTGTCAATGTCCAGGATTTAGCCTGGTGGCCTGCCTGGCCTATATTTACTCTGGTCTATGTCTTTTTTAACTAATATTGTGTCTCTGTTTATTATTAATTTGTTTTATTATGATGATTATGATTATGATGATGATTATTATGATTATATATAAAGCCTTTATAAGCTACTAAAGGCCTATTAGCCAATAGGAGTATTTATATTCTTCAGAATAAGTGGTCGGGTTTGATTTAGTTCATTTGGACCATAGACACATTTATTGTCCATTATACCTGAATTATTTATTACCTATTTTAATTGCTATTGCTTAAATACATTCTATAAGAAATGTTTATGTGACCAACATTAAACGATTTTCATTATTTCATTGGCTGTTGTTTCGTTTGAATTTGTTAGCTATGTCTAAATTTGTCCAATGATAATACATTCTAATAGGCCTATTTTCCGTATTTTAATTATTTCACTGAACTGGTTATTATAAAGCTATAAAACATGGACTTCATGTAGCCTACTACAGCAGTTTTGTCTCCTTACTTAGTCCTATTAAAATGTTGCTTCACTAATACTTATATCCTGACTGTTTTGTGTAAGGGTAATAATAATAATAATAATAATAGTAATAATAATGATAATACATAATAATAATAATAATAATAATAATAATGATAATAATAATAGCTCAGATTTATATAACGTACACAAAGTCGCTTTATAGAAAAGAAGTGTAGCCAAGCCAAAATTATTTGTCGTTGCTTATTACTTTTACATTGGACCACTTGCAGCATAAAGTTTGTCAATTATTTTTCATATGTAGCTATTGTGAATTTGTGTCCTTGTGATTAATTGTGTAAATTCAAAACTCACTGCAGACATGACTTGAGACTGCATTATTCGGTCACGTTTATTCACCAGCAGTAGGAATCAATTTAATTAAGAGTTTAATCCAACTCAAGTGTGACGTCCGTGACTGACGCTCAGGCACTATCTATGCCATGGTTCTCAACTACGGCCACCCGTTACCCCCTCAAAATAATCATATTTGAACTGGGGACCCCCCACCCTGACAAATTGTAGGAGTTGATAGGCATTACATTAGTTTGACTCGGTTCCACAGATAAATATTGTGAAAATATAGCAGATCTACAATTAAGCTCACAACACCTTGCAACATGAGGCATTGTGAGCTTGTAGATCTGCTATTTTCACAATATTTGCCTCTTTCTTATATCATTTGACAATTTGGCCAATGTTTCACCAGTTATAGTTTGTTGATTACTTTTGATGCAGTAATGGTCTTTTTCTTTTCTGTCTTTTTGAGGTATTAAAAATGTCTTAAAGGTCCTTAAATTGTCACTTCAGTGTCAGATCTGGGGACCCCCTGGCCTATCATGTTAGAACCCACAGGTTGAGAACCATAGTCTACCTACCTGTGGCTGGTACTGTCCAGGTATATGAAAAGCCTGGGGTTTCCCTTCATTCCACCGTTTTTCATTTTTCAACTCGGTTTAGTTTTCTGTCTATTTAAACTCAGCTTTACAGATTAGAATGGCACAAAAAGACTCAACACTCTACAGAACAAGTGGGATAAATCATAAATATCTTCATACAACAACGAATTATAACTGCTGCTTTTTTTTGTTGGAAAAGTCCATACATGTGTTAAATCGACGCTTCATCTGGACACCTGTCTTTGTCAGAAGCCGTACAGCGCCCCCCTGTGGTCTGTGCCCTTTTTTTGTGGAGATATTGCAATTTAATTTAAAAGTGAAGGAAAAATGGTGTCAGCCAATAAGAGGCCGGTAATGATGATTGTAACGATGCTCGTACTCGTGGTCGAGGCCCAGCAGACGTGCATGTGGCTGAGGAAGCAGGAGGAGCTGGCCGGGTCAAAAAGCATGTTCCAGGTGTACAGTAACAACACCATCTCCATCCTCCAGAAAATGGTAAGTTGTATTTCATTTCTAATTTTTCAACTCCTGAAATCAAATACAAATGAGATTTCCGGAGGGGGGGGGGGGGGGGGGGTTACCATGTCATTATAGGCAAAATGTGTCAAAAGTCTCTACGCTGTAATGTTGTCTAAGCCTTGTAGATCTGCTATTTCAGTTCATCATACAAGGAAGGCTAATTTATTTGAAGATATATGCATTACAGTGCTTTAGAGATGTATAACATGCAGTAGTGTACTCTACACATAGTTACATTTAACTTTAAAAGTGTTTCGATTTTCTACATAGGCCTCCAGCAGCATTGACCTCCAACATCACAGTCATGGTGATGCATATAGGCTACTATTCCATGATCTCTCTCTCTCTCTCTCTCTCTCTCTCTCCATGCAGGGTAACAGTAGTTCTACAGGTGAAATATCAGACTTCCCATACAGACAGTACAACCACGCATCTCAGCTGACGGTAAATTAACTTCTTATTTTTTCAACACTGTAAAGCATGTTGAGATTGAGATACATCTAATGAATGTGCTATGCAAATACTATCATCATCATCATCACCATCATCATCATTAAAGTATTATCTAAAGCACCGATACTGGTATCTCTCTCTCTCAGGCTGATGATAAACCCAGGTTCCTCGTAGCCACCCTGACCCAGGTGGCCCATGTGTTCGACAGTGGAAGCCTCAACAAGACGACGTGGGATCAGACACTCGTGGACACGTTCAACAACGATCTCTACCGCCAGACCTCAGAACTACAACACTGTGTATGCAGACATGGCATTCAGTGTGTGTGTGTGTGTGTGTGTGTGTGTGTGTGTGTGTGTGTGTGTGTGTGTGTGTGTGTGTGTGTGTGTGTGTGTGTGTGTGTGTGTGTGTGTGTGTGTGTGTGTGTGTGTGTGTGTGTGTGTGTGTCTCTATTTTGACAAGGGCAAAATAGAGACCAACAATGATAATGACAGAGAAAGAGGGACAGAGGCTATGTTGGGTTGATCAGAAGAGACCTTTAAAGTTTCCTTGCTATAACTCGTTAATAGACAACAGATCTGAAAATAATAAGCTTTCATGTGTTCCAGGTGGAGCAAATGCATGTGTCTCCTTCCCACTCTGTCACCAAACTGACCAAAAGAACCAAACTCCACTTCAAAGCTCTGAGGAAAAGCCTCAAAGTGAAGGTTGGTATCTCATTCTCTAGACTTTATTTTTTACTCTTCTTTATGTTTTCCTCATTGGACTAAAATATTGGTTGAGCTAAGACAAAACACCATGGTGGTTGAAATGGTTACTTGAAATAGGACATCAAATCACAACACAAGACAACTTCATAAATTACATCTCTAATTCAGTATGACAGGGTGCAATTTGATGGTCAAAGGTCAAGGTCAAGTGGGTCAATTATTGATTAATAATTGACCCAATTATTGTACCAAACTTGTGGACTATTCATCCTAGTAGGACAAGGGTTCCCAAACTTTTCAGGCCGCGACCCCCCCAAATAAAAATGTAACTGTCTCTCTTTCAGAATTACAGCGCTAGTAGCTGGGAAGACGTCAGAATGACACTCCTCACACACCTGCTGAGACTGGACCTGCTTGCAGCAACCCTCTAGATGATGTAGTGTGACTGTGTGGATGAAGAACCTATTTATTTTTTTATAAAAGTCTATTTATTACGTTTATTTATTCTGTATCATTTTTTGGGTCTATTTGGTGTCTATTTATTTAATAAATGATGTAACCAGGTGTGATCTGCTGTTCAATGTGTGCACTGCAAATTACTACATCATAGGAAATTGTTCTTATGGGATGAAGATGAATGGAAAAACGTATCATTTAGCTACATACAATAACATTGATCCCATGGAGGAAATGTTTCTCCAACAAAGAAGGATAATTGCAATATCTTCCAAAATAGATAACTATTGGATATTATATTAAATTGTATGATATTTGAGCAATCTGCATATTTGCATATTTGTTTTGTTAATATGTATGGTGACTGAAAAGTCAAAAAAGAACTAAACTAGGTATTATATTTTTTATAATAACCCAAACTTTATTACTTACAAATAACCAAAAGCCAAACAGACACACAAAACAGCACAAAATAATAAAGCATTATTATTTGTTTTTAAACATCTCCAGCTGCCTTCGTCTAATGCCTAATTTATGCTCCATCATAGGTCTGTGTGTGTGCCAAAAATAATAATAACGTACAGATAACCAATCTACAAGCTACAGGTTTCTGTAAAACTTGTGTTTTGTGTACAACAGGGCTTGGGTTGACAGAGTAGAGCGAGAGGGTTGGGATCAGGGTTAGGCTTAATTCATCAATCCTTTCTCTTGCATTCAGACAGAGCTGATTCAAAGAAAGAATGACTAATATTTGATCAGTATTGTGAGGAATGTAGTGGCATTTCTTAGCTGTGGGGGAGCTACGTCACGCAAACACACTCACGCACATACACACGCGTGCAATTGCACATTGAAATAACCTCTTAAATATGTAGGCCTATTAATTATTAACCAACAATATATCAAACTTTATTCTCTTTACTTGCATAATGGGTATACCTTATAGTGTTGTTATCTGCACATTTACCTTGCAGACCTTTGTAAACTTAGTTCATGAATGCATCAGCCACTGTTATCAAACGTTCATCTTCGGACTGCTTCAGAAAATCTGACAGCTATGCCTTCTTTAAAAGTAGCCTACAATATAAAGTAATACGCACCTTTTTTGTCAGATTTTGTCAGATGATGTGAATTGTTTTTGAACGAAGCGTGAGGTTAGGGAGGACTTCACCCTCCTGCATGTGCGGGTGCGTCAGGTAGGTGCTAATGTTCAAAGTAAGTTGAACGCACTCTCGAGGGTACAGACGCACGCACAGCTCAAACAGCTGGTGGGGCGCTGTTCCACCTCGTCCCGGCTCCACTACATCCCTGGCTATGGTTGTACATAAAACTATTAAACACTATTAAACAGGGGCACAACTGAGGGTAAGAGTCAGGTAAAAAGTAATGTCAGGGTCTTTATTTCTTCTTTGAGGTTGCCTTCCTTGGTTTCACTGCCTTGGGCTGGGGTTTCTTCTTTGCTGGGGCTTTCTGGCCAACTGTGGGTTTCTTTTTGGCTTTCTTGGGAATCTTGGTCACTTTCTTGTTGTTCTGGGCTGCAGATTTCTTGACTGCAGGTTTGTTGGCTACAGGTTTCTTGACTGCAGGTTTGTTGGCTACAGGTTTCTTGACTGCAGGTTTGTTGGCTACAGGGTTCTTGACTGCAGGTTTGTTGGCTACAGGTGTCTTGACTGCAGGTTTGTTGGCTGCTGGTTTCTTAGATTTATGCTTCTTGGTTGCATCATGTTTCTTGACTAAGGGATTTGCTACTTTATAGCCAAAATTCTTAGCTTGGACTAGCATGCCCTTATTTTCCAGTCTCTTAGCAGCGAGCTTGACTTGGTTTTTATTCGCGCCATAGTCAGCAGCGAGAGTGTTAACCAGGATGGGCAGGGGGACAAAACTACGTTCGTTGGAGGCAGACACGGTGTTGTAGATGTTCACATTAAGGACTGTTAGGGATAAGATAACATACTGTAATGTAATCAGTGTTTTTCCTCTAACATTCAGGCATTCAGTCATTACACAGGTGTACTCCTATTTTATTTATTTAAATTAGCACAGTCTACTTGTACATAATTAAGTTGCCTCTGACTCCGTACAGTTCAAATTGTTAATAGACACAATCCATACTAGAAAGACTGAAATCGTATGAAAAGGGACTTAGGATGCAGTCACACCAAACTTTGATTCTGCCTATGCGTCTGATTCTGCCAATGCTTTTCAATGGGAACGGATCAGGGTTTTTTGCATAAATCCGAGAATGGCAACAAACTGCGACGTTCCCATTGAAAAGCATAGGCAGAATCCACCGCATAATCAGAATCCACCGCATGAGTAGAATCAAAGTTCGGTGTGACTGCACCCTTAGAAGTGCTTTCTGTTTACCACATTCTCAGGACCTACCTTTGGGTTCCGACACTGTCATTTCTGGAGTTTTCTGAGTTGAGCAAGCACCTTTAAGAAAACATGGAGAGAGAACATGATATGTAGTACTGTAGTAGTATTTCAACTATATCATAATTATACATTATATTATGTTTATGACAATCTTTGTCACTACTGACTTTACTGATTTCCACACTGAGAGAGAGAGACAATCACCTGTGAATCTGTTGTTGTGTGTGGTCATCCTGTCAGTCTGATCTGCAGGTGAGGGCTGATGCAGCCGTTCACCAAGTTTTGGGTCCAGCTGACAAACGATGTCAATCATTTCTGAACACGCCTCGTTTCCCTTTCTACGCACCATGTCGATAATTTCCCGTGCTGACCAAAGCTTTACACCTCTGACCGACTCCATTTCTGCTTCATTGATCACGTTCTTTAACAGTAGTTCTTCCAGTAGAAGGTTCAGGTTGGCATCAGAGACTCCTTGAATGAACACATTTCTCCTGGACCGCAACTTCTCTCCTGCAGATTTCTCCTGGGTCTTTGTCATAGCCTGAGTTGCAGAAGCACCTTGAAGACAAGATGGGGGATTAATAATAATAATAATAATGCATTATAACAACAAACAAGTATATAGCCTAATATATTCTGGTAAATGCTATCCTTGTTCTAATCCTTCTAAAACTATGACAAATCTATAACCAACATTTGGTTAAGGTCAAGGACAGCACCTAATCCATGCTTCAATTACTTACTGAGCACTATTTACAATCTAGCTGTACTTAATTAAGTAGCTGAGTATAAATTACTCCCATAGTGTTAAAATTGCAATAGATTAAAAAATGATATGATATGATATGATATATGATATATGATATGATATGATATGACAATTAAATATCAAATTAAATTACCTTTGGATCCTGAATCTGACCCAGTGTTTGAAAGCTGCTGCACTAGATCATTCCTTTGGATCTTCTTCAGAATCCTATTCGTGATGTCCAGAACTTTATCACCTTCATATGTTTGGACCATTGCATCTATTGTTTGCTCCCTGTTTGCCTTGTCCAGCTTGGCTTTTTTAACGTTGCCCTCGTTGCGCAGTTGCCATTGGAATTTCCCGAATTCGTCAGCATCCAAATCATCGAAAATAGCTGATAGACAGTCTTTGTGGTGTGCCATGACTGATTAAGGTGTTGGAGTAAAGGTTCAGGATCTGAAAAGAAGTCAGAAGAAAAGGTTATATTAAATTCCTCAATCCTAAAAAAAACATTAGTATGACATCAAATCATTCTAACATTTATATTTACAGTATTTCAGAAAATCAGTGGTTGAGTTTAAATAACATTAAACATTGTATATAAACAACATTATCCACAGTGAATCAAAGACAAGGCCCTTCAAAGAAAGGCTCCTTCATGTGTAGGTTATGATGTACAGTATGGTCAGGTAGGGGCTTGTTCTCTTGAGATGATTACAAACAATGTAACATTGATTATTTATTTCAATATCACGATTATAAATGATTCATCATGTAATAAATGTATAAACTTTAGACTAGAGTTTCTCAACTGGGGCGGTACAGCCCCCCAGGGAGCGTACAGAGAAGGGTCAGTTTAATATATTCATCGACAATTTTTCATTAAATCAGTATCACGGTCTGTATCATGTCAGTATCATGTCAGTATCATGTTAGTATCATGTCAGTATCATGTCAGTATCATGTCAGTATCATGGTTAGTATCATGTCATTATCATGGTCAGACTCAGTATCATGTCATTATCATGTAAGTATCATAGTAAGTGTCATGTCAGTATCATGGTCAGTATCATGGTCATCATGTCAGTATCATGGTCAGCATCATATCAGTATCATGGTCAGCATCATGTCAGTATCATGGTCAGCAGCATCATGTCAGTATCATGGTCAGCATCATGTCAGTATCATGTCAGTATCATGGTCAGCATCATGTCAGTATCATGTCAGTATCATGTCAATATCATGGTCAGTATCATGTCAGTTTCATGGTCAGTATCATGTCAGCATCATGTCAGTATCATGGTCAGTATCATGTCAGTATCATGGTCAGTATCATGTCAGTAGTATCATGGTCAGTATAATGTCAATATCATGGTCAGTATCATGTCAGTTTCATGGTCAGTATCCAGTGGTGGCTTATCCAACGGACTTGAGGTGCAGCAGCACAGGGCACCAACCTTTGGGGGGGGGGGGGGGGCACCAAACGGCGTGAAGAAAAAAGAAAGCGCTGAAATGTAGAGCGTTCAAACCCTTATACAGGCTTTTTGTTTGTCTCCCTGGGAAGTAGGCTAGTAATTACATAATAATCACATACTAACAGTCCAGTTTAATGTAAAATCTGATATTTGGAAAGCTCAAACTATACGACAGGAGGGCGCATATGACTCGAGGCAAAGTAGGCCTATCCCGACTTTGAAATCATTTGAAACGTCGTCAGGCGGTCGGAAATAAGCAAAGTTTAGCCCATATAACTTAAAATAAAAATAATGCGGGAGAGTGATAGGCTTGAGCATTTGTCCAGTTAAGCTATTATTATTATTATCCTACCTTGTTATTGTAGCCAAACAGAAGTCGCCTCCTCGCGCCAATGAAAACGAAAGAAACTTTGCGTCACAAAGGCATAGGCTACTGTACTATAGGACCTCCCTGTTATGACGTCACGTGGGTGTATCACAAACTTTATCGTTCACGTCATCATGTCGTAGACTCTAGCCTGGACTGGACACAAGAAGAGTGAGCAGTGGGCGGCTCGATGTAAAATGTCTTCCAAAATGTTTTAAAATGAAATATTTGAAAATTGTTCTTAAGTAATACATGCAAAATATACATAATTTGAACAGCACTATCAGACCTAAATTTATGCTTCAACTAATTATGCCCAAAAATATTGGATATAGGCCTACTGTTTTTTAAGCAATTTGTAGCAATTGCAGAAACATTAGACTTTAATGTCGAATATATAGGCTACTTTACATTAGAACATTTTCCAAATAGAGAGAGAGAGAGAGACTGCGTGCTGAACAACTGGTGGAGTGGCCGTTGGGAATTGGAAGGTTCTGGTTCGATCCCCGGCCGTCTACCTGGGTTAGTGTTAGTGAAATATCCTTGAGAAATACTGTGAAGCCCTAACTGCTATACCAAAGAGCAGGTTGGTAGCACCTTGCATGGTTTCCTCCACCGTTGGTGTGGGAATGTAGGCTCTATGAATAAATAAGGGTGAATAAATAAGGCGCTAATTGCACAATTGTACCTTTTACTGCTGCTGGCCCCTACTACGCTAATAAGTGATTGAGCAGTTGGATAAAATAAAGATAATAATAATGATGATGATGATGATAATAATAATAATAATAGTAATAATAATAATAATTATTATTATTACAATTATAGCCTTAATGCTGCACTTGCTCTGACTGCGTCAAAGCACAAACCAACAGACACAGACATGATGAAACCTCAAGGTTCAATGTTCAAGGTTGTTTATTGGTTGTTGACATGACATGACATGATAGTGTGACGTTTGATTGATTCCAATCTAAACTACATGGCTGCCAACTTGGCAGTGCCAATTAACTTTACTTCAGAGTCGACCAGTCTTTATGAGCGTAGGACTGCGCGCAGTGTGGGCCTCGCACCCTGGCATATTAGTGCAGCGGCAGCCTATATACACCGATTTACTCGGTTAACCTAAACAATTGTTTTAAAAACCGATACGTTGTCGCTTTTAAAGCATACCCTATATACCCTTACTTCAATTATTGCTTTCAATTAGCCATGGGGATTAGTCATGGCTGGCACTGGCAGTAAATTGACTAAACTGATTTGAGTAATTCAAATTAATGTATTAGTAAATAATATTGAAATGTTGTGTTGCACAGCATGAGTAGCCTAGTTGTTGGTTTATTTGCACACTCAAGCTCTGCATGTGGTCCATAGAACTATTGGACAGAGCTAACTCACAGTTCACTTTGCAACATGTAACCTACATTTTGAAGTGAATCGCCTCTTTTGGCTCCAAATGTATGTTGGGTCAAATCAACAGCATCAACGGAATCAGTGAATATAAATGCAAAAGAGGAACTATAAAAGCTGCCCAAAGTGGACACATACAGTATTTTGAATGTGTTGCCTGTTGCAACTCCAGTGTGTGAGACGTATACTTGAAATGTAGGCTAACTAGAAGTTCGGGCCGTCGTTCACTTTGCAGTGCCACCTTACAGGCACCTCACAGTGTGAGAGAGAGTTTTGTGCTCTCCTAAATCCACGGCAGGCTTTGAAAGTACTTGTACTTGCACCTAGCCTATATTTGAACTGATGGGCCGTTGTGACAATTTTTCTAGACATTCTAGCTATTGATCATTTACAGTAGAGAACGTCCTATTGCTCATTAGATTGGGGACAGGTCCCAAAACGACATGATCGCTGCACCCGTCCGTGGTGCTGAACTCTTTACTCTCGCTCACATGCTTCGTGAGAAAAAGAATGACATGAAATGTCATTTAGAGGCTCTATAAATTAAAGCTGGGTAACGATATAGATCACTTTTATATATTATATATTCATATCTATGTATATTACAGAAATAAAAACCTTTGAAATGTACTGTCATCGTGACTCTTGCATTTACTGAACATTATTTCACAAACACACATTAATTTTGCCGTCACAGACGCGGCCATGAAGAAGAAGGCAATGGATTCTTCCAAACTAAGTGTATTCTCAGGCAAGCAATTAGAGAAGTAAATTAAATTACTTTTCCTTAATTATTTGCTGGTTTTACAGTAGAGAACGCCCTATTGCTCATACATTTTGGGACATGGGTCCCAAAATGACGATTGTTGTTGCTGTCCATGGTGCTGAACTCTTTATGTGTTAGTCTTCAAACTTGTGTGAGAAGAAGAAATTAATGACATGAAATGTCATGTAGAGGCTCTAAATTAGAGCTGGGTAATGATATAAATCACTTTTATATATTATATATTTATATGTATTATGTATTACATAAATACACACTACTGTCATCATGACTCTTGCATCTACTGAACATTATTACACAATGGAATGGAAATTTGAATTATTATTGATACATGTCAGAAAGTAGGAGAAGTAATTCATGTAATTGTATGTGGATATAATACTATAACAATTACATGAAGTACACCTTTTAGACTTGGTTCAGAAGGAAAATGTTTGAAGGAAGTATAAACAATGCTGATTTAGTGGATGTATATTTGGAAGAGTAAATTAATACAAAGCAAGTCTTTTGCACACCTACAAAGGAAACCGGTGCGTAGGAGAAGACCAAACGAGGGCCCAAACGCACTGAAAGAAAACAACTCCCATACATTGTCTTCAAATGCATGCAATTAAAAAGAAAATGTATGGGGAAACCAACGTTTCGTACCGAAACGTTGTTTTTCCCAAAATTAGTTATTTTTTTAAGTCCTTTGAAAACAGTGTGCGGGATGTTTTTCTTTCAGAAGAGGAAATGTATGATTTGAAATGTTTAACTAAGTCTGATATAGAACTGTGGGAAATAATGAAAAACAGAATTTGGGACTGTTTTAAATTCATGTCTAAAGACAACATTGAACACAATTACAGATATGACCAGCTAACAAAACATTTCCTAGAACTAAAATTGAAAAATACATTGAGTGAGAGTGAAAAGAAAGAATTATATGATTTTAAAAAGGCATTGAATTACAATATTGAGTTTTTGCAATATACAATATCAATGTACAATATCTGATTCAGGAGTCCTATAGTTTCTAAAGCTCTGTCACTGTGTAAAAAAAGAAGAGAAAAACGTGTCAGTTATAAATATAGAGGGCCATGTGTTCTCTGATGAAAAAGAGAAGAGTTGTTCAAGAAATGTGTTCTGAAATGTATAGGAAAAGTGGAGCCCAATTTTTTATAAAATATCAGAATATTTAAAATATTCAACCTCTGTCTAGTGAGGAAACATATCCCTCCTAGGCGAAATTACAAAGGAAGTAAAAAAGGCCATTACTTTTTGCACCAGTACTTCTCACTCTCACTGCAGCTTTCAATCAAGGGATTAACAAAGTATTAAGTAACTCATTTTACCATGGAGTGATGACAATGTTGCATAAAACAGGAGACCAGAGCAATTTATATAATTATAGACATTTGACATTGATGAATACAGATTACAAAATACTGGCCAAAGTAATAGATTTATTTAGTTAATAGATGTATTAACATTTTAGATAAAACTGTTGAACAAGAACAAACATGTGCCATAAAAGGCCATGTTATACAGCAGTGGTTCTCAACCTGTGGGTCGGGACCCCCAGGGAGGTCCCCACATGACAGTGAAGTGACAATTTAAGGACTTTTAAGACCTTTTTAATACTTAGAAGACCATTACTGCATCAAAAGTAATCAATAAACTATATTATAAAAACTGGTCAAAAATTTGCCAAATTATCAAATAAAATAAGAAAGAGGCTATTTTCACTATTTATTTATGGAACCGTGTCAAACTAAATGTAATGCCTCAACTCCTACCATTCAAAGTGCTTGTCAGGATGAGGGGTCCCCAGGTCAAATATCGTCGGTGTCCAGCCGGGACCAGCTAACTCCATTTAATTTTTTCTTTTTTTTTCATAAATCAATGCTATTGAACCCCCTTTACATCTGTGTGATTTTTTTTTTTATAATAACCTATGAAAAGTATTAAAAAGCGCCTCTGACGAAAACTCCCAACTCCATTGGATCCTCAAACTGTCCGTCAAAAACAAACAACTCCCCCCTCCTGTCATGCTCTCCACTGCTGCATAATTTTTGCCAATTGTCAAATATAAATACTACAGATTTAAAAAAACGTAATTCAGACTTTCTTTTTGACCAATTGTCAGATATAAATTTGGACAGCTTTCACTGTGTAATTTCAGCGTTAAACCAATATGCAGGATGTGACTGAATATCACTCATGTCAGACTACATTCATGCTTTACCCTCCACCTTTAGCAGATAGTGGGGCGGCGTGGCACAAGAAATCCGCCTAATCGTTCAATTTTACGATTAAAGCGCCAAATTTGGCAGAAGTGTTGATTGATATATTGGGAACAAAACTGGATATTGGGACATCACAAATTCTCACCCTGGTGGGCGTGGCAGCCATTTTTCAAAATGGCCACCAGCAGTTGATCAAATCTTCCTAGTTTTTGTCCTAGTAGGCTGAAATGTTGCTCAAGTATGTGAATATGAAGGTGTGTGGGTGTGCTCATGCTAATTGCCTAAAAGGGGGCGTTTCAATGGGAGTGGCCTAGTTAACAGCAATATTTTTGGAGAATTGTTCAAATGGTGATACAAGCGAGACATTTGGTACAAATCATCTTCGGAGATCACACTTCGATTTAGGACACCGGGCCAGTCATAAATCAAAGATGGCAGCCATTTTTTTCAAGATGGCTGCCAAAATGTGACTG
Source organism: Gymnoscopelus microlampas (assembly GCF_963454915.1). Lineage (NCBI taxonomy): Eukaryota > Metazoa > Chordata > Actinopteri > Myctophiformes > Myctophidae > Gymnoscopelus > Gymnoscopelus microlampas. Next base: position 40,812,210 of record NC_139948.1, read on the forward strand.
TTTTTGCATTTCTGCATAATTCTGACTATAATTCTTTGAGGTAAATTACCAAATCACCAAAAAGCACTCCCATAGTATGTTTTGAACATTTTCAAATAAGAGTTACCATTTACGGTGAAGGTGCCAACTCAGCATATCGAGTAGCATGGCTTGAGTCCTGTGGTAGGTACTGGGAGCTGATGTTAGGTGTGAAGATGAAGAAAGAACAATGCTCTGTGGAGCTCAGGGAGGAGATAAGAAAGGCAGCCAGAGAGATGAAGAAAGTAGGGAGGAGTACAAAGAGATAAGGGGTAAGGCGGAGAGAACAGTGGTGAGGGTTAAGGAAAAGAGTATGAGAAGTTTTATGAAAGGTTGGACACCAAGGAGGGAGAAAAGGACCTGCACCGATTGTTTAGACAGGTACTGAGATGGGAAGGATGAGCAAGAGGTTAAGGTGATGAAGGATGGCTGGAAATGTTCTATTAACCAAAGACAGTGTGTTGAGAAAATGGAAGGAGTACTTTGAGGGAACGGATGGAGGACAGTGTCGGTGTTATGCTATGCATAGTGGCTCATAGGAATAGACTATGTGACAACCAGGAATAGTTTGGTGACCACTGGAGAGACGGTTGACAGCCGGAATGTAGACAGCATCCGGGAGCAATATGGGTTAGCGCCCTAGCCTGTGTCTTCCATGAGGAGGAAGCCCAACAAATCCACGGTGAGGCCTTTAAGGAGGGCTATTCAAGCAAGCTGCAAGTGGAGCCTGTAGTACCACCACGGCCCAAGAAACCATCACGCCAGAATTAAATGTTTAGAACAGGGGAGTCTGGTGCAACGCTCAGGTCCTGGACCTGGTGAGACGAAGGAGGAGCCCGGCCAGGAGGCCATCCACAGAGCCTAGTCCCTCCACATGCCATATCCTCCGCTCTCCCCCAGTCCTGGCAGAGTAGCCCCGGATAAGCGGCCTGAGAGGCCCTGTCTTGCCCTAAGAGGACTGACCGTGGGTAGCTACTGGGATGTAAGTCGGGCGCTTGACAAACCCCAGCCCGGGTCACCTCGGCGAGGGTGTATGTTGCGTACCCACCACCCATGTTGAGACCCGAAACACCGATCAACCCCAGGCTACAGCACTGATATGTCCCAGGTGCATCCATGTGATGTTTTTCTGTATGCAGGAGTTATTTGTAACAGAAGGATACCAGTGAGAGGGAAGATGTATAGGACGGTAGGGGGACCAGCCATGAGGCTGTACGGCTTGGAAACGGTGGCACTGACGAAAGGCCAAATGCCAAAGCGGTGGTTTAAGGATACGGTGAGAGACGACATGCGGGTGGCTGGAGTCACAGAGGAAGACACAGAACTAGATGGGAAAACATTTATACATGTTCAGAAGTCATGAGATTTTGTCGTTGAGTTTGACTGTGAGCACAGTTGTATGGCGTGTTTTTGAAATGTTTTAATTTAGATGGTTAGAAATGGTAACTCCTGTTTTAAAATGTTCAAAAACATACTATGGGAGTGCTATTTGGTGATTGACCTCAAATAATTAAAAGATATGCAGAAATGCAAAAACAGTGTTGGCGGCCATCTTGAAAAAAAATGGCTGCCATCTTTGATTTAGGAGTGGCCCGGTTTTCTAAATCGAAGCGTGATCTCCAAAGATGATTTGTACCAAATTTCCAACTTGTATCACTATTTGAACAATTCTCCCAAAATATTGCTGCTAACTAGGCCACTCCCATTGCAACGCCCCCTTTTAGGTAATTAGCATGAACACACCCACACACCTTCATACTCACATACATCACGCAACATGTTAGCTTACTAGGACAAAAATTAGGAGGATTTGATCAACCGCTGGTGGCCATTTTGAAAAATGTCTGCCACGCCCACCAGGGTGAGAATTTGTGATGTCCCAATATCCAGTTTTGTTCAACATATATCTATCAACAGAGCCACCAAATGTGGTGCTTTCATCATAAAATTAACGATTGTTTTGGTGCCCCATAGGCCACTCCCACTGCCACACCCCCTTTTTGGAAGATGGTATGAACAGTTACTCAGCTGTTCATGACCAACCTTTCCACAACATTTTGTGAAAATCTGTACATCTATATCAAAGTTATGCAATTTCTTTGATCGGCCACTCCCATTGCCACACCCCCTTTTAACCAATTGACACGAACACGCACACACAGCTTCACAAACATATACTTGACCTTCATGCAACATTTCAGCTTCCTAAGGCAAAATCTGTAGCTGCTAGAGGGTGATTTAGGAAGGTTTGGTGGCCATTTTGAAAAATACCTGCCACGCCCACAAGGGTGAGAATTTCTGATGTCCCAATATCCAGTTTTGTTTCCAATATATCAATCAACACTTCTGCCAAATTTGGCGCTTTAATCACAAAATTGAACGATTTTCGTGCTACGCCGCCAAGCTAAGAGACTTTAAGTGAACAGTCATTTGCTCTCGGCTCTGGTCACCGTTTTGCGGGGTGTTTTCACCAACCCAGTGACTGGAAGGTTTAGGCAACACACAACACACAACAGTGTAATAATAAAATGTTGATGGCTAGGTAAATGCAACTGTGGTTGTTATTGTTAGTGCAGTAGGCTACAGATTTGATAGGCTACAGATTTTTTTTATTGATATGCCATTTATTTATTGTTGGTGTGCCATTATTGCTTTTGTTAAATACACTACATTTAGTATTGAGTATTGAGGCAGAATTGTTTGTTGTACTCAACTGTAGAAGAACAACAGTGGTAACAGTTAGATCCATGGATGTTTCCAATGCATGTTAAAATAAAAGTTGTTTAAGTACAGTATTCAGCTTGATCTATACTTAGTATATGAGGATGGCGCACACCATAAATAGCTGATCTCCAAGCTCACAATGCGTTGTGATGTGTTGTGAGCTTTGAGATTCATTGTCAGCTGTTCTTATCAATGATGGACAAAACCTCCTAACTCCACTCAATGATGGACAAAACCTCCTAACTCCACTTGAGCTGGATTTGGGTAAAGTGGTGATAATATAATGACACATGCAAGTATCTGATAATACATAAAGTCACAATACCAAGTTTGATGAGGCAGTATTGCTTTGATTTAAAAATATAAGGTTTTCTTCATTTTCAGAAAAATGTATATTTTGTTTTTCATTTCCTGAACAATTACCATTTTGGAGTTATCTGTTTCTGGCCGGACAGCAGAGATATGATTATTTTGTGGGGTCCCCAGTTCAAATATGATTGTTTTGGGGTTGTCACAGCCTGAAAAGGTTGAGAAGCACGAAGTCTGACATCACTGCCACTAGAGGGTGGGTACTATCCCCCTGGGTTACAGTGTTATTTTTTCCCATATAGGCATATCTTAGATCAAGTCATATAAGAATTCAAATTGTGTTCCAAAAATAAACAAATCGCCCCAGCGATTTTACTCGTATGGATATGAAGCATCTGACTGTGAAAAAGTACACATTATCCAAAGAGTAAGACTTTTTTTTTTCTTCTCCAAACACAGACGTTATCAATTGTGACTCAATATCATAAAAGGCACAGAGTCACATACCTTACAAAATCACCAGGGTGATTTGGTTAGAAGGTTAGAAGAAAAGAAACACCATGTCACCTCCTAGATTTTTAATGTACGGAAAATGCCTATGTTGTTTTATTTTATTGTTATCTGTTTGTGGACGAACTAGAGGTCCGGGCGCCCGTTCCGCTAGCCGCGCACGGGGCTCTAGCGAGGGCTCGCTGATTTTGGATTACAAAAATCGTGGGATAAAAATTTCCCCCAAAAAAGTTTAAAAAAATAAAGTAATTAGAAAAAAAAATACATGGGGAACCCCCTGGGAGTCTTGGGACACCCGCGAAACATCGCGGACCCCCGTGAAACATCGCGGACCCCTTCGGCTGTTTCTTTTTTTTTCATGAAGGTGGTTGCTTGTTTCTGGCACACATTTGGCAACACTGACCTGTCTGCTTGTTGTCTGCCCCCAACGTGGCAACCCAGACTGCCGAGCGGCTGCGTTGAGACACTGGCGTGTTCAATGTTTTGTGTGGGATGTGCATGACATATTAGCGTGAGTGTGGTGTGATAGAGAGACATGAGCAAAGTGAAAGCAACGGCGGGGGTTGAAGCAAAGTGGTCGCGTCGCGTGTGTTGTTGTTGTGGGGAGATTTCAATAGCGACTGCCTGGTGTTGCTTTCGGTTTCGCTCGGCGGTGGTCGGTGCTCACGCTAAAGGGAACAAAATGGTGTACCCGTAATGTTGTCCGGCTCGCGGTGTTTCGGTTGCGCTTGGCGGTGGTCGGTGCTGACGCTAGGGAGTAACATGGTCGACCCGTAATGTTGTGAGTTTGTGCTTGCCGCAATTAATTATGCTCCGAGGAGGCAAATGTGTGGTGAGCAATGAAAAGTAGCCTACGCCCCCCGTAAATTAATTGCGCACGTTGTGGCTTGTGTTGTTAGTGACATGTGATTTGTTGTTGTTGTGTTTAGTGCGAAACAATGATACAGGAAAAACGGACTTCTCTCCAATGTAATAATAGATAAGAGGAATAGGTGAGTATTTAGTGGGGATTCCTGATGTCTTTCTGGATGTAATGTGTTCTGTAAGAATTATTTAATTAAAAAAATGTAATTGTTGTCATTCTCTTATTTGTCATCATCGCCTCCCTCCTCATCGTCTTCTTCATCCGGAACCCTGAGAGATCTTACGATATGCCACCATGTCCTAGACCTACGCACGCACGCGCGCGCGCACGCACGCACGCACGCACGCACGCACGCACGCACGCACGCACGCACGCACGCACGCACACACACACACACACACACACACACACACACACACACACACACACACACACACACACACACACACACACACACACACACACACACACACACACACACACACACACAATGAGTTTTTTTAATTAATAAAATGTACTTTTGTCCTATCTGTATGGTAGAGTATGTTAATACAATAGAACTCAATTGGGGTAGTTGTTAGTTTGTCTCCCTGCTCTTCTATTGAGACATTTAGATTGTGTCAAAGGTCATGTCTCACCTTAGTGGGGCGGCGTGGCACAAGAAATCCGCCTAATCGTTCAATTTTACGATTAAAGCGCCAAATTTGGCAGAAGTGTTGATTGATATATTGGGAACAAAACTGGATATTGGGACATCACAAATTCTCACCCTGGTGGGCGTGGCAGCCATTTTTCAAAATGGCCACCAGCAGTTGATCAAATCTTCCTAGTTTTTGTCCTAGTAGGCTGAAATGTTGCTCAAGTATGTGAATATGAAGGTGTGTGGGTGTGCTCATGCTAATTGCCTAAAAGGGGGCGTTTCAATGGGAGTGGCCTAGTTAACAGCAATATTTTTGGAGAATTGTTCAAATGGTGATACAAGCGAGACATTTGGTACAAATCATCTTCGGAGATCACACTTCGATTTAGGACACCGGGCCAGTCATAAATCAAAGATGGCAGCCATTTTTTTCAAGATGGCTGCCAAAATGTGACTGTTTTTGCATTTCTGCATAATTCTGACTATAATTCTTTGAGGTAAATTACCAAATCACCAAAAAGCACTCCCATAGTATGTTTTGAACATTTTCAAATAAGAGTTACCATTTACGGTGAAGGTGCCAACTCAGCATATCGAGTAGCATGGCTTGAGTCCTGTGGTAGGTACTGGGAGCTGATGTTAGGTGTGAAGATGAAGAAAGAACAATGCTCTGTGGAGCTCAGGGAGGAGATAAGAAAGGCAGCCAGAGAGATGAAGAAAGTAGGGAGGAGTACAAAGAGATAAGGGGTAAGGCGGAGAGAACAGTGGTGAGGGTTAAGGAAAAGAGTATGAGAAGTTTTATGAAAGGTTGGACACCAAGGAGGGAGAAAAGGACCTGCACCGATTGTTTAGACAGGTACTGAGATGGGAAGGATGAGCAAGAGGTTAAGGTGATGAAGGATGGCTGGAAATGTTCTATTAACCAAAGACAGTGTGTTGAGAAAATGGAAGGAGTACTTTGAGGGAACGGATGGAGGACAGTGTCGGTGTTATGCTATGCATAGTGGCTCATAGGAATAGACTATGTGACAACCAGGAATAGTTTGGTGACCACTGGAGAGACGGTTGACAGCCGGAATGTAGACAGCATCCGGGAGCAATATGGGTTAGCGCCCTAGCCTGTGTCTTCCATGAGGAGGAAGCCCAACAAATCCACGGTGAGGCCTTTAAGGAGGGCTATTCAAGCAAGCTGCAAGTGGAGCCTGTAGTACCACCACGGCCCAAGAAACCATCACGCCAGAATTAAATGTTTAGAACAGGGGAGTCTGGTGCAACGCTCAGGTCCTGGACCTGGTGAGACGAAGGAGGAGCCCGGCCAGGAGGCCATCCACAGAGCCTAGTCCCTCCACATGCCATATCCTCCGCTCTCCCCCAGTCCTGGCAGAGTAGCCCCGGATAAGCGGCCTGAGAGGCCCTGTCTTGCCCTAAGAGGACTGACCGTGGGTAGCTACTGGGATGTAAGTCGGGCGCTTGACAAACCCCAGCCCGGGTCACCTCGGCGAGGGTGTATGTTGCGTACCCACCACCCATGTTGAGACCCGAAACACCGATCAACCCCAGGCTACAGCACTGATATGTCCCAGGTGCATCCATGTGATGTTTTTCTGTATGCAGGAGTTATTTGTAACAGAAGGATACCAGTGAGAGGGAAGATGTATAGGACGGTAGGGGGACCAGCCATGAGGCTGTACGGCTTGGAAACGGTGGCACTGACGAAAGGCCAAATGCCAAAGCGGTGGTTTAAGGATACGGTGAGAGACGACATGCGGGTGGCTGGAGTCACAGAGGAAGACACAGAACTAGATGGGAAAACATTTATACATGTTCAGAAGTCATGAGATTTTGTCGTTGAGTTTGACTGTGAGCACAGTTGTATGGCGTGTTTTTGAAATGTTTTAATTTAGATGGTTAGAAATGGTAACTCCTGTTTTAAAATGTTCAAAAACATACTATGGGAGTGCTATTTGGTGATTGACCTCAAATAATTAAAAGATATGCAGAAATGCAAAAACAGTGTTGGCGGCCATCTTGAAAAAAAATGGCTGCCATCTTTGATTTAGGAGTGGCCCGGTTTTCTAAATCGAAGCGTGATCTCCAAAGATGATTTGTACCAAATTTCCAACTTGTATCACTATTTGAACAATTCTCCCAAAATATTGCTGCTAACTAGGCCACTCCCATTGCAACGCCCCCTTTTAGGTAATTAGCATGAACACACCCACACACCTTCATACTCACATACATCACGCAACATGTTAGCTTACTAGGACAAAAATTAGGAGGATTTGATCAACCGCTGGTGGCCATTTTGAAAAATGTCTGCCACGCCCACCAGGGTGAGAATTTGTGATGTCCCAATATCCAGTTTTGTTCAACATATATCTATCAACAGAGCCACCAAATGTGGTGCTTTCATCATAAAATTAACGATTGTTTTGGTGCCCCATAGGCCACTCCCACTGCCACACCCCCTTTTTGGAAGATGGTATGAACAGTTACTCAGCTGTTCATGACCAACCTTTCCACAACATTTTGTGAAAATCTGTACATCTATATCAAAGTTATGCAATTTCTTTGATCGGCCACTCCCATTGCCACACCCCCTTTTAACCAATTGACACGAACACGCACACACAGCTTCACAAACATATACTTGACCTTCATGCAACATTTCAGCTTCCTAAGGCAAAATCTGTAGCTGCTAGAGGGTGATTTAGGAAGGTTTGGTGGCCATTTTGAAAAATACCTGCCACGCCCACAAGGGTGAGAATTTCTGATGTCCCAATATCCAGTTTTGTTTCCAATATATCAATCAACACTTCTGCCAAATTTGGCGCTTTAATCACAAAATTGAACGATTTTCGTGCTACGCCGCCAAGCTACCTAGAGTCTACAATAGACACAGGATCTGACACAAATATTGACCTGGAGGTCAAAATCCAATTTATCCCCTGAGCAAGCAGGCAGCCTCTATTAGCTCAATGGTAAAAAGAAAATGTCAGCACTTGCGCAGAAAAACTGATTGACGAAAGTTACATAGTGCAGCTTTAACATTATGGTTCTATATAAAATAATGGAAGGATGGATGGATGGATGGATCTATCGATCTATCTATCATAAATACCGTGTCATATTTCTTCTTCTTTAGTTCTTGGGCTTTCTTCTCATATGGTTGTTTATCAGATTGGGTCAGTGTGCTCCACATTTCTCCCAGTATCTTGACATAGTCTCCAAAAGACAGACCTGGCTGCTGCTCCCTCACTTTGGGACGATGCTCATTGCAGAACAATAAGTATGCAGACCTGCACATGCAACACATTACACACACAAAACATACAACAAATTACACACACACAAAAAAAACATAAACACAAAACACACAACACACAACACATTCAAAGCAACACTCAAAGCACATCACACAGACAAAGAGATACTGTAGGTTAGTAAAATGTTACTCGTAGTTTGGGTGTGTTTCATATACATGTATGATTACAGAGGTTGTTTGGGTGCCTTTTGTATGTGTGTATGACTTATGGAGATGGTTTGGGTGCCTTTGGTATGTGTGTATGACTTATGGAGATGGTTTGGGTGCTTTTGGTATGTACAGTATGTGAGACTTATGGAGGTTGTTTCGCTCAGTCATCTACTCTATCTCTATATTACCACTATCATCAATCATCAATCAATCGATGGTTGCTCTGCTCGTTCAATATACTAAATAGCTCGGAAGTAACAACAATTCATTACATTACATTACATTACAGTAATTTAGAAGACGCTCTTATCCAATACGACTTGCAATAAATACATTTAACATAGGTAGGCAAGACAACTACTAATCACCAGAAGTCTTAAGTGCATTCTCTTCTAAAACAAACAACTAAGAGTATACCTAGCGCTACGGTAAAAGTGCAATATATCAGCTACCTACTGTACTTTCTTAAGCAGATGAGACAAATAGGAAAATCAAATGAGCAAGAGCTAAAACAAATAAGTGTATCAAATAAACAAGATCCAATAAAACAAGAGATCATCCTCCTATAATTTGACAAACCTCTGTAACTCTGTCTGTTTGTTTGTAGAGGTGAAGCTGCCCGGTTCTCCTCAGTGGCAGGAGCAATTGCTCTGATTTTGCACACAGCCATTGACCATTACCATCTGAACTTAACTGCGAAGCCTGTTTTTCAATTTAATCAAATCTCAGCTGTTTATTAGCGTTTTAAAAAACAACCGGAGATCAAACTGCGCATGCGTTGCATCCAATTCAAACACCCATTCTGCTACACTGTTGCTGTCTGCGTCGCGGCTCCGTGGTGTGTGTGTGTGTGGCGGGGGGAGGGGGTTGGGGGGGGGGGTCTGGCCGCATGAGGATGTACCGTGGTGTGTGTGTGTGCGCGCGCGCCGTCTGAGAATGTGGGGGGGGGGGGGGGCACGTGCGCATGCATGTTGGGGAGGCAGATGTCAGAATGTACATTATTTGTGTTTGCGCGACGGCCGTGTGTGTGTGTGTGTGTGTGTGTGTTCGCGACGGGGGACGGCTCTGGCCGCATGAGGATGTACCGTGGTGTGTGTGTGTGTGTGTGTGTGTGTGTGTGTGTGTGTGTGTGTGTGTGTGTGTGTGTGTGTGTGTTGGTGACGGGGGACGGTTCCTGCCGTTACATCTGTATATGCGCGGGTTGTTTGCGTGTGTTCTGTGCCTCCACAACGCGGCGATGGGATGTGTGTCACTTTCCATCCCTGAAACTGTCTGTTCACAGCGCATAAGCCAAACTGCACACTTTGGGTGCTCATATCCCCCTACGGGTATGGTCTAGTACAAATAATTTGACAACAAGTAGGCAAGGCTAAAAGGAAGGGTCAGGGTAGTGTTTCCTGAAGAGGTGGGTTTTGAGCCTGCGGCGAAAGATGGGCATTGACTCTGCTGTCCTGACATCAGTGGGGAGTTCATTCCACCACTGTGGGGCCAGAACCGAGAAAAGCCTTGACCGTGTAGATCGGCCAGAAGGATCTGTGAGCGACGGGGCAACCAGTCGCCTTGAGGCAGCAGATCGAAGTGGTCGGGCAGGGATGTAAGGCTTGACCATACCCTGGAGGTAAGAAGGAGCTGTTCCGTATGCACTGTTGAGGGTGTTTATAGTATGTATATTTAGTTCATTATTGATGGAATCTTTTTTGATTGTGATGTATTTTACCCTGCTGTATCTACAGTACTATCCTTGTAGCCTGGCATTGGCCAGACTGATAACGTGGATTCACTCTCACCTTCCTCCCCGGTATAAGTCTGGACTTCGGCCCATATATAGAGTATGAGAAATCAGAAAATGATTTTGATGCTTTTCACTGTTGTACGGACAGCAGTTGAAACGCAGTCACTGATTGGCCCAATAATTTTCTAATTTCTCATACTGTACTTGCTCGCTATGGGCCGAAGTCCAGACTGATACCTGTGAGGAACGTGAGAGTGAATCCACGATATCAGTCTGGCCAATGCCAGACTACTATCCTTGCCCTGTAACTGTATATTAAGTTGTGTTCGTGTGATCAATAAAGGTCATACCAAAGACTATAGTAATGGGACCCAATGCCTACCTACTTGACACTCAGCAATCAGCATCAAGGGTTCGATTGGGGTAAGTCACTGCGACGACATACTAGCGTCTTGTCCAGGGGGTGTACAGTACTTGTATATCATGGCTAGGGGATATATTTGTACATCAAGCCGCCACACGCTACAGAAACAGGAGACTCCTCAATCCTTATCCTTCTTGACCAATCTACAGCATTTGACACAGTCAACCACCAGCTTCTCCTGGACACCCTTTCTGACCTTGGTATCACTGGGTGCGTTTGGTACAGTATGTCTTACCAAGGTACTTTGGTTGTGTTTGATATGTATGTCTTACGGAGCTTGTTTGGGTGCATTGGGATCTTTCTTTTTGGGTGCCTTCTTGTCTGCTTTGGCCAAGTCTTCATAACATTTATCAGTGACAGACAGACCCTGAAATAAATAAATAAACAATAATACAAGTATAAACCGATAGTGCTCACAACAACATTAAGATGCAATGATAATGATTGTCTTAACACACACACACACACACACACACACACACACACACACACGCACACACACACACACACACACACACACACACACACACACACACACACACACGTAATGTGTGTATCTACGGTATGCATGACTCATCTCTGCTGAACTGATGACTGAAATGAATGGTCAAACTGAATTAATACCTTTATTAACTAAAACTTCAGATGCAGTATTTCCCAGGCAACATTTACCTTGCTAATCAATCCCTCTAAATACATGAGATTCTCTCAGGAACTGTCACCTTAGTTTTAGAACTGACACTTAACATTCTGGTATGAATAAAAGGATGTCTGTCTGTCTGTCTGTCTGTCTGTCTGTCTGTCTGTCATAAATACCGTGTCAGATTTCTCTCGCAGTTCTTGGGCTTTCTTCTCATATGGTTGTTTATCAGATTGGGTCAGTGTGCTCCACATTTCTCCCAGTATCTTGGAATAGTCTCCAAAAGACAGACCTGGCTGCTGCTCCCTCACTTTGGGACGATGCTCATTGCAGAACAATACGTATGCAGACCTGCACATGCAACATATTACACACACAAAACACAACACATCACAACACTCAAAGCACATCACACAGACAAAGAGGCAGGTTAGTAAAACTAGTAGTTTGGATGTGTTTGATATACATATGTGTCTATGACTTATAGAGATAGTTAGGGTGCATTTGGTATGTATATGTGATTTATGTAGGTTGTTTGGGTCAGTCATTATCCATTATTACCACTATCATCAATCATCAGTCAATCATATCAATCAATGGTTGCTCTGGTCCTTCAATAGACTAATTAGCTCGGAAGTAGCAACAGTTCATTACAGTAAGGACACTATCTGACATGGACATGGTTGCTGTGTGTACTCTTTTTGTCCTGCATTAGGTATGCACTGTTGAGGGTGTCAATAAAGGTCATACCAAAGACTACAATAATGGGACCCAATGCCTCCCTGTTTGGCACTCAGCATCAAGGGTTGGATTGGGGTAAGTGTTTGAGACATACTAGCGTCTTGTCCAGGGGGTGTACATGCATACATCATGTCCAGGGGGTGTACTTGTATATGGCTGGGGGATGTATTTGTACATCAAGCCGCCTCACACAGAAACAAGAGATAGACTCCTGCTGTATGGGCCACATGGATCGTCAAGGATTGCTTATAACCACATTGATAACCTCAGGCTGCGTCCTGTCTGCCTTCAAGTCAGCCAGGGTTACCCTGCAACCAAGAAACCGAATATCGACGCCCCCACCCAACATCCAGACCTAGAGATCAGTATCACTCCCGTTCTTTTTCCAAAACTCTTGAATGCGTTGTTACTAATCAGCTCCTTCTCCTTCTCTCACAGAATAACCCTTTGGATCCCAAACAGTCAGGATTCAAACCGGCTTATCTATTGAAAGAGCACTTCTCAGTCAGAAGCACTCCATGCTGCCCATGCTACCTCCCACTCCTCAATCCTTATCCTTCTTGACCAATCTACAGCATTTGACTCAGTCAACCACCAGCTTCTCCTGGATGCGAACAGCCTTTTCCGATGTTGTTGAAGTGCAAGGGGGCGGGGGGGGGGGAGTGGGGAGAGAGTCAGCGCACTGAAGTCAAGGCACAGACTACTGTGTTGTTGACGGACAACGGATGTTGTTTATGAGAAACAACAACAATAAAACCTGGCTAAACAGTTGCGTGCATTAGCGCAAGATGAGGAAGGATAAAGGAAACATTCAGTCTAAATGTCCAGTTTGCTAATTCACAACTACTACTAGGCTACTATTTTTGTATTTGAAACTTTAAATTTCTCTAAATATTATAAACTTTCAGGACAGCCTAAGTACAAATATAATTTATGAAAAGGCTACTATAGGCTACAGTGTAGTCGGACTGAATAATGACTGAAACGTTTTTTCATTTTTTACTCTCTTGGTGGGGATTATCTGGCACAGTAGTTGTGAATTAGCAAACTGGACATTTAGACTGAATGTTTCCTTTATCCTCATCTTGCGCTAATGCATGCAACTGTTTTGCCAGGTTTTATTGTTGTTGTTTCTGATAAGCGTGCATCTGTTGTCCGTCAACTGTGCCTTTACTTCAGTGTGCTGACTCTCTCACTCTCACTCTTATGCTGATGACACATAACGTTTTTTCTCTCACACAGGTTGAGAGAGCATTGCTGAATGCCTGGCTTAAATCTCACAGTGGATGTCCCATCATATCAAGCTCAACACAGACATAACTGAGCTTCCCTGGAAAGAGTTGCCCACTGGAGGATCTTTCCATCTCCATCGACAACACCCTGGTGACTTCTGCCCAAAAGGTGTTCCCAGACAGCCAACTGTCCTTCAACACACACATTGCGGATCAGAGAGTCTGCCCAGCCCCTTAACCAAACCTCTGGCATCTTCAGGCTTTACTACTGCAACTCCCTCCTTGCAGGTCTGCCGACAGGCTCTCTGAAACTCTCACAAATGATCCAGAACTTATACTTAGATACTATGCTTACTATAGTATATTTAAACAAATGATGGTTTGATGTTTACCTGCTATCCTAGATGCTGTAGTACTCTATTTACTTGATCATTTACCCTGCTGTTTGTTGACTAGGGTTCCTGCGTCTTACTCAGATCTTGCACTTTGTGTGTGTGTATGTGTGTTTGTCTTACAGAGGTACTTTGGGTGTGCTTGATATGCATGTCTTACGTGGGCCGTTTGGGTTCATTGGGATCTTTCTTTTTGGGAAGAACCTGGAATAAATAAATAAATAAATAAATAAATAAATAAATAAATAAATAAATAAATAAACAAACAAACAAACAAACAAACAATAATACAACTATAAAGTGGGCGTTCCCATGCTAAAGTTTCCATTTTGGGACATCAGCCTTATCCGCAAAACACCTGCACTACCTGTTACATTATGCATGTGTGGTTTGGGCGTACAATAATAAAACCAATCACCGTGCCAGATGCCATTGCCTTTAAGAGAAGACTGCGAAACCAATTATCCCCAATGCAATCTTTTTGCACTCTCTCCCTTTCTGCCAGTGTTGCCAGGACTGCTTATTATAAGCCATGGTGGGCTTGTTTTTCTGTAAAGTTGCTTGTAAATAATGTTAGTTGTGGGTTGCTGCTGTGAGCTTGTAGATCGGCTACTATACAAATATGCACATTGTTTAAAAGCTGACATTTGTTTTCATAGACCTGGTTGCTTATTCCTCTCGCAAAATCTGGCAACACTGCTCATGTTTCGACATAAACTCTGCTACCGCACTGAGGCACCGTAACATTGGACACCATACACCCGTCCCGAAGTTTATTTCATAGGCTCTAGCCTTTGATTGCCTTTCAATAAAGCCATATTTGATAGACATAAGTATCACCTACATCAGGGGTGGGCAACTTTGTAGATCGTGAGGGACACTAAATTGACACGCTCACTCTGGGGGGCCACGTTGTTTATCGGCACTCTCGCCAGTAGTACCAAAAAGCCCATAATAGTCACATATGTGATAAATAAGGGATATTAACAATTATTATTCGTTGTAACTTTGTTTTTATTTAGCATTTAGTAATGCTTCTATCAACTTACTACAGCTGTACTGGTAAACAAAACTTCACATTCCTGAGTATGCCTTTCAGAGTATTGCTGTAACCTTGGCTTAAAAATATACAAAAATGAACACCAGAACACAATAAGGCTTCTATTAAAATAAACGAGAGCGCGCTCTACCGCTGGACTGTTGTAATTAAAATGGATCATGGAAAGTTGCATGTTTGGAAGAGCTGAAGACAATAGTTCACCATTTCGGATATGTTTAGATTACTTTGTTTTTCTTTGTGATTTCAAAAGAGCAAAACAAAATAATTCTGTTTGTATTAACATATTTAACGTGAAAAAATGATATATTTTTTTAAATGGCCAAGGGCCGCATTGAGTGACAGTGAGGGCCGCATGTGGCAGTTGCCCATCCCTGACCTACATGTTACTGAATAGAGATAATTTTATATTATTGTAATCAGTTCATTATTTCCTGCGTAATCGATGAA
Source organism: Gymnoscopelus microlampas (assembly GCF_963454915.1). NCBI lineage: Eukaryota > Metazoa > Chordata > Actinopteri > Myctophiformes > Myctophidae > Gymnoscopelus > Gymnoscopelus microlampas. The sequence continues at coordinate 40,827,422 of NC_139948.1, forward strand.
TAAAACTGAAGTGTGAATATGGAGAGCATTGCATTGCATTGTGTGCAGCAATAGACTATCATCTTATATAAAGACAATTGACACAAGGAATTTATACAGTCACTTCCGCTGATTAAAGAAAATTAGAATCACAGAGATTCGTTGAGATTTAGGAGAGAGGGAGCTTTTGAATGTTCCCGACATGTCCATTGCAGGGGTACGCTCTACCAAACAAAATGTGGCATTGCAGGTGGTTTTAGATTCCGCTGTGTGCTTTCCCAAACGTGTGTGGGCAAAATAGCAATTTGGGGGATAATGCAACAACACGACCACAGGCAAACCTCCAGGCGCAAATAACGGAGTCGGCATAATGAATAGCGGGTATAGCGGCCGCAAGATACCATTTAGGCCAGGGACAGTGCCAGCTCCCTTATCCGTAATTCACGGGTAGCGGGCAGTAATTCACAGGTAATTCACAGAGAACCAGCATGGCTGTGAACAAAAGGTTACTGCCCATCAGGGGTCTATACTAGGCCACCTCCTTTTTTCCCACTACACCAAATCTCTTCAGCGAAAATAGACGATCTACACATGTAAAGCAATGCGTTGTGAGCTTGTAAATCGGCTATGTTCGCCGAATGTTCGCCCCCAGAATAAGGATGCTGGGTTCATGATGTTAAAGGTGGTGTAAGTGATATATTTTTTGTTAAAATAAGTGTTAGCAATCATTGCTATAGTGTGTTTGTCCAGTAACAGGGGTCTCCCCGTCTCCCTATAGCGCAGGAGAGATAAATTATACAGTATATACAGGATAAAGTGAAAATTTAAGTAATGAAACAAAATAATTAGCAGAATTAGCATTTTACTGGAACATATTTAAAATTTAACATGATAAATGATCTTTGTGGAGTTCTCTTCCTTGTGGATATAAGTGGATAACCAACCAACCAAAAAAAAGTCAGGTCTATAATGCATTATGATGGTATGTATAATGCATTATGAAACACTTAAAAGGCTTCATAACATTATTCTACATTCTGTATAGTTTTCATTTGTGGTTGCAACATATATATAATATTCTACATCAATAACCAAGGAAGGTGTGATTCTAAGCTGTATATTCTCAGACCCAGGGAAGATGCAATTCTAAATTGTATACTATATACTAGTCTATGCTCATTCACGCATTACTTATAACTACTACTAATACCTAACCTGTAATATAACTTAGTATATTTTATATTTTATTACCGTTTTTTTTTTTTACTTCTTTATTATTTTATACACTGTTTTTATGTAATCACACAATATGCCCTTATTTTATTTACTATGCAAAGTTGAAATGGCCAAGAATGTAATTATTGGTAATATTGTACATTGTATCGTCTATATGAAAATATACCTGTTTTAGTCTCCTTGAATAGTACATCTGTTAATGGTTAAAACATTTTAATACATTCCATTTCTTTATTTTTGGTGGTGAGGTCACCCATTTATTTATGTTTATCACTGATTGGCCCTATACTAATGGGCCAATACAAATAATGTGTAATAATGTATAATGTATTATTTACCTCAAAGTTGGTGACCCTGGTGGAATTAAATGTCTGTCCATAACGTGGATGGAGTTCCCGTTTGAGATGGGATATTTTTACGCTCATCCCCTCAGCTGCATTTGGCTGGGCGGCCTCTCTCCACAATGCAACCTCCCCCTCTACCCCATCCTGCAAAAAGACAAACAAACTTCAAAAGGAGAAACATACATATTTAAATGTTGGCCACACATTTGTTAGTGTAACTCAGCCAATGAATTTATGTGTCTACCCCCGTCTGTTCATCTGTCTGTATGTCTGACTGTGACCCACATATCTCAAAATAATAGTACAATATTGGCATCAAATTTGGTGTGAAAAGTCATGCTCCAGTGTCACAAGTTTCAAGTTTCCTTTTCGAACACATCTATGATTTATTGAAATATTTAGGCATTGGTGGAGTTCTGCACTTCTATAAAACAATGTACTAACCTATTTATTTATAAGCTTTGACATGCAGATATTTAAAGAGCTGATAGCATTGTGGTAAAAGATTACTTATTTTCTATCAATTACACATCCCATGAAGCATTGAATTCATGGAGATTGCTTCATGGGTTGTGTAATTGATAGAAAATAAGTCATTTTTTGGGTGAACTACTCCTTTAAACACTAGTATTATGACCTAATTATACCAATTTCAGTTTTTGCAGGGGATAAGGTCCCTGTTCATCAATCTTCTCCTGGATAGTCATCTGAAAGGGATTTTAAAAGAAATTGAGAAGTGAACCGTTTAACATATCTGTAACATTTGATCTCATGTGATTTTATCAAATAAAAAGAGACGTAACCCATTAAAACCGGGGAAGCATCTGTGTCATTTTAGATTTCAGTGAGTTTTTCAGAAAACTCTTAGAACAGTGGTAAATAAAAAAAACACTGTCAAAAGAAATACTCAAACTATAGTGCATGCCATTTGTGTTTTAAGCATGCAATTTTGCATAAGATGTCCTTATTGAAGTGGAACTTTAGCAGTTTCATAGGTTGAAACAATTCAAAATGCATTTACTGAAATTCCATTACACACCTTGATCAGATAGCAGTTCTTACTTTTTATTTGCCTTATGAATCGATAAAAGGGTCGAATTCAATATTACTGTGTGGACTTTTTAAATTGGCTTTACAAAACTTAAATGAAGATAGTAGTTGAGTCACTTATATATTAGACTTACAGAGGTTATTCGGCCCTGTAGTGTAACGAAGCCCTCTGTTTTTATTTTGATGTTCTTCTTTTTCAGGAGTGTAGATGGGGGTTTGGCCGGTGAAGTATTTGGCTGTAGTTTTTTATGTGAGCCCTCGGGAGCAGTTCTGAAAAACAAAAACATAAACAATATCTATAACAGAAATGCTGGTATGCATTAAAGATCATGTTTAAGTAGATGAAACCTCATCTACTTAACTTGAACTAAAGGTAAATACATAAAGCCATGCCTAAACTTAACTAAAACTTAAGTTTAGGCATGGGTGGGGGGGGTTCACACGTCCCGTTCGCAGTTCCGTGCAGATGGTAATGGTCAATGGCTGAGTGCAAATTCAGATCAATTGCTCCAGCCACTGAGGAGAGCCGGGCACACAGTTTTGGTCTCACCACCACAGAGGTTTGTCAAATTATAGGAGGATAGGAGGATAAAGAGCCTTTCACTTAGCTAGCAATGTTAGACACTGTCGATTTGGTAATAATGTTATGATTTGCAATTACAGACACAATCTGGACTTTCCTTTTTTTGGTGGGGTTGGAGGGAACAAAGCCCCATGTTTTTATTTTGAAGTTCTTCTTTTTCAGGAGTGTAGATGGGGGTTTGGCCCGTGAAGTATTTGGCTGTAGTTTTTTATTTGAGCCCTCGGGAGCAGTTCTGAAAAACAAAAACATAAACAATATCTATAATAAAAATGCTGGTATGCATTAAAGATCATGTTTAAGTAGATGAAACCTCATCTACTTAACTTCAACTATAGGTAAATAAATACATAAAGCCATGCCTAAACGTAACTAAAATGAAACGATTAAACCACACAAAACATAACTAAACTACTAAAACATATTTTGGGTCAGGGCTACTTCTATAGGGGTGTGAATCACCCACTTCACACAATACCATATTGATTCTTCAGATAATGATTTATTTATATCATATATTTTGCCACAATATGATAAAAGTGTGATTCGATTCAGGGGCCTATACTGTCCTGTAAGGTATTGGCTCGTGTTGCTACACGGACATGTTTGTATGTTGCACACTTACGGTACTGCCTGGCTAACCTTCCTTAGTAAACAGTCAACGTAAACACACGCTCTCCGTCTCTTATTATATGTGAACTAAAGTGTACAAGGTTTACACAACATGGTGTCAGAAGCTCGGATAACTTAGTAAGAAGACGAACTTAAAGAAAAAAAAAAAGAAAAAAAAAAGAAAAAAAAGAGACGACAAGAAAGACGACAGAATGGGAGACGAAGCAGCCCTGCTGCCGTCGCTGCCACAGCTGGCTCCGCCAGGCAGGTTCGACTTCAATAACATTAATGACTGGCCGAGATGGATGAAGCGATTTGAACGCTATAGAATAGCGTCGGGTTTGGATAAACAGTCAGAAGAATTCCAAGTAAATGCCTTCATGTATGCGGCGGGAGACGACGCCGAAGACATATTAAGTGTTTTGCCGCTCACAGAGGAACAGAAAAAGAAATACAAGGACGTCAAGGACGCTTTCAACGCACATTGTGTCAGTAAGAGGAACGTCATATTTGAAAGAGCATGTTTCAACAGACGGAACCAAGAACCGGGTGAGAATGTTGAATCCTTTATCACTGCTGTACACACACTTGCTGAACATTGTCAGTTTGGAACCCTAAGAGAAGACTTGATAAGGGACAGAATTGTAGTAGGTATAAGAGATGCCAAGCTATCAGAAAACCTGCAAATGGATGCAGATTTAACTTTGGAAAAGGCAATGACTAAAGTGAAGCAGAGTGCAGCAATAAAGAAACAACAGCCCGTCTTAAGAGGCACTGAGCAGCAGGCAGCTGCACATGTGGAGGCCATACAAAAAAATAAATGGCAGAAAGCACAACAATACAAAAATGACACACAGTCTCCTGGATGTGGCAGATGTGGAAATGTTAAAAAACATATGTGGAAGGAATGCCCTGCCCGTGAAGCTGAATGTAGAGTGTGTCATAAAAAAGGACACTTTGCAAAGACATGCAGAACAGGAAAAGGGGTCCATGACATCACACTGGCGCACACAGAGACTTCTCAAGATGAAGAGGAGGACTTTGCGTTCCTGAACGTAGTGAACCTAGAGGAACCTGAAGATGAATGGCTGGAACTGTTAGAGCTGAATGGACAGGAGGCCATATTCAAGCTGGATACAGGTGCCCAGGTCACAGCGGTGCCTAGCAGCATGCACTCCGTTGAAAAACATGGAAATCTACAGCCACCACATAAAGTACTGTATGGACCAGGAAAATACAAGTTAAATACAAAAGGCTGCTTCGGTGGTGAGCTGACCATTAGGAAGAGAACAACAGCACAAATAATCTATGTTGTTGAAGAACTAACCAGGCCCCTCCAAGGCCTTCCTGCAATAGAGGCGCTTGGACTCATAAAGCGGCTACACACAGTTGCAGCCCAGCAAGAGGATGTCAAGGTTCAATACCCCAAAGTATTCTCAGGCTTAGGGAAGCTAAACGAGCCCTACAAAATTGAGTTGGAGCCCGATGCTGTCCCATACGCCCTGTCAACTCCACGTCGTGTGCCCTTGCCCCTGCGAGAGACAGTGAGAGCAGAACTGGAGCGCATGGAGAAGATGGAGGTGATTTCTAAAGTGACACGACCCACACCATGGTGCGCAGGCATAGTCGTGGTTCCCAAGCCAAAAGGGAAAATACGGCTGTGTGTAGATATGACACCTTTGAACAAATATGTCAGAAGAGAGAGACTCATCCTCCCAGCTGTGGATGAGACACTTGCCATGCTTGAAGGGGCGAAGATATTCACAAAGTTGGATGCTACTGCTGGCTTCTGGCAAATCCCGCTGTCAGAGGAAAGCAAGCTACTCACAACCTTCATCACCCCGTTCGGGCGGTATGCATTCAATCGCCTCCCGTTTGGGATTTCATCGGCCCCAGAGCATTTTCAACGCCGTATGTCACAGATGTTAGAAGGCTGTACAGGTGTCCAGTGTCATGCTGACGACATACTGGTGTATGGAAAGGACATACAGGAGCATAATGAGAGATTGCACAGGGTCCTAAAGACACTGCAGGCAGAAGGCCTGACACTGAACAGTGAAAAATGTGAGTTTGCAAAAAACAGCATAATGTTCCTGGGTCACCGCATCACTAATCTGAGTTCCCAGAAGTTTTCGCCAGCTCTGGCGAGGAACTTCTGGGCCACAGCCCTGGTATTTCTGGGCGGGATGTACGTCACGCTCTGAATCTGAGCGGACACGCCTCTTACCGGTCTGAGAGCTGTGCAACTCGTCTAAAAAGTCCGACGAGAGGCAAACAGCAGTACACAACAATGGCGGCCGAAATTTCTCAAGGGGAAATTGCTTCCCGTCGATCCTATTTAGATGCATCACCCACTGCATGTGGATCCCGCCCCCTTTTCTTCATTGGCTGTTGATTTGAATCACAACGCAGTGGCCGCGCCCCTGCTGTCCAAGCTCCGACGCTAACCCTCCCAGACTACCGCATCACAGCAGACGGAGTGGCCCCGGATCCAGCTAAGGTCAGAGCAATCTTGGAAATGCCTGAGCCTACCGACGTCGAAGGAGTGAAAAGACTGATGGGGATGGCCCAATATATAGGCAAGTTCTTACCTCATCTGGCCTCGTACACTCGCCCAATCAAAGACCTGTTGTGCGGGAAGAATGAATGGGTCTTGGAAGCCCCACAAAAAGAAGCTTTTCAGAGACTGAAAGCAGAGTTAATTTCCCGCGGGTGTTAGCCCCGTACTCACCTACAGCAGAGACGTGCGTATCGGCTGATGCCTCGTCCTACGGTATCGGAGGCGTTCTGACGCAGCAACAGACAGATGGATTATGGAAGCCGGTCGTGTTCATCTCTAGGAGCCTGTCAAGCCCAGAGAAGAATTATGCCCAAATAGAGAAGGAGGCGTAGGCAGCCACATGGGCATTTGAGCGGTTGTCATCCTACCTTCTGGGGGTCAGATTCAGGCTAGAAACTGATCATAAGCCACTAGTGCCATTGCTGAGTAACAAAGCACTAGATGAGCTCCCACCCAGAGTTCTGAGGTTTCGGCTGAGACTGATGAGATTCACATACGATATTGTACATGTGCCCGGTAAGCGCTTGATCACAGCAGACACATTGTCGAGAGCTCCTGTCAGTCACACATTCACACAAGAAGAAATGGACAGGGAAACAGAAGTCAAAGTGTTTGTGGATGCAGTTGTACAAAGCCTCCCAGCCACGGAAGCTAGGCTGAGGAGCATACAGGAGAAACAGAGTGTTGACCCTGTCTGTGCAAAGCTCATCAGATACTGCAAGACAGGTTGGCCTGAGAAGCATGACCTCCCACCGGAGTTGGGGGCATACTGGCCAGAAAGAGAGAACCTCACACTGCCTGGTGAGCTACTGCTGCGTGGTCAAAGGATCGTGATTTCCCAATGCAGCAGACAGGAGGTGCTTAATGACCTGCACGCTGGACATCAAGGAGTTGTCAAGTGCAGAGCAAGAGCACGCCAGTCAGTCTGGTGGCCCGGACTGTCGGTACACATCAACCAGCTGGTGGAAAAGTGTGACACATGTTCACAACACAGGGCAGAACGCAGAGAGCCCTTGGTCCCGACACCAGTGCAAGAAAGGCCCTGGCAGCGGGTCGCTACAGACTTGTTCTTCTGGGAGAAAAAGACTTATATTGTGATTGTGGACTTTTTCTCACGCTACATAGAGGTTGCCCATCTTAAAGTAGCTTCAGCTGAGACAGTCGTGGCTGCACTGAAGGACGTATTCAGCCGTAACGGGACCCCACAGACCCTGGTTTCGGACAATGGGCCCCAATACAGTGGGTTACCCTTCCAGAACTTTGCTATTGAGTATGGTTTCACCCATGTGACCAGCAGTCCACGGTATCCGCAGGCAAACGGAGAGGCTGAGCGGGCCGTGGCTACAGTGAAAGGACTGTGGAAAGGAGGGGGCGACAAGGCAAAGGCGCTGTTGGCGTACCGCGCCACGCCCCTGGAGAGCGGTTATTCCCCTGCACAACTCCTCATGGGGAGACAGATTCGCTCCAACATACCACAACTCCCAAAGACTCTACTCCCTCGCTGGCCAAACATCAGAGACTTCAGGAAGTCGGAGATGCAGGCAAAAGAGGATCAACAACGTCGCTACAATCTGCGTCACGGAGCCCGTCCCTTACCTACGCTGTAGTGTGGCCAAAATGTGTCGCTCCCCAAAGAAAACAGAGGAGGGACTGTCATACAGCAGGCGACAACGCCCAGGTCATACATCGTACAGACGGACGAAGGACAGTTGAGGAGAAATCGTGCTCACCTGCGCACTCTTCAGCAACCTGCTCCACAGACAACAACACCTGAGGTACCTGAGCCAACCGTGGAACAAGGTAACTCAGAGACACACACATACCAACAACCAGCTCAAAGTGCCAGTGACATTAGAAATGACAGACATTCTGATAACACCAAAGTGCCCTATGTGACCTCCTCTGGCAGAGTGTCACGTCCTCCAGTTAGACTGGATATGTGAGAGACTGGGGGGGGGTGAATGACTGTTCATGAAAAAAAAAATGAAAAAAAAAAAGAGAAAAGTAAGATGATGTGATTTGCATGTGTTCATAATTTCAGTAAGAAATGCAAGACAAGAGTTTGGTTGAGATTTATTGTTTGAAAATGTTATGCAAATACTGGATGCCTGTTGTGGTGTAATACTTGAGAAAAAATGATGTTTTGTTATTAAGGGACTGGGAGATGTTTCTTACTAAAAGGGGAAGATGTCCTGTAAGGTATTGGCTCGTGTTGCTACACGGACATGTTTGTATGTTGCACACTTAAGGTACTGCCTGGCTAACCTTCTAGTAAACAGTCAACGTAAACACACGCTCTCCGTCTCTTATTATATGTGAACTAAAGAGTACAAGGTTTACACAACATATACAATTGATATGAGATTATTTAATTTATCACTGAATGTTATTAGTAGAGCTACATTAATGATTGTCACTGCCACTGTCATGTAATTAGTACAATAAAGAGCCTTTCACTTAGCTACAAAGTTAGACATTGTCAATTTGGTTATAGGGTTCTGATTTGTAATTACAGACACTATCTGGACTTTTTTTGAAGGGGGTGGAGGGGGTCTTGACAGTACTGTGGCTGGAGAGAGAGTCAGGAAACAGTTACTCCATAGACAGACGTTTCAGAAAATCCTTATTATAATATAAAGAGTTTAAACCTAGAATCAAGCCAACCAGCTGAATCATGACAATAAAACATTTGATTCATGAAAACAATTGGAAAACTCAAAAAGGCAAAGGTTCAAAACTGTGAAGGAACTAGGTTTTGGTACTCTTCCCATAAACTCATTGCACATGCATGTACAATGGTGTGAACCAAACAATCGTTTAGCTTGCTTCTTCTTAATTTTAACCGTTTAATATTACGTTTATATTGTTAAGCGTTAAAATATTGTAGTTGGCGTTTATTGATTTTCAACAATGAAGTTCAATTGGGATCTGGTAACACAAGCTCTACCAATCAGACATTGCTTCTACACTTTAGGATTGTGGATAGTGAATTTTCTCCATGATAATGTGAGTAAAACATAAAACATTTTACTTTTACAGGAGCATATAACATTGTTTTACAAGGGGCCTCGTGTTTAGCATGCTTTTATTTGAATATAGGTCAACTTGTGAACCATTTCATTATTATGCTGTTTTACAGTTTGCTAGCTTATACAACAATTAGGACATCAATGTGTTTCTCGTTGGAAATCCGTACAGGAAAAAACATGTGGTTAACCCTCCATTGAATGGAAGTGTGCTTCAGCGAAAGGCACCATTCAAGCAGATGGGTTTTTGCCAAACTTTACACTTGATTGAATTACTTTAATAGACATTGTTATAAATACTATACGCTTCCAGTCGCTAGTTTAAAGTCTTCTTTCAATCACCATGATATGCGTTTTGGTAAATTATGGTCCCATTTATTCTAAAATGTATGATAATGTAGGGTATGCTGTAGGAGGGGCGTGGCTACATTGTGATGATTTGATTGACAAACTAAGCAACCAATAGCATTCATTCCCCAACCCCGCTCTGGTCCCAACCAATAGCATTAATTAATTTCCGGTTTCTTATTTGCATATTCGGACCGGATATATATAAAGATGGCGGATTTGAAATCGTTGAAAAATAGGCTTCATTTACGGTCTGTAGAGTCTATTTTACAGTGTTTCAGACAGACATAATGCATTAGCTACACTGGTTGTACACACTATTAAACATAGGTACAATTGAGGATGAGAGTGGAGTAAAAAGTACTATTAGGATGTTTACTTCTTTTTGGAGATCGCCTTCTCTGGTTTCGCTTCCTTGGGCTGGGCTATCTTCTGTGTCTTGACAGTACTGTGGCTGCAGAGAGAGTCAGGAAACAGGGAGAGAGAGTCAGTGAGTGACACGTAGCAAACGGTCAGCAAAGAAGGCCCCGGAGTTGAACTGGGGACTCGCTGTCAGGCATCAAAGCCTGTGTGGTATACAGTATGTGCCTTAACCACTCGATTATTGGATGCTCCATCTGGACATTACTTCACGATCAACAAAGTGAAGTCTGAAATCTGTAATTCACCATATAGCACAAATTTCGAAAATGTAAAATATGAATAAAAAGTATGTTTTGCATGTGGATGCTGATTAGCACTCTCTACCTTCACAAATTGCTATTATTTTGTTTCACTTGACCTTGGATTTGATCTCAGTGACCAACCACTTTTTGACTCTGGCACCGGAAGATCATTTCCCATTTGTTTAGTCCATAGACAGACGTTTCAGAAAATCCTTATTATAATATAAAGAGTTTAAACCTAGAATCAAGCCAACCAGCGACGCAATGAATCATGACAAACTAGAAAAAGTGCTCCTCGGAGCACAGGTCTCCGCCAGGTCAGGTAAGTTATTGTGGCCTCCTGGTGGCGCTATAATAGGCCAATGTGAAAAGGGTGGCATTTATTCTTAGGCCTTTCACGGCAATCGGACACTGCATTCATGATTTGAGGCATTTTGTTCCAAAAATGTATTTTGCTAAATTAGACCTGCTGGTGGCGCTATAACAGGTCAATGTGAAAAGGGTGGCATTTCTTCCTCGGCATAGTGGGAATGTGCGTGTGAAATTGTATGGAAAGTGAAAGCTGCGTGCATGATTTGAGGCATTTTGTTCAAAACAGACCAATCTTGCAAACTTTGGAAGCCAACCTTAGCCAATCAGGATGGAATATGGGAAATCGGACAGATCCGTGTTGATCATATGACTAGATACTGTGCATCGATTTGTGTGATGTTTGGACAAAATCTGTAGGAGTAGTATAAAAAAATGTGTTTTACACAAATCAGCCTCCTGGTGGCGTTATAACAGGCCAATCTGAAAGATTTGGGGCAGAGGTTCTGAATTGGCATCCAGGGAGTGTGTGTGCCCAGTTTCGCAGCGACCGGGCCAACGGTGCCGGAGATTAGCTGTTCACAGACAGAAGGACACACACACGGACGGACGGACGGACGGACGGACGGACAGGGTGCAAAACATACTCTCTCGCCATGCCTTTCGGCCTGGCGGAGACAATAAACATTTGATTCATGAAAACAATTGGAAAACGCACAAAGGCAAAGGTTCAAAACTGTATTTTAAAAGTGAAGGCCTAGTACTCTTCCCATAAACTCATTGCACATGCACGTATAATGGTGTGAACCAAACAATCGTTTAGCTTGCTTCTTCTTAATTTTAACCGTTTATTGTCTCAGCCAGGCCGAAAGGCATGGCGAGAGAGTATGTTTTGCACCCTGTCTGTCCGTCCGTCCGTCCGTCCGTCCGTCCCGTCCGTCCGTGTGTGTGTGTGTGTCCGTGTCCGTGTGTCTGTGTGTCCGTGTGTGTGTGTGTCTGTCTGTGAACAGGTAATCTCCGGCTCCGTTGGCTTGATCGCAGCGAAACTGTGCACACACACTCCCTGGATGCCAATTCAGCCCCAAATTTTTCACATGGGCCTGTTATAGCGCCACCAGGAGGCCGCTTTTTGCAAAACACATTTTTTGACAGTACTCCTACAGATTTTGCCCAAACGTCATGCGAATCGGAACACAGTATGTCTATAGTCATTACACAAAACGAGTCTTTCAGATTTTTCATATTCTATCCTGATTAGCTAAAAATGACTTCCAAAGTTTGCAGGAGTGCTCCGTTTTGAACAAAATGCCTCAAATCATGAACACAGCATGCAATTTCCATGAAATTGTGCACGCACATTCCCACTATGCCGAGGAAGAAATGCCACTTGAACATTTTCAAATCAGCCTCATGGTGGCGCTATAACATGCCGATTACTGTTTTTTACCTATAACTGCACCGATCTGTGTACAACTTTGATGAAATGTGCACTCCCTAGAGGTCAGGGAAAAACCTTTGCCCTGCATTTTTCGATTTACAATTGAGGATGAGAGTGGAGTAAAAAGTACTATTAGGATGTTTACTTCTTTTTGGAGATCGCCTTCTTTGGTTTCGCTTCCTTGGGCTGGGCTATCTTCTGTGCTGCTGGTTCCTTTGCCACAAATTTATGAAAATCAGTGACCTACTATAGCCACAAAATACAGCAACTACACGTTAAAATCTGCTGTTTATTATTGTGTTAGCCATTCTATCAAGACAGAAAAACTTCTTTACCTCTGCTAGTTCAGAGCTTGTTTTCCGCTTAGCTGGTCCAGGACCTTCAAGACAATATGGGGGGGGGGGGGGGGGGGTACAATTATTATTTGTTTAGATGTACATTTTTTTAGATTGGATTATATTAGATTGATTCCCACTTCCTATGGCAGGAATGTGAACAGCTTGGTCCAGGCTCTTATTTTTGAGCAAAACGCGAAGGACAATAAAAGCCTGGAGATCGAGGCTAATGTGTCAGTGACTACTAAAGTTGTAGAGCCACTCCTTAATCTAGTACCTGGCCCGTAGACCCGTTTGCAATATGGTGTTAATTTCTCACTTGAACTGAGTCAATAGGTCCCTATGAAAAATCTGAGAGGTGTTTGTCCATGTGTGTTTGTCCGTGTGTTTTTCCGTGTCCGTGTGTGTGTCCGTGTGTGTGTCCGTGTCCGTGTCCGTGTGTGTGTGTGTGTGTCCGTGTGTCCGTGTGTGTGTGTGTGTGTGTGTGTGTGTGTGTGTGTGTACTATTTAGTACAATCTAGGCGGTGTACTTAATTCAGTGGCTGAGTATAAATTACTCCCATTGTGTAAAAATTGCAATACCATTAAAAAGAAATGAAGGAAAAAACATGCAACAGGGACTGAAAAAGATTTAGATCTTTATCTCTTGAGATAATTTGTATCTTCTCAGGAACTAACTTTGGATTCTGACCCTGTCAGCTGGGGGGAATGATATGATATGATATGATATGATATGATATGATATGACATGACAATTAAATATTAAATTAAATTACCTTTGGATCCTGAATCTGACCCAGTGTTTGGGAGTTTCCGCACTAGATCAATCCTTTGTATCTTGTTCAGAATCGTTTTCGTGACCTCCAGAACGTCATCGTCATCGTATGTTCCTACCATTACATCTACTGTTTGCTCCTTGTCTGCATTGTCCAAATTGGCTTTTTTAACGACGCCCTCGTTGTGCAGTCGCCATTGGAATTTCTTGAATTCTCTAGCATCCAAATCCTCAAGAATATCTAATAGACATTCTTTGTGGTCTGCCATCAATGGTTAAGGTGTTGGAGTAAAGATTCACAATCTGAAAATATGTCAGAAGAAAAGGTTAGATTAAAAACATTAGTATGACATCAAATCATTCTAACATTTATATTTACAGTATTTCAGAAAATCAGTGGTTGAGTTTAAATAACATTAAACATTGTATATGAACAACATTATCCACAGTGAAACAAGGCCCTTCAAAGAAAGGCTCCCTCATGTGTATGGTTATGATGTACAGCATGGTCAGGTATGGGCTTGTTCAGTTGAGGTGATTACAAACAATGTGACATTGATTATTTATTTCAATACCATGATTATAAATTATTCATCATGTAAATGTATAAACTTTAGACTAGAGTTTCTCAACTGGGGCGGTACAGCGGTACCGAGAAGGGGCAGTTTAATATATAGTCATAGACACATTTTCATTAAATCAGTATCCTGGTCTGTATCATGTCAGTATCATGGTCTGTATCATGTCAGTATCATGGTCAGTATCATGGTCAGTGTCATGTCAGTATCATGTCAGTATCATGTCAGTATCATGGTCAGCATCATGTCAGTATCATGTCAGTATCATGTCAGTATTATGGTCAGCATCATGTCAGTATCATGTCAGTAGTATCATGGTCAGTATCATGCCAGTATCATGTCAGTATCATGTCAGTATTATGGTCAGTATCATGGTCAGTATCATGTAGTATCATGGTCAGTATCATGTCAGTATCATGTCAGTATTATGGTCAGTATCATGGTCAGTATCATGTAGTATCATGGTCAGTATCATGGTCAGTATCGTGGTAAGTATCATGTAACATGGTAACATGGTAACATGACTGGGCCTGTGACAGGGCCATGACAGGCCTGCCATTAAATGGAAAGGATTTATAATGAAGGTCAGTCTTTCATGTGTTTATCTATGTTTATCAAACGGTTGGAAGTTGGAGGTGGGATTACAATATATTGAAACCATTGTGCCTGGGAAGCCATTTGGTAGCATGTGTATATAAGTCGCAGGCAGTCAGTGTGAGCTTTGAGTTTGACCGAGGTGGTTTTCCAATACATTTTCTGTTCTGCTGAAGTCTTGAAACTCCTTTTGATATAAAAAATATATAATCACTCATTCTTCTAAACTATGACCTGTTGTCTTTGCCTTATTTTGTCTATTTTATTTGATTGAGTCCCCATTCAGATTTCCAGCACAATGGTCAGTATCATGTTGGTATCATGGTCAGTATCATGTCAGAATCATGTCAGTATCATGGTCAGCATCATGGTCAGCATCATGTCAGTAGTAGAATGGTCAGTATCATGTAAGTATCATGTAAGTATCATGGTCAGTATCATATAGTATCATGGTCAGTATCATGCCAGTTTCATGGTCAGTATCATGGTCATTATTACGTCAGTATCATGTCAGTATCATATCAGTAGTATCATGGTCAGTTTCATGTAAGTATCATGGTCAGTATCATGTAGTATCCTCGTCCTCTCTCTTCCCGTCCTCCCTTTGGTTGTGTGGGTTTGTGTCCCATTGGTACAATCGTAATTAACCCTGTACGGATTCACGCTCTAGTAAGGCCTGCCACTAATTCTACAACCGGGGACTCGTTCCCCGGAGTTTCTTCTACCACCCACGTCGCAGGTCCATGGACTATTACTATGGACCCCCAGCTGCGGCTCAAGACTGTGACTGCGGACCGGGCCTGGGCCTCTCCATGGAGCCTATGGACTGTTACTACGGACCCCCAGCTGCGGCTCAAGACTGTGACTGCGGACCGGACCGGGCCTCCCTCCATGGAGCACGACCTGGACACGACCGTGGACTTCTACTACACTACACTATACCGCATATTATATTATCTTAAACATTTTTATATTATTCCATTATATACTGCATACACACTATTGCTGTACTATATTATACTATCATATGCTAGTATCTTACACTATTATATTTGCTATTATTGTTATTGTTACTGCTTGCACTGTATCTCTTTCTGTCTCTCCTCTGTCTCTCCCTTTCTCTCTCTCTTCTTTCCCCCAACACGGTCGAGGCAGAAGGCCCCCGCCCTAGAGCCTAGGGTCTGCCTGACGTTTCTTCCTGTTGAATTAAGAGGGAGTTTTTCGTTGCCACTGTCGCAAAATTGCTTGCTCAGGGTGGGATGTTGGGTCTCTTCTCTACATGTAAAGTGTCTTGAGACAACTTGTTGTGATTTGACACTTTAATAAAATTGAATTGAATTGAATTGAATGTAGTATCATGTCAGTAAAATCTGATATTTGGAAATCGATGACATGTTTTCTAAAACACAATACACAATAAAAAATAAAAAAGCTTAAATGTTAATTGGGTGTGTAGGGCAGGGGCCTGGATATTGCATAAGGTGCATTAGCCCAAAAAAGGTTGTGAAACACTGCTTTAGACAATTTAATTTAATCTCAATCTAAACATCTTTTCATATTAGGGTCCCTTGACTGAATACTTTTTAGAAGCTGTTCCCATGGCATAATGAGAGTCATTTTGAAGTCTTTGACATGAAAGTAATATAATAGCAAAAGGGTAAATATAAAATAAAGGTAAATGAATTTAATCAATTGCCTATAGAGAATTACAAACTTGTCTCCACTATACTATTTATTTATTTTATTTTTGATGAGCCCAGTTCTACCTAAAGATGCAGAGGATGCTATTTACCAAGATTTTATAACATTAGTAAAATGTGATTAGCAGCAGAAAACAAATAAGATTACACGACCATCTAGCAATAATATTTGACATTGCTGTCGTTTTTTGCTTAGGTTATTGTTCTGGTTGATTTAGCTCTTTTATTGTTGTGTATTTATTATTGTATTTTTGTCCAAATTCAAGTTTTGATTGATTGATTGATTGATTGATTGATTGATTGATTGGTTGGTTGGTTGATTGAACCAACAAACAAACGAGTAAACGAACAAACAAGCCAGTGAATGTCAGTAGTTATAATTTATTTTGCTTATATTGCATGACTTTATGTTGCCAGACTTGCCACTATCTACCTGAGTATGAAATAAAGATCAAGTTTTTGTCAAAGCAAATCGATTTGTTGTCTCATAATAGTGACACTGACAAGCGGTTCAAATTATACACAATTATCACTGAAGATTTCGATTAATAAAGTAGGCCTATATGGCAATACTTTGATCATGGTTTGTCATACCAGAATGTGAAACTTTTTCTAAACGTTTTCTTTTTAACCTATGAGAATCGTTTTTCAGTGGGAAGCTCAGTTTATTGTTTCATTCATAATGGCCAAAGACAAAATATGAATTTTGCTTAGAATAAATGACAGACGCAGTTCGCTTCGGATCTGCACATTTTCCATCCATGTAGGCAGCTAAATGTGCATTCCTACATCTGTCCGCTGCTGTAAAGTGGAAACAATAAGGATAAACTTAAGCACTGGTCATTGATTTAATCAGAACCACCAAGACGAACAAAATACAGATTCAAGACTCAAACTATACGACAGGGACAGGAGGGTGCCAAATATGACTCGAGCCAAATTAGGCCTATCCCAACTTTGAAATCCGGGTCCGAAATAAGCAAAGTTTAGCCCATATAGCTTAAAATAAAAATAATGCGGGAGAGTCATAGGCTTTAGCATTCGTCCAGTTAGGCTATTATTATTATCCTACCTTGTTATTATAGCCAAACAGAAGTCGCCTCCTCGCGCCAATGAAAACGAAAGAAACTACTGTACTATGGGACCTCCTCGTTATGACGTCACGTGGGTGTATCACACACTTTATCGTGTAGTCTCTCTCTCTCGAGCTTGTAGATCTGCTATTTTCTATGGGACATTCTGCATAATGAGTAGTCTACTTTCGGTACTTTTTGATACCAATACTTTTGTAGCCTACTTTTCGTACGTAGTTGTACGTTTTGTACGTATTTCTAATGATAATACTTTTACTTAAAATAAAATAAAATGCAGTAGGCTACTTTTCCCACCACTGCCTAACTACTATACTAGCCTACAACAAACGATCGGAGGAATCTCTTCTTGATAAAACCTGAATTCAGGACTCAGCTTTTAAAGAAAAGTTTTAAATTAACAGTATCCTCCTCTAAATCAAATAGTGGCGGCGACTCATAGCCTTCTGTACATTGTAAATGTCCTACCTTTGGCAAAACAAATAATAAATCGTCTCTGTTGTCTTGTAGGCTACTTTCTTTTTCCAATGAAAAGGAAACCTATCGCTTTCCTGACATGTCACACGGAAACAGCCAATGCTGCTGCGTCACGTCTTCATCATCATCAATCATGAAGCTATCACATTTCATCGTGGTCTACGTCAGCTTTTCAGGTTGTAGCCCCTAAATTATTTTTACACCATTTCAGTTGCAGGCAACAACAATGGTTATTTGAACATCAAATCACAACATAAGACGGACATCAAATCACAACACAAGACAACTTCATGTCTATTCATTGTAGTAGGACAAGGGTTCCCAAACTTTTCAGGCCGCAACCCCCCAAGATAATCATATTTGAACGAGGGGACCCCCCCCCCCCCCCACCCTGACAAGCACTTGGAATTGTAGGCATTACATTTAGTTTGACTCGGTTCCACAGATAAATTAGGATGTTTGCCTCTTTCTTACGTAATATTTGACAATTTGGCCAATTTGGTATTATAGAGGTCTTAAAAGTCATTCAATTGTGACTTTAGAAATGTAATGTACAGATGCAACACTCGCTCACATGCTTCGTGAGAAAAAGATGCTCTAAATTAAAGCTGGGTAACGATTTAAATCAACTTATATTTTACATATTCATATCTATGTACATTACAGAAATAAAAACCTTTGAAATGTACAGTCATCGTGACTCTTGCATTTACTGAACATTATTTCACAAACACACTGCTTGCCGTCACAGACGCAGCTATGAAGAAGGTAGGGCAATGGATTCTTCCAAACTAAGTGTATTCTCATGCAGGCGAGCAATTAGACAAGTAAATTAAATTACATTTGCTGGTTTTACAGTAGAGAACGCCCTATTGCTCATTAGATACATTTTGGGACATGGGTCCCAAAATGACATGATTGCTGTTGCTGTCCATGGTGCTGAACTCTTTACTCTTATGCTTCAAACTTGTGTGAGAACAAGAAATGAATGACATGAAATGTCATTTAGAGGCTCTAAATTAGAGCTGGGCAATGATATAAATCACTTCTATATATACATTTATATTTATATGTATTACATAAATAAACACCTTTGAAACGTACTGTCATCGTGACCCTTGCATCTACTGAACATTATTACACAATGGAATGGACATTTGAATTATTATTGATACATATCAGAAAGTAGGAGAACATTTTTTTATTATTCAGGAAACTACAAGTAATTAATGCAATTGTATGTGGATATTATAATACTATAATGAAAGCAAATGTTAAAATGTTCTCTAGATTTTATAGTAATAGTAAAACAAGAATTTATAGAATTTATGTTTCATAAACTATAATACCCTCAGATACTTCTGATCATTTGATTATGTCCAAAAATATTTCATTTGGAAGAGTAAATTAATACAAAGCAAGTCTTTTGCACACCTACGAAGGTGACAGGTGCGTAGGAGAAGACCAAAGAGGGCCCAAACCCACTGAAAGAAAAAACTCCCATATACATTGTCTTCAAATGCATGCAATTTAAAAGATCAACGTATCGGTCTGTTAGACCTTCATCGGGTTATCTTTTAGGATAAAGACAAAGTCATAAAATTGTTGAACAAGAACAAACATGTGCCATAAAAGGCCGTGTTATAGAACAGTGGTTCTCAACCTGTGGGTCGGGACCCCCAGGGAGGTCCCCACATGATTTTGGGGGGGGTCCCCAGATGACAGTGAAGTGACAATTTAAACCTTTTTAATACTTTACAAAAAAAAAAAAAAAGAAGACCATTACTGCATCAAAAGTAATCAACAAACATTGCTATAAAAACTGGTCAAACATTGGCCAAATTGTCAAATAAAATAAGAAAGAGGCTAACATTTTGAAAATAGGCGATCTACAAGCTCACAACGCCTCGCCATTTTCATTATTCATCTATGGAACCGAGTAAAACTAAATGTAATGCCTCAACTCCTACGATTCAAAGTGCTTGTCAGGATGAGGGGTCCCTAGTTCAAATATGATTATTTTGGGGGGTCCCCAGTTCAAATATGATTGTTTTGGGGTTGTCACATGCAGCCTGAAAAGGTTGAGAACCATTGTTATAGCACGAAGTCTGACATCACTGCCGCTAGAATGTGGGTAGCCCTACTATCCCCCTGGGTCACAGTGTTATTTTTTCCCATAGGCATATCTTAGATCAAGTCATATAAGAATTCAAATTGTGTTCCAAAAATAAACAAATCACCCCAGCGATTTTACTCATATGGATATGAAGCATCTGACTGTGAAATGGAGCCTATTGGAATGGAAATCCATGCAGATAAAACCAAAATCATGACCAACAACAACAATGGCATCCGCTCAGACATCAAAGTCAATGGACAGGCTGGACAGGACACAGTGTCTAGCTTCAAATACCTTGGAGCAATCGTGTCCGATGAGGGATCCAAACGGGAAGTCCTTGCCAGAATTGCTCAAACAACTGCTGCCCTGGCAAAACTCAAGCCCATATGGAAAGACAAAAACATCAGTCTGGCATCAAAAATGAGACTAATGCGCTCACTTGTCATCTCAATCTTTCTATGCGCTTGTGAAACTTGGACCCTTACAGCAGAGCTCCAGAAGAGAATACAAAGCATGGAGATGAGATGCTACAGAAGACTCATGGGTATCTCCTACACCCAACATGTCACCAACGAGGAAGTCCGGCAAAAGATCAGCCAAGCCATCGGCCCACATGATGACCTGCTTACTACTGTCATAAAGCGAAAACTGAGGTGGTACGGACACATCACCAGATCCTCAGGCCTTGCAAAGACCATCCTGCAAGGCATCGTACAAGGTGGCAGGAGACGAGGGAGACAGAAGAAAAGATGGGAAGATAACATCGGAGGATGGACTCACTTGAAACTCAGTGAGGCAATGAGAGCTGCCGAGGACAGAGAGGGATGGAGAGAGCTAGTCAACAGATCGTCTGTGGTGCCCCAACGACCCTCCGGGGTTATGGGATAGGTGAAGAAGGTGAAGACTGTGAAAAAGTACACATTATCCAAAGAGTAAGACTTTTTTGTTTCTTTCTCCAAACACAGACGTTATCAATTGTAACTCAATATCATAAAAGGCACAGAGTCACATACTTTACAAAATCGCCGGGGTGATTTTGTTAGAAGGTTAGAAGAAAAGAAACACCATGGCACCTCCTAGATTTTTAATGTATGGAAAATGCCTATGTTGTTTTATTTTATTTTAGAGTCATCTGTTTGTGGATGAATAAGAGGAATATGTGAGTATTTAGCGGGGGTTCCTGATGTCTGTCTGGATGTAATGTGTTCTGTAAGAATTCTCTAATAAAACAAATGTAATTGTTGTCATCATTCTCGTATTTGTCATCATCATCATCGTCTCCCTCCTCATCGTCCACCTCCCTGAACAGAGGAACCGGGACCCTGAGAGATCTTACGATATGCCACCATGTCCTAGACAGACACACACACACACACACACACACACACACACACACACACACACACACACACACACACACACACACACACACACACACACACACACACACACACACACACACACACACATAAATGGAATGTGCGTATCTACAGTAGTATGTATCACCTCTGCTGCACTTATGATGAATGAATACACTTTAATTAACTAAAAGCTCAGATGCACTATTTCCCAGGCCGCATTGACCTCGCCAATCCATCTAAATACATGAAATTCTCTACTTAATTTGATTTAACATTAACTGACACTTAAAACAGCACTATGTAACTTTTTTTGTGAATAAAATATAATTTTGTCCAATCTGTATGGTAGAGTATGTTAATAGAATATAACGCAATTGGAGCGGTTGAATTTTGTCTCCCGGCTCTTCTATTGAGACATTTAGATTGTGTCTAAGGTAATATCTCACCTAGACAATTGACACGGGATGTCAAAATTAAATGTATCCCCTGAGCAAGCAGGCAGGCTCTATTAGCTCGATGGTAACATTTTTTATATATTTCAGCACTTGCACAGGAAACCGGATTCAAATACGGAGGAAAGTTACATAGTGCAGCTTTAACATTATGGTTCTGTATAAAATGATGGAATCGGTATCATAAATACCATGTCATATTTCTCTTTTCGTTTTTGGGCTTGCTCCTCATATGGTTGTTTATCAGATTGGGGCAGTGTGCTCCACATCTCTCCCAGT
This sequence comes from Gymnoscopelus microlampas, assembly GCF_963454915.1. NCBI lineage: Eukaryota > Metazoa > Chordata > Actinopteri > Myctophiformes > Myctophidae > Gymnoscopelus > Gymnoscopelus microlampas. The sequence continues at coordinate 40,849,330 of NC_139948.1, forward strand.
TTCTTGGCACAGCCTCCAAAAGACAGATCTGGATGCTGCTCCTTCACAATGGGACGACGCTCAGAGCTGAACAAAATGAATGCACACCTGCACTTGCAACACATACAAAACAAAAACATACAACACATTACACACAAAAAAACATACAACACATTACACACACAAAACATACAACACATTACACACACAAACATAACGAACACAAAACACACAACACACAACACATTACACACAAAGCACATCACACAGACAAAGAGACAGGTTAGTAAAATGTTACTAGTAGTTTGGGTGTGTTTGATATACATGTATGATTACAGAGTTTGTTTGGGTGCTTTTGGTATGTGTGTGTGATTTATGGAGATGGTTTGGGTGCGTTTGGTATGTAGGTGTGATTTATGGAGGTTGTTTGGGTCAGTCATCTACTCCCATTTTTACCACTATCTTCAATCATCAGTCAATCATAAATCAATCGATGGTTGCTCTGCTCGTTCAATAGACGAATTAGCTCGGAAGTGACAACAGTTCATTACATTAAGGACACTATCTGACATGGTTACTGTGTGTACTCTTATTTATTTTTGTCCTGCATTAGGTATGCACTGTTGAGGGTGTTTATAGTACGTATATTTAGTTCATTATTGATGGAATCTCTTTTAATTGTGATGTATTTTCCGCTGCTGTATCTACAGTACAATCCTTGCCCTGTAACTGTATCTTAAGCTACTGTGCTACCTTTGGCGACTGAATTTCCCTTACCAAATCTTGACCCCCCACCCTCCCCTCAACATCCAGACCTACAGTACAGATCAGTATCACTCCCGTTCTTTTTCCCAAACTTTTGAAAGAGTTGTTTCTAATGAGCTTCTTCTCCTTCTCTCACAGAATAACCCTTTGGATCCCAACCAGTCAGGATTTAAACCTGCTCATCTATTGAAAGAGCACTTCTCACAGTCAGAAGCACTCCATGCTGCCCACGCTACCTCCCACTCCTCAATCCTTATCCTTCTTGACCAATCTACATTTGACACAGTCAACCACCAACTTATCTTGGACACCCTTTTTAACCTTGGTATCACTGGGATGACACTCAAGTGGTTCGCCTACCCACCTACCTGACTGATCGGACCTACGTGTATCAGGTGTCATAGAAAGGCTTTTATCTTCCCGTACCCTCTTGACCGGAGTCACTGGGGGTGTCTGTACTTGGCCCCCTCCTTGGCACTAGATCCCTTGGCGCTGTCATCTCTGCTCAGAAGCTCTGCTATCACCCTTATGCTGATGACACATAACAGTTTTTTCCCTTCCCTTCCTCTGTCACACAGGTTGAGAGAGCATTGTTGAATGCCTGGCTTAAATCTCACAGTGGATGTCCCACCATATCAAGCTCAACGCAGACAGAACTGAGCTTCCCTGGAAAGAGTTGCCCATTGCAGGATCTTTCTATCTCTATCGACAACACCCTGGTGACTTCTGCCAAAAAGGTGTTCCCAGACAGCCAGTCCTTCAAGGCACACATTGCGGATCAGAGAGTCTGCCCAGCCCCGTAACCAAGCCTCTGGCATCTCCAGGCTTTACAACTGCAACTCCCTCCTTGCAGGTCTACTGGCATGCTCTCGCAAACCCTCACAAATGATCCAGAACTTACTTAGATTGTATGCTGTTTAAACAAATGATGGTTTGATGTTTACCTGGTATCCTAGACGTTGTAGTACTCTATTTATTTGACCATTTACCCTGCTGTTTGTTGACTAGGGTTCCTGCGTCTTACTCAGATCTTGCACTATGTGTGTGTTTGTCTATACAGAGGTGCTTTGGGTGTGCTTGATAGTGTTTGTATGTCTTACGCGGGTCGTTTGGGTTCATTGGGATCTTTCTTTTTGCGTCCCCTCTTGCCAGTGGCAGACAGAACCTGGAATAAATAATTAAACAAATAAACAAACAAAGAAACAAACAAATAAATAAACAATAATACAACTTGTGACAAATGCACATTATATTTATTTTATTTATCCACTTGATCTATGGGTGTTACTATGTCTGATTGATATGTAACATTTGGTCTAAGTTTATGCATGTTATTGTATACGAGTGATATGTGACGTGTTGGACACTGAGATATATTCCTATTCACTTGAGAGGTAATGGGGCTGAGTGCTGCGGTTGATTGGAACATTGGAGCCACCCGACGTTAGAAATAGAGGGTGTGCCACGGGGGGAGGGGAATCGAACAAACAACCCGCGTACCAGAGGGAACGGGTGGAAACGCGGAGATCTCCGAGGCGCCAGTTTATGCCGTTTGCCTGACAACGTTTAAACGTGACAGTAAACTGCAGCCTACTACAACCAAGAAAGAACTATCGAGCCCAGTGGAAGAGGAACGTGCGGTTGCTGCCGTGGGTATTCGAGCGCTGCGGTGGTGTACGAGACGCCGGTCGGCGTTGGAGTGACGAGGAGCCGACGAGCCGGTGAGGCAATACCAAGCAGCCAGTTCTTTGTGGATTACAATTTAGAGGGGTACCCCGTATTTAACTATTATTTGGGCCGCGTCGGGCGCAAGAGACCTTTCATTTCTTTTGGATTAAGGAACTGTGCGTTCGTGGAAGCGTGACGTGAAGTGGACGATCACAGAGACTATTTATTATTTGAATAGCCGTCTTCTAACCGCCGTGCGTGTCCGTGTTTGTTTACTGTTTATATTTGCACTGTGATCCGCGGGGTTACTAAAGACAGTGGGGTTTGTTTGGGGGTGAGAGAGTATGTGAAATAATTGTTGTGCTTTGTTTTGTTGGTTTGTTTCTTTTATTTGTTAGGGAAAGAGACAGGGACAGTAGTTAAAAACCCAAGAGGGTGTGTTATTATTTGCCATTTGATTGTGACAATTATTATTTATTGTGGGTGAAATAAAGTAACCACAACTAGCAACCTGTGCCGATCCTGTTGTTTCCTTTTTAGTTAATAGTTACCCTTTCTGAGTTAAAGGGCGATTGTTACAAACTATAAAGTAGAAAATCGATATTGATCGGTCAGGACAATATTAAGATGCTATGATAATGGTTGTCTTACACGTGACGCACACACACGCACACACGCACATAAGCGCGCACAAACACACACACACACACACACACACACACACACACACACACAGTGAAAAGGGAAAAGATCGTATTTGATTTATTACAATTATTTTCTACAAATGGTTAATATATATACAGGGTTCAACTGATATATTGTCTTCCGATTAATAGGGCCAATGTTTGCATCAATCTTTACATGGGGCACATCCATGTCTGCCCGTGTCAGTGTCAAGAGGATACTCAGTTCTAGTTCAATTCTACACTCTACTGGCTATTTTCTGAATAGCCACTAGAGGGTAGAATTTGACTAAAATTGGCCCTCCAGAGGCTATACAGAAAATTCTTCAATCACTCACTCCCTCTGCATGGAGACCCTGGGAATAAGTTTGTTCACAGCCTCAGAGAACCAGCATGGCTGTGAACAAAAGGTTACTGCCCAAAGGGGTCTACTAGGCCACCTCCTTTTTCCCACAACACCAAATCTCTTCGGCGAAAATAGTCGATCTACACGTGTAAAGCAACAGTTGTGAGCTTGTACAGTAGATTGACTATGTTCGCCGAACGTTCGCCCCCCAGATTAAGGATGCTGGGTTCATGATGTAATTATTTTGTTAAAATAAATGTTAGCAATCATTGCTATAGTGTGTTTGTCCAGTAACAGGGGTCTCCCCGTCTCCCTAGCTCTTTAGTAAACAGGAAATAAATGATCAAGCCGGGATAAAAATTATATCCAATTAAGAGAGAGAAATTATACTGTATAAACAGTATATACAGGATAAAGTGAATGTTTAAGTAATGAAACAAATACATTTGCAGACAAATTTTTAACTGAAACATCATAAAAGTTAAGATGACAAATGATCTTTGTAGAGTTCTCCATTGTGGATAAAAGTGGTATACCAACCAACAAAAACTAATTGGTAACACTATACTTAAAAGTCGGGTCTATAATGCATTATAATCGTATTTATAATGCATTATAAAGCATTAATAAGGCTTCATAACCCTTTTTATAAATGTTTATAATTATGCATAACTACCTATAACAAGGTTTATGAAGTATTACAAGTGCTGGTCATAATGTATTATGAGCTCATCGGAACAATACATGAACTACCACACTTAGTTAGTTATAAAGTGTCTTTATGTATAAAGACACTTTATAACTGTCTTTTTCAAAGTCAATCCATGTAAGAACAGATTCCGAGCTGCGCTACTGCATCTGTCGGGAGGGCCATTCAGAAGGTGTGAACATAGGCTTACAAGTGGACGGGCCTTAGATCAGGAGGCAAGTCACGCTTTACCCAATCAAATGTAGTGGGCTGGATTTACATCTGTGCGTTCGCTTTCTAATGTGTTCCCACTGGAAACAAACCAATCTATCAAATACTTCAAACAAATGTGCTGAAGAGGTTTTACATGTTCAATATTATGTAATTGAGCAACGTACGTACGTACGCTAGCAAAAAGCTTGTCGTCTATAACATCCATGTTCTGTGTGAGAAATGTTGTTAGTGTTCTGTAGGAGAAATGTTGTTAGTGGGAATGGAAACATAGGCGCCCCACCGGAAGAGGAGGGCTGAGGGTGGACCAAGCGGGCCAACATCCTGTTATCAACATTCTATTGGACAGAACTGCTATTTGTAATGAATGTACTATATGTTAGGTATATTATGTATCCATTCTTTTCAGTCTACTGTACATTCTGTATAGTTTTCATTTTTGGTTGCAACATACATAATATTCTACATCAATAACCAAGGAAGGTGTGATCTTAAGCTGTATACTGCATTACTTATAACTACTACTTTACCCTGTATTATAACAATATGCCCTTATTTTTCTTACTATGCAAAGTTCAGTTGGCCAAGAATTAAATTATTGGTAATATTGCACATTGTTATCGAATATACAAATAAACCTGTTTTAGTCTCTTTGAATAGCACATCTGTTAATGGTTTTATTTTTTAAAACAAAGAATTAATATAATCGTCTATCATTAATCCATCACAATTGTGCAATATGTTTGGTGATTATGTCTATTGGCTTACAAACTTCAAGGTTCAACATTTCTTAATTTGTCCCGATATTTGTCTTGGACATACAGTACTAGTTATAAAAATAGCTATAAAAATACATAAAATCATTGTACTATTTTAATTTAGCATTTACATTTATCAATTTAAACAAGCCAGTCATGTCACGTTTGTTTCCTGTCTGAGGGTTATCTTTTTCTTACCTTTATCTGATTATATCCTAGAACGTACAGAGTGGTACAGTAGAAAATGTTCATAACTCCATCCCGAGTCCACCGCGGCTAAAAACGTGAAAGATGGTCCTTGTGCTAAATCGTGTATTTTTAGATTTTTTTTGTAGATATCTGACGTTCATATTGACAGAAAACTCTCCACAGTGTTTGTTAGATGCACCCCTCTGAACGTCTCGCAAGACGAGATTTCACCCGTGATTTCATCCAAGTCTGCTTGAAAACACTACGGCGGCCCAATTTGGGACAAAAAAACTGTGGCGAGGTTTCTGTCATTATGAACGTCAGATATCAACAATTTTCAAGCGATAAAAACTACGCGATTTAGCACAAGGACCATCCACTCACGTTTTTAGCGGCGGTGGACTCGGGATGGAGTTATGAACATTTTCTACAGTACCACTCGTTCTAGGATATAATAACTTCAGAGATAAAGGTAAGAAAAAGGCTATTATTTGAGACACACATCCGGGTTTTTGACCAATAAGCACCTTTGTTTTTTTGGGCTAAACAAAGGCACCACGTGACGTTGATCCCCTTCTCCTATTCGTTGTTATTAGGACATGATGTATGTGTAGGCATTTCAGGAATTCTCCTTTGAGGCGAGTAATTAAAAGAAGTCATGCAGGTGCAGACACCAGAAGGAAAGACGCAGTGGAACATGTGAGAGAATATAAACTAGCGGTCATGTTTCCCCCTTTTATTAAAACCTTTTGTGTTCAGTTATTGTCTGTGTCTTCAATGTAAATTAACTACCGCTAACGAAACAATGCCACCACGGAAGGTTAAACCACGAATATTGTGCTACAAAATACAGCCAATAACGTTTAAAAATAACTGAGCTCAAGTTTATTAATGTATTAGCTGTTCTATCAAGAGCTGAGTCACTCACAGAGAATGAAAATGTGTCTCCATTGCTATTTCTTTATGTTTAAGGTCACCCATTTATTTATGTTTATCACTGATTGGTCCAATACTATACTACTGGGCCAATACAAATAATGTATAATGTATGTATTATTTACCTCAACGTTGGTGAACGTGGTGGAATTAAATGTCAGTCCATAACGTGGTTTGAGTTCCCCTTTGAGATGGGATATTTTTACGCTCATCCCCTCAGCTACATCTGCTTTGGCGGCCTCTCTCCACAATGCAACCTCAACCTCTACGTCATCCTGAAAAAAAGACAAATAAACTTCAAAAGGAGAAACATACATATTTAAATGTTGGCCACAAATTTGTTTGTGTAAATCAGCCAAGGAAGTTATGTGTCTGACTGTATGTCCATCTGACTGTGACCTACACATATAAGGGCAATATTGCCATATAATTTGGTGTGAAAATTCATGCTCCATTATCACGTAATTTGATAAGGTTTTTTTTTTGTTTTGAGTTTTGAGTTTCCTTCTCGAACACATCGTTTTAATGTGACTTTTTTTTTGTATGATGTTCAATAAAAAGAAAAAAGAAAGAAAGAAGTGGTAAAATCCTATTCTTAACTTTGAATGAGCAAACTGGGAAATATTTAGGCATTGGTGGAGTTCTGCACTCCAAGTACATTCTTATAAAAACATTTTCTAACCTATTTATAAGCTTTGACATGCAGATATTCAAAGAGCTGATAGCATTATGGCTAGTTAAAAATATGACCTATTTATACCAATTTTAGTTTTCGCAGGAGATAAGGAGGTCCCTGTCCATCAATCGTCCGGAGAAACATCTGAAAGTGATTTTAAAAGAAATAGAAAAGTAAGACCATTTTGAACCGTTTAAACATGTGTAACATTTCATTTCATTAGGTTATGTTCAAAATTATAGATTTTATCAAATAAAAAGAGACTTAACCCATTAAAACCGGGAAAGCATCTGTGTCATTTTCAGCTGGAGTTTTTCAGAAAACTCTTTTTCTTTTTATTTAGAATAGTGGTTTAGAACAATGGTTCTCAAAAAAATAGCAGATATACAAGCTCACAGCGCGTTACTTTGTGCCGCACTGCAAGCGTGTACATGTATCTGCTATTTTTGACACTTGAGGTTGAAAAAAGATTTTTCAAACACTTTTCTTTAAAAACACAAATCTTCTCTTCTGCATGGGTGTCCCTGGCACAAAACATTTTCAAATGGGGGGGGGGGGTCTTCAGGTCTTAATGGGTACAATTCTCAAACTATAGTGCATACCATTTAAACTTGTTTTTAAACATGCAATTTTGGATAAGATGTCCTTATTGAAGTGGAACTGTAGCAGTTTCATTCAAAATGCATTTACTGAAATTGCATTACACACCTTGATCAGATCGCGGTTCTTACTTTTTATTTGCCTTATGAATCGATAAAAGGGATTCAATAATACTGTAGACTTTAACTTGGCTTTACAAAACTGAAAAAAATAAAATATAGTTCAGTCACTTATACATTAGACTTACATAGGTTACTAGGCCCTGAAGTGAAACATAGCCCTCTGGGGGTACATTACGTTTGTTGTTCTTCATTTTCAGGAGTGGAGATAGGGGTTCCGACAACTGTTTGGCCATTGAAGTATTTGGCTGTTCCATTCTGAAAAACAAAATCATAAAAAATATCTAATATCTAATATCTAGGTAGATGAAACCTCATCTGCTTAACTTCAACTATAGGTAAATACATAAAGCCATGCCAAAATGTAACTAAAATGAAACGATTAAACCACACAAAACATAAATAAACTACTAAAAAATATTTTGGGTCAGGGTTACTTCTAGGGGTGTGAATCACCCACTCCACACAATACCATATTGATTCTTCAGATAATGATTTATTTATATCATACATTTAGCCACAATATGATAAAATGTGATTCGATTCAGGGGCCTATAAAATTGATATGAGATGCTATCATTTAACACTGAATGTTATTACTAGAACTGCATTAATGATTGTCTAGCGAATTAAATCACAGTCATGTAATTAGTACAATAAACAGCCTTTCACTTAGACATTGTCGACTTGGTTATAGTGTTCTGACACACTTGATTGTATTACCTTAGTAAACATTGTCATAAACACTATATGCTTCCAGTCGCTAGTCTTCTTTCAATCACCATGATATGCGTTTTGGTAAATGATGGTCCCATCAGACATGGTCACTAGATAGATCAGATCAACTTGAGACCTCAGTCACCACGCTGATTTTATTGTACTGGTCTCCAACACGGTTGTTTAATACAGATTTGTTTCTAAAATATCTCACCATGATCATCTATTATTCATTATGTTATAGGCTACTTAGAAATAGTAAGTGTGACGCATGATAGGTTAGATAAACTGTTCGTTTATGATCAATGCTAGGCCTAATGATTAATGGTTATTTATATTGACCAGATCTGTAGAGGGCGCAGGTGAGTAATTTAAATAATTCCGTCTGGTGGACATGTTTTATTTTCTGCCCAAAAAGTGTATTATACAGAGAAGGTGGTGTGCTGGGATGTAACCCACCGTGAAGTAAAGCAGGTCTTCTCTTGAGTGCATTTAAGGATGTTTATTTAGATTGCAGGATGACATTTAGCAAAACAAAAGCCGGGTGTTTAACTGTAACTAAACAACTAACTGTGACAAGGAAATAAACAGAAAAAACTGTGTGGCTTCCCTCTGGTGATTCCCAATCCCTAATGCTGTGCAGCTGTGACATCCCCATATGGTAGGCTGTTCCCTGAAATTGGCTGAGTCCCCGCCTATGCCCAGGTCAATTAGTATAGAATCACAGCACCATCACAATATCACAGCCCCTTCATTTACAAATATTAAAATCATCAAATTGGCTGCAACAAGTACAATAAAATCAGTGTGGTGACTGAGGTCTCAAGTTGATCTGATCTATCTAGTGACCATGTCTGTTTTGTTTTATAATGGCTGGTTGTATACTCTATGACTGAGTTGTTTATGGTTGTGAAAAGAATGGCGCACCGGAGTAAGCGCCTGTCTGGTGTATTTATGCTGACATTGGGAAGAGTTCGAATCCCAGGAGGGAATGAACATTTATTTATATATTTATTGATTCATTGATGCGTTTATTTGCACGCTTTGAATGGGCTGAATAGTGATTGTACCTTACACATGTTGACTCCGACTCCAATGGCAAATAGTTGCATTTATAAAAACGTGTAAATCTATTGTTAGAGAGACTGACACAGGAAGTGGTTGTCTTCCTTTTCCTCATCAACAACAACAACAACAACAACAACAAAACTAGCCCCATATAGTACCTCTCCCTCCGCTATGTAGCTCCGAGATGAGGTCCTATATCGTTCTCTGCCGTTCGGCTGAAAAATGTCCGCACATTTGCCACTTTACATGTTTCTTACCCCTTTCTGCACATCCGATCCAAAAAGTGAAAGTATTCTGAAATGATCACAGATGTTTGAAATTTTAACTCACCATAAAATCTAACAAACGAGTTGAAAAAAGCACTTTATTCGCCTCTCTCCTCAGCCGGTTCAATAATATTATGCATTAGAAGATGCAATTCAACATTTGACCAGTAGGGGAATCAGTAATGTTATCTCTATGGGCGCAACTCTTGCGCAATGTCTTAAAAACATGTAACCGGCGGAGGAGAGAGGCGAATAAAGTGCTTTTTTCAACTCGTTTGTTAGATTTTATGGTGAGTTAAAATTTCAAACATCTGTGATCATTTCAGAATACCTTTACTTTTTGGACACGATGTGCAGAAAGGGGTAAGAAACATGTAAAGTGGCAAATGTGCGGACATTTTTCAGCCGAACGGCAGAGAACGATATGGAACCTCATCTCGGAGCTATACAGCGGAGGGTGAGGTTCCGATTGGAGCTACAACAAAACCAACGGAGAGCCGTCCACAACGCAACGTTAGTGTTCGTCTGTCTGGCGTTTCTTCATCCAAACAATAATCAAATCGGTATGTTTTGCCATTGTGATATGAAAACAAAAAAACAACAGGCATTGACGAGGACAGCTACGTGTTTTTTAACCGTGGACAACATCTGCTGATACTAGGACAACAGTAGCTGTAGTATACAACCCTCGTAGACGTATTTAGGGTTGTATACTACAGCTAGGACAACAGTAGACTCGGTCTCACTTTAATCTGGTCTCGTCTTAATCTTTGTCACCGGCCGGTCTCGTTACAAATTGAAACACCGGGTCCGAAATAAGTTTAGCCCATATAGCTTAAAATAAAATAATGCGGGAGAGTGATAGGCTTTAGCATTTGTCCAGTTAGGCTATTATTATTATCCTACCTTGTTATTATAGCCAAACAGAAGTCGCCTCCTCGCGCCAATGAAAACAAAAGAAACGACTGTAGGCTACTATGGGACCTCCCCGTTATGACGTCACGTGGGTGTATCACAAACGTTGTAGTTCACGTCATCACGTCGTAGACTCTAGCCTGGACACGAGAAAAGTGGGCATCTCGATGTAAAATGTCTTCCAAAATTAAAAATAATAAAATATTTGAAAATCATTCTTAAGTAATACATGCAAAAAAATACATAATTTGAACAACACTATCAGACCTAAATGTATGCTTCAACTAATTATGCCCAAAATGATTGGATATACTGGTTTTTAAGCAATTTGTAGCAATTGCAGAAACATTAGACTTTAATGTCGAATGTATAGGCTACTTTACATTAGAACATTTTCTAATCCACAAATTAAAATAATATTGTATGATTAATTATCCGGATTTTGAGAGAGAGAGAGAGAGAGAGAGAGAGAGAGAGAGAATTTCGTTGACTAAAACTGTGACGAAAAATCTTCGTCGACTAAACTAAATAAAAACTAAGCTATGTTGACTAAGACTAAATATATTGACAATTTCGACAATTTTAGTCGACTAAAATCTTATGATATACATAGACTACGACTAGACTAAAACTAAAACTTTTGACAAAAGATAACAAAAATGTGACTATAACTAAATTACTGGTCTGTGAACAATCACAGGCAGAGCTTATTATAGTGCCACTGCCACCATGCAGATTTGTAAAAGGAAAGTAGGCTACCATTTGTTAGCAATAATATAATATTTTGTACAGTGAAATTATATATGTATGTAAAAGAATCTCTGAAATATATAGCTGTATTTCAAATAACACAAAATAGAAATTTTACATCCAAACATTGGTACTTACTTTGGTTTGTGTAGAAATGAAAAGAAGAAGAACAACAGCAGAATAAGAGATTTTTAAGATTATGACTTTTTGGTCACAAGGGGGCGACCTAGTGCTGTTCCTTTTAGAATTCTGATCCACAGTTGCACAACATCAAATTATAGACCCCTTAACAGACGACGTCATACTGGCTGCGTGCAGCCAGTATGCGCGCAACGAAACCCATTACATCAGGTCTTGTTAGGACGTGTCTCACTAGCCAACACACACAAGAGGGGGTTGGGGTGTGCTGAAACCAGTGCACCCCGAAACAGGTTGGGAATTGATTGCGTGAAACAATCACCTGTGCGTCCAGGCTCAATGTTAGTAAACAAATAATTGGTCTATTGGGTCTCAGCACAAAAACTGGAATGATGTTGTTTGCAGTTGACAGTTTTTTTTCTGCTGTGATGTTTTTGATCCCCATCTTTAAGTGTGTAAAAATAAGCAAAGTAAATCCCTTTAGAACATTAACGAGTTTTACATCAACTTTAAAATTATGATTGTTTAGAATAGTCCATAAAGGTGCAGGCAAATAACAATAAAAAAACAGTTTATTTACAGCATCAAAGAGATTACTAGCCTATTTTGGTCAGCTGTCAAATATTTATATTTATAAAAACGGTTAAAGAAAATCTCGATATAAGCTATACACTGTAGTGTAGCCTATACAAGCTGAAATAGGCTCTCTGTATCCCTTTATGGATTATTGCTTAAGTGAAATAGGCTCTCCCTCTCCTCTCGCCCTCTCTCCACTTCCCTCCTTCCCCCTCTCCTTCTCTCTCTCTCTCTCCACCACACACACTATAAAGTACAGTCTAGCTTTCCAGAGAGAGAGAGAGAGAGACAGAGACAGACAGAGAGAGAGAAAGAGAGAGAATTTACAATAAATTGAGGATTTATTTTATGCACACACGCGCACGCACACACACACACACACACACACACACACACACACACACACACACACACACACACACACACACACACACACACACACACACACACACACACACACACACACACACACACACACACACACACACACACACACACACACACAGCTTCTACTGGGAATGGTTCAGCACCGTCAATGGACAGCAACAGGCCAGTACGTTCTGACCCAGCCAGGCTTTTTTGGGGGGGGATAATAACATACACAAGAGTGCAAACTGCAAAGCACTGCAATAAATCTTGCCAAATGCAAATTTATCTTTGAACTCTAAACATAAAAAGAAGGTTAAGTCTGATAATGCTGATGTTTTGTACATTTTGGAAATAATTGCCAATTTAACATCCTTGGTGCCCACTCTTCCTGTATCCAATTAAAACATAAGCAATACACTGAACTAAAGCTCAGTTCCAATTCCAGAAGGAGACAGAAAGAGATAGACAGAAGATGAGGAGAGAGGGAGAGAGACTTAACATTTATGAAGGGTTAAGTCAACATAAAATATCACAGGCTTAATAATGACAAATCTGCTCCTCACAACTGAAAATAACAAACATGTCATGTAGGCCTATATTCTATTCATCAAATTAAATAAATATAACACAACTTCTTTGTTGTTTAAGTTGTTAAAGATTCCCTTTTTGGTCACAAGGGGGCCCCCTGTAGTGTTTGTTTAGAGAGCAGTGACATCATGCAGCACACATAGAATTCAGTCACAGTCACACAACCTTTTGACATCTGTTTATTTCAACAACAAAATCAAGCTCCATAGATGTGCCTTAAAACCTAAAAACATATTAATTAATATCCAAAGCACAACACAAATATATTTAAGTTATGCAGGATCATTAAAAAGCTAGATCTTATTTCTTCAAGTTTCCACCCTAATACGTATTGAAATGGAATTATGGGGTCTAATCCACCGTCAAACTATTGGGATGGTGAGTTGAAGTTTACAGTGGACAGAGTCAACACAAAAATGGGCCTCATTAGAGAATTTAAAAAATCTATAAAGTACATACACTAAACCAAAACAAACTAGAAAATGTTCTCCACGGAGCACAAGTCTCCGCCAGCAGACTTGTGTTCTTCCAGAGAATGTAGCAATCTTTGCTGTGTCATGTTGTCAGCATTTGTGGCTTGTCTTTGTTTTTTGTCATTTAGGGATTCAAGTGGTCTTTGTCTCTGTTTCTTAGCTTTGGCTTTCTGCTGTCGGCATTGCGCCTTTGCTTCTTCATGAGGTTTCAGACGATAATTTCCTGCTTCTTCAGTTTGCGTAATGAGAGTTAGTTGCATTGTGTGATCTCAGCTGTGATCTCACTTTGTACTGGTGTGCTCCTCTATTCTCGGTGTGCGCTCCTCTCTTCTCACTGTGCGCTCCTCTCTTCTCGCTGTACGCTCCTCTCCTCTCCTCTCGGTACGCACTCCTCTCTTCTTGGTATGTGCTCCTTGTACTGTAAAGTACTGGAAAGTACTGTTCCTTGGTATGTGCTACTTGTACTGGAAAGTACTGTTCCTGACTGTTCCTGAGCACAAGTCTCCGCCAGCAGCAGGATTTTTGGTAAGGAATTTATTCCAAGATTGGAACTTTTTCTGCTAATATCTCCTGACTAAATGTTAGCTTGGCTGATGGCACTGATGTCACTTCGAATGATCATAAAGGTTTCCTGAAAATGCATGCAACCTAAATAACAGAAACCTTAAATTTACAGCTTCCAAGAGATTATACTAGCCTATTTTGGCCAGCTCTCAAACATTACGCAGTTTCATTAGCTCATTGTAATCAAGAACAGTTCAACATTTTCTTTTTAGCAGAATGTTTCAAAATACAAACCTGAAAACTAACTGTAAAGTTCTACCAGAGGAGATCCCTCTCCTGACATCCAAATGTGTTCATATAACTCAAAATAACAAACATGTATGGTACTGCTTTAATTTTGTAATGAAATCAATGTATCACACATTTGAACCAACTAAATAAACTGAATTCTGAACTGACATGACTGTATTTAAAGTAACTGATGATGACCATGGTCTTTACCTACTAGCCATCATAGATGTTGTCTTCATCTTCATCACTCTGACCCTCCACTGCTCTCCTTCCAGGGTTGAGGTGTTCTTTGGTGCTGCTCTCAGGGTACATGTCTGTATCATCATAGATAGCATCATTCTCCTCCTCTTCCTCTATCGCACCAGGGTTGTAGACGTGTTTGTGCATGTTGCTGGCTGCCATGAAGTCTCTGTGGTCGCCGGTCGACAAGAGAAGACATAATTTTAATTTTAATGTATTGCTGAAATGTTTGTATGCCATTAAGGCCTGGATGGCGAGTAACTTCCTTCAGTTAAACAAGGCTAAAACTGAGGTGCTCATTGTTGCCTCTGATAGCATTGTTCCTAAGGTGGCTGGTTGTATTGGGTCCTTCAAAACCAGGGACGCAGGAGGGGGGGGTTGACATGGGGGGGGGGATAAAAAAAATCTCCGACATCTACACTTCATGGAGTACATTTTTTGTACCGAATGAACCGAATGAATGTAACAAAAACACCCAACACGTCCTTGCTCAAAACCAATGTGCGCTCCAACCTCAGAAACCTTGGCGCCAGTTTTGATCAAACTATGCACCTCGACATGCACATCAAGTCCTCTCTGTGAGAAGTGCTATATCAATCAAGTTTACTTATTCTCCTCAGTGGCTGGAGCAATTGATCTGTATTTGCACACGGCCATTGACCATAAGCATGTGCACGAAACAGCTATGCCTTGCCCGTCTTTCACTTTCCCAAAATGTAAGCTGTTAATTAACGTTTTTATGTAAAAGAATTCGGGCTATGGGAGCTATCGTCGCCATACTTACAGCCATCGCCATGGTTACAGCCCCCCAAGCTATGGGAGGAAGGGGTCCTCCTTGGGGCCAAAAAGGTTTGGGACTATTGCTGTACAGCACAGCACATAACCCAAAGCCTGTTAATACTTTGACTGCACACATCCCCGGGTATGGACTAGTGGGTATAAGTTAATGAATGGCACACGAGATGGGAACACATTTAGCCTCCATTAAAACAAACTTAATCTTCAAAAAGAAAAGATGACACCTCATGTGCTAAGACGATGTCGATGAAGATACTGCTGCTGTTGCTGTTGTTGCTAATGATGATGATGATGATTATTATTATCATTATTATTAGGCTATTAGTATCAGTATAGTATTGCATCGTTATCTCTTTTCACTCAGGTTAATACTCTTGAGACATTCTTCAAGTGAGGTTAATTTCAAACCCTCAGTGAACTGACCCGTTCTCATAGTCATCGCTGTCATCATCGTCACTTTGGTGACAGGTGAAGGCCTCTGCATTGTCATAGGTTCCTTCATCATCTCCATCATTGGCTCTGCCCACTATGTTGTAGGTGTTCATCACATCTTGGAAGAAATACATACATACATAATATATATCAGTGTTGGTGTCATATATGTTATATCAGCTTGAGCTCATTGAATTCCAATACTGGTACATAGTAAGGCAAGTTTGTTTATATAGCACATTTCACCAATAAGGCAATTCAAACAGCTTTACACGAAACATTAAGCATCAAGACATTAATAAACAAAGCATTAATACGCAAAATAAACTTTTATAGACATTTAAAAAACAATGTAAAAATAAGAGGAAGTTGAAATAAAACAGAAAGATAAGAGAACCTAATTACATACTATATGTTGTAAGTAGGTAACAGCACTCTTACTATGAGGACATTTTACTTAAGTAAAATAGAATTACTCGAGTAAAAGTAAGTAGCTAGACCCCTGGAAGATGAATTGCTGAGGTCGAGCACCACACCATCTGTCGGCTCCACCCAGAACCTAACGCTCTACTGATTCTGCTACCCGAGCGCATCCCCTGTTTTTTTTAACGGTTGACGCAGAAATTATTATTATTATGTTACACGATGTGAGGACAAAAGAATATACTGAGCATAGCATTAGCTAGAGTTGAATGAGAGATGTTGATACCTTCAGATTTTGAACACATTAGGGGATTTTTTATGATTATGAGGCTCTCAAGACAGAGAAGTAAATAGCTACATCAGCACAACCACACCCACAGAGAAGTGTTGTATGTCCGTTACCAATTTCTCACTTCTTGTATCACTGTCAACTTTCTTGTAGTTCACAACCCAAACACGAGTTGCAATATTAACAGGAAACCACAGAATGTGCTACAGTATCTATATGAGACATCAGCTGGAGGGGCCGATCTGACTGGAACACAAAACATGGGCTGTCCATTGTAGTTCAGGAATAACTGACATGCTCTATTATGATGTCATAGTAGAGGAAATCATGCTCAAAATAAAATAAAATAAAACACACAAAATACACAACATCATATTTATGTACTCAACTTCATTAAAACAGGATTTGGATGCAAAATCGGTTTAGTGACCCTTTAAGTTAATCATTCATCGTCTCTAAATGTGAAATCATTTTGTCACCCACTTTACTGCCTTTATCCAACCACTTTGAACATGGTGTACATCTTTAATAATTAGAATCTTCCTCAGTGGTGTAGGAGTGGTAGCAAAGTGAGTTTTGAAGAAAACGCAAAATGGGCGAGGGTGTGGCCTATATGGGCAGTTGCGTCTTGATCTAAGAACACAGCATAAAGCATTCATGAAAAAATGTGGGTGCTTTCTTTGGCCTACTACGTGTGTGCATGCAACTGATCCAGCTGTGTCCGAGATTAGTTGCTCACAGACAGACATACACACACGGATAGGGTCGAAAACATAATCTCTGCCTCCCGGGCCTTTCGGCCTGGTGGAGATAATTACTCACAGGCTGTGGGATCAGTCTTGACCACAGGCTTTCTGTGACTCCGCCTCCACCTCAGACAGAGACCAATCAGCAGCAGGACCACACCTCCTACAGTTCGACCCACTAGCAGAGGGATTGGAGAGGCTGGAAGAAAGAAAGAAAGAAATATTTATTTAACATTTGGAAAGATACAAGTAACAGAGATCAGGTTTGGGATAGTGTGTGTATTTGCCGATCCTTTATATAAATAATATTCTCACGGTTGACTGAGACGCTGAGCAGCTCTGAGCATTTAGACGTGAAATTGCGTGTGGAGACGGTGACTTCATAGACACAGCTGTAGTTGCCCTGGTGTTCATACTCTGCTGCAGGGAACTGGAAAGAGGCAGAGTGGCTGACCGCTGACTGCTGCTTGATATTGCTGTAAGAACCAGAGAAGATGAGGGAGAAGAAGCCTCCAGGATACTGGGGGAGAATGGAGCAGGTGAGGGAGAAGCTGTAACCCCTGGTGACCTCTGAATGCCCAGGACCCCAGACCAGCACTGCGTATGGAGTCGTCAGGGAGATGTTGGCCTGCGGCAGCCTCACTGCTCACACAGAGATATATTTCATACTTTTATACTAGAACTTGGAAGAAATGTCTTAGTCATCCAATTGAATGTATTCTTTCATTCATTTCCTCACCTGTAACAGAGAACCTAACAGGGTCACTTTGAGGAGAGTTGAAGCGTCTACTTGAAACTTGAAAAGTTTTTTCGTACTGACATTGGTATGACCCTTCATGGACAAAGTCCACACTAGGGATGTTGAAGGTATATGACGAGACACTGGTGGTTTGGATATTTCTAAATGAACCGGAGATCTGCTGCAAAGTGAAGGTTCCACCCAAATGCTGAGTTGAAATGGAACAGGTGATGTTAACTGTGTTACCCCAGGTAACCTCACTGACAGGATTCATTGAGATGCTGGGCTTTGGGAGACTCACTAAAATAGTAGGATATGAATGGGGAAGAAAAGGAGAAAAAAGCATTTTAATTATTAGCATTGTATATTATTAGGGGCCGAGCAGCTGTGCTGCTGGTCATTCTTGTTCTTTTCTCTTCCAATAAGGAAACCTGCCTTCCCATGCATGAAAATAAACAAAACTTTGCACACAGGTCCATTCATATGACAAACTTCCTCAACTGTCATTATGGGCCGATTCTACAAATGGTGGCGCTACAGTAACCATCTACATTTTAAAACTCTAAAAATCGAATCAGTCATTTATTCTATCACTTTGAAACTTTCACCAAAATGTAAAGACTTTTTTATGTAGTTTGAGTTGGTAGATGAGTCCATCCAAAAAATGTACTACTGTAAACATCTACAGCAATTTCTCGCTAAATAAAGCGCCAATGTTCATGGATTTTATTTTCATTTCACATCATAGTTGATGCAGTGTGGTGCATTTAAAAAAAAAACTTTTTGACAGCAATTTCAAGTCTATCCTCATGTAACTAATTGCAATCAATCTTTGTACAAATAAATTTATTTATTTGAATGTGTTCGATAACAGGCACTGCCAACTCAGTATATGAGTGGCATCAACAAAACTCTGCACATAGGTCCAGACCAGTCCTCAAACGGCCCGGCACTGACCATTGCTGCATAGCAGCTGTACTTTCAGAATTATGTCGCTACATTGTTATTTAAAATAATAAAATGAATGCAATAGTTATTTCCTCACCTGTAACAGAGAATTGAACAGGGTCACTTTGAGGAGATTTGAAGGGTCTGCTTGAAACTGTTATATCATACTGACATTGGTACGACCCTTCATGCTCAAAGTTAGCATTAGGGATGTTGAAGGTATAAGCCTCTGGTAATTTTGCCGTTTCTAGATGAACCGGAGGTCTGCCGCAAAGTGAAGGTTCCTCCCAAATGCTGAGTTGAGAGTGAACAGGTGATGTCAACTGTGTTACCCCAGGTAACCTTACTGACAGGATTCACTGAGATGCTGGGCTTTGGGAGACTCACTGAAAATAGTAGGATATGAGTGGGAAATAAAGTTAAAGTTTGAATTATTGGCATTGTTTATTAGTTTAAAATGTATGGCTACATTGTAATTTAAAATACTTGTATTAATTAAATAGTTATATCCTCACCTGTAACAGAGATCTTAACAGGGTCACTTTCAGGAGAGTTGAAGTGTCTACTTGAAACTGTTGTGTCATACTGACATTGGTATGACCCCTCGTGAACAAAGTCCGCTTTAGGGATTTTGAAGGTATATGACGTGCCACTGATGGTTTGGATATTTCTTGAACCGGAGGTCTGCTGCAAAGTGAGGGTTCCACCCAAATGCTGTGTTGAGAGCGAACAGGTTATGTCAACCTTGTTACCCCAAGTAACCTCAGTGACAGGATTCACTGAGATGCTGGGCTTTGGGAGAGTCACTGAAAATAAAAAAGAATGAACTGTTTTAATCATTAAACATTGTACAGTATATTATTTTAAGGAGTTTGAAACAAACAACTAGCTGACTAATACAATTTATTTCTCAGTGTTTGACAAACATGTATAAAGTTATATATAGAGTATGTGTAAAAAGCTTTTATGTCACTTGGGCACAAGTGATGCAAGGTAGTTTGACAGAAGTTCTAAAAAACATGACATGAGGTTAGAGACTATACTTCAGCAGTTTTTATTTTCCTCAAATCTCTGCCAAAGGCCAAACATATTTCTTCTTATCCCATTAATCCTGGAGTCCAGTTAATTTAGACTCTACTCATAGTTTGACCCTCAGTAGGCCTACTGGTTAAGTTCATAAAAGCACCCTACTCACCAACCATGATGTTTACTGGGCTGCTGTAGGAGCTTCTGATGCTACGAGTTGAGTATCGACAAGTATAACTTCCCTGGCGGGAAGGGTCGACATTGAACAGTGTTAATATCCCACTGGTCTGTTGTCCAATGTAAGATCCATCCTTGTAAAAATTCACATCACGATGTATACAGAGCGGGGTTGAAATCGAGCAAGTGAGGATCAACGTCTCTCCTGGTGAAAGAGCTGAACTGGATGGGGACAGAATAAGAGATGGTAGTCCTGCTGCAGAAGAAAACATCAATTTGTGTTCATCTTAATTATTATCGTAATAATGAACTAAGTCTGCGTTTGTGAACATTGGACTCCACTACTTCAGTGATTCGGACTCAAACATTCACCAAGGTTCTATCAATGGAAATGTTATCTTAACAAGATCAATTTTGAAAGAAGAGATTACAAATATTACCAGAGCAAACCACACCAACATCTTCTGAATGCTGGCAGTTATGTGTTCCAAATCCTGGATGTGAGCATTGAGTCAGAAAGCATTCATTACCAGAACAAGCAACATCATCCAACCAGATTTGTTTATCACTGCCACCCCCATAGTTGCGGAAGCTTGAAGCTGTCCCACAATCCATCTCTCTGCAAACCACTTGAGTGTCTTCCATGTCCCAGCTGTCATCACAGACTGTTCCCCAGCGGCTGTTGTAATAGATCTCCAGTCTTCCAGAGCATCGAGACCCTACTAATCTGATCTGAGCACCTTCTATCAGTAAAAAAAATAAAATAAAAAAAATCCACATCCACAAATTATCATTTCATTAACTTTTCCTTTTTTTCAAAATATAGCTGTTTCTTTTTTATTCCTTTATTTTCAGAGAACATTCTTTACCTGTATGTGAAGGTGTGTACAGGAAAACAGACACTGCAGGAGGGGAAACAGAGCAAGCTGAGTTACATTCATGTTTTTCTAATGTGTCAGCATATCACCAGTGGCAAGAAACACATGGATATAATACAGAGACTCATCTCAAAAATGACTTTCACCATGATTGCGAAGGGACTACAAAGTAAAACACCACCTTTTGAGATTTTTGGAATGTGTATTATTCCTGTATCTTGTTTGTGTCCATCTTTGTTAAACATAATAATAACAATGTGTGTCAATTTGGGACAGATCGGACGCTGTGTTCATGACTTGTGCCATCTTTTGCCAAACGGGTCCCTCCCGGCCTCCCACAAATTTCAGAAGCCAATCGTAGCCAATCGGAATGTAATATGAAAAATCTGACTCATACTTCTTGATCACATGACCAAATGAAGAGTGTGTGCCGATTTGTGTGAGTTTTGGACAAAATCTATATGAGTATCCTGGAGAATGTACCTTCGTAACGGTAATGTTCAGTTTTAAGAGTGTTAAGATTTAAAAAAAATGTTCTAACTTTAACTGTATTTACTTAGAGACACAGACACATGGAAACACATCTGAAAAAAACACAACATTTGTGATTTCTGAAAAAACTTATGACATAATCAACTACCATTTGAACCATGAAAACATCTTGTGCGCTGTTTAAAGTTTGAATCATGTTTCTACGAAAAAGTATGAGTGGAAAACATGTGGAAGTATCTGCAGCGAGCCCACAATAAGCAGCAATAAACATTATGTACAGGTATACATGGATGTAGTGGGCTGATTGACAGTGTAAATTACTTATGATCGGTAAATTCATGACTTATAGCAGCATAAAATAGATCTAAACACAAATTGATGCATGTTTAAGAAGTTTGTAACAAATCATTATTTAAAGGTTAGTAAATATATTTGTTAGGAGAGGGAGGGTGGCTGACTGGTGAAGAGGGCTCTGGTTTAGTCTTTTCCAGAACTGATATTAGAATAGTAAGAGGAGTTGGCAGAAGAGATGGTTTACACGCAATTAATGTTGTTAACCAACCATTTACACTAGTGTACTAGCTTGTTAATAGTTTAAACGATTAACACATATGTAATTAATAACTCATTAACTAAATATTTGTTTATGATCTATTAAATACTTACAGTATACAGTATAGTTTTAAATGATAAATCAACTATTGACAAACTGACCTATTGACCTATAATAGTCATACCTGTATTTTCATTATCTAAATACATGAAACATCAATTGATAGAATAATAAAACCTGGCACTCACTCATGTTGAAATACAGGATATTTCTCCATATTACAAGTCCCATGGTGGAGAGACTGATAGAGTCTTCTCTGTCAGTGGAGTTGAAGACCCCAAATGTAATGTGGTGAGTTCTTAGAATCTAGAATCTGTGCAGGAAATGAACGGTGAGACTTCCTCTTTACTGACATGCTGTTCTCTTCCATTTACTTTCTATGTAGGTATTTATTTTAAATGCATAGATCACCACATCATTAATGTTAATTCCAATGCACAATAAACATTCCATTCATGTTTGTATTATGTTTAGATAGCATTATCAAGCTGGCTAACATAGAGATATTTACAGAAAATGGATATTTCCCCAGTAGGGCAGACCAAATACATAAATAATAGAAGGCACCATAACACATTGAATTCAAAATATTACTTTGGTTCACACTGCATTTTATTGAATAGTAAATAACAAACACACAAGAATATAACATCATTACCTTTCTATACAATGTTATTAAACTATCAACAGTAATACTGTAACATTTGGAATGATACAAAATATGTATCAGTCTATAGACCAATTATTTGTTTACTAACATTGAGCCTGGACGCACAGGTGATTGTTTCACGCAATCAATTCCCAACCTGTTTCGGGGTGCACTGGTTTCAGCACACCCCAACCCCCTCTTGTGTGTGTTGGCTAGTGAGACGCGTCCTAACGAGACCTGATATAATGGGTTTCGTTGCGCGCATACTGGCTGCACGCAGCCAGTATGACGTCGTCTGTTAAGGGGTCTATATAGTCAATATATACATATATATATATACATATAAAATGTTCTCTGAACTATATAGCTTTATTTCAAATAACACAAAATAGAAACGAGCATCCAAACATTTACTGTTTGGACATTTATTGTTTGGAAACATTTACTGTTATTCTACTCTACAAGAGTAGAATAATCTTAAATAATTTTTAAGATTATAACTTTTTTGGTCAGAAGGGGGCGACCTAGTGCTGTTTCTTTTTTGTTCTGGTCCACATTCCACAACATTTTGACATCAAATGATTGAGTCTCAGCACACAAATTGGGGTGGTGTTTTTTGCAGTTGACAGTAAAATAAACTTTCTTTTAACTATAACTCATTGACAGAGAATTCATATAATGTGCAAAAACCAAAACAAGAACTTATTTTTTTGCTATGATGTTTTTGCCCTCCATCTTAAAGTGGGTAAAAATAAGCAAAGTAAATCCCCTTAGAACATGTGTGAGTTTTACATCAACTTTAAAATGTTTGAGTTAGATTGTTTAGAAAAGTATGTTTTCTAGAGGCTGAGGTGAAAGCTGCAGGGAGGGTTTAATCCATCATAGTCTCGCGTAGCCAGACAACTATTCCACAATCTCCGAATGCTATATAGAGTCTGGAACTACAACTCCCGAAATCCGATTGAGGAAACTGGCACTTCCATTCACGAAAATATGTTTTAAAATATCTTTACATTTTCTTTTTTAATTTCCATTTCTGCTAAGCAGTTAACTATTTGATGTTAAATATTTGATGTTAAATATTTTTTACAAACTGTAAAATATATATATTTATATATATATATATTCAGAAATAATGTAATGAAGTAATGTTACATATGCATGCTTAAAACATGCTTGAACAATTAGCCCTACTATTTCTACAATTACTACAAATTGCTACAAAACCTGTAGCCTATAGCCAGTCATTCTGGGCAAAAAAAAGATATTGAAGGGTACGTTTAAGTCTTATAATAATGTTACTTAACATTACTTAAAACCAAAACCCAAATGCATTATTTTTGCACATTTTGGAAAGAATTGCCCATTTAATATCCTTGGTGCCCACTCATCCTGTATCCAATAAAAAATAAGCAATACACTAAAGCTCAGTTCCAATTCCAGGAGGGGACTTAGACAGAATTAGACAGTAGGCCTAGATGAGGAGAGAGAGAGGGAGACATGTTTTTCATGAGTGTCAACATAAAATATACTTACTTGTGTGTAAAATATCACAGGCTTATTTAATTCTGAACTGACATGAATCTAATTAAGTAGATGTTGAACAAGGTCTTATCGCATATTAGCCTTCATAGTTAGCATAGATGTTGTCCTGCTCATCTTCATAACTCTGACCCTCCACTACTCTCCTTCCAGGGTTGAAGTGTTCTTTGGGGCTGCTCTCAGGGTACATGTCTGTATTGGCATAGATAGCATCATTCTCCTCCTCTTCCTCTTCCTTGTAGTCTCTGAGGCCGACAAGAGAAGACATGAGTTCAACGTAATATCTGTAATCTGACATTAAAAACAGAGACACCTGGTGCCCACACAGTATAACAATTATATTTGGATTAGTCCAACCACATATTTGGCTCCTACACTCAGTGTACTGACCCATTCTCATAGTCATCACTGTCATCATCATCATTCTCCTCCTCTTCCTCGTCCTCACCAGGGTTGTAGACGTGTTTGTGCATGTTGCTGGCTCCCTTGTAGTCTCTGAGACCGACAAGAGAAGACATGAGTTCAGTATATAAGTTAATGAACAGCAAAAGAGATGGGATAAAACCTCATGTGCAATGACGATAATGATAATCTCATAAGATGTTCATCAAATGAGGTTCATTTACAAACACTCACCGCACTGACAAGTTCTCATAGTCATCACTGTCATCATCGTTGCCATGGTGACAGGTGGAGACATCTGGACTGATGTAGTCTTCTTCATCATCATCTTCATCGGCTCTGCCCACTGTGTTGTAGGCTTTCATCACACCTGGGAAGACATTTTACTGGTTGAGAGGTAACAGGGTTGAGCAGTAACAGGTTCAGAGGCATCAAGTTGAACACTGTAACAGGGTTGACGCACCAGATGGAATGAGAGAGGTTGAGATATTCATAGTTTGAACATTGTTTAGGATATTAGGGGATTTCTTTTATGATTATGAGTTTCTCAAACAGCGAAGAAAAAGCTACAGCACACTCCGTACAATCAGTAAAATCAGTACAATCACATCCACAAAGAAGTGGATTACTATCAAGACTGATGAGCATCTTGTTTGGTTAAGGTGTGATAATAAACTCTGTGTGGCTTCATCTTTATGAACTATGGTTGAGTCAACTATCTAGCTCTATATCAGGCACTGTCCCCATTAGATGACTATAATGAAAACCAGCAGTAATCCGCTGCTAGAGGACTGGAGTTGGAAATCAGTGGAATACGTTGATGTAGATCTAGATGAAGATGATTACTCACAGGCTGTGTAATCAGTATTGACCGCTGGCCTTCTGTGTCTCCGCCTCCACATCAGACAGAGACCAATCAGCAGCAGAAGTAAGAGCAGGAGCACACCTCCTACAGTCCCGCCCACTAGCAGAGGGATTGGAGAGGCTGAAAGAAAGAAAGAAAGAAAGAAACATGTAAGTGAACAGAGATCTACATTTGAAGATGTGTCTTGACCCTTTGCATGAATTAGTCTCTTACGGTTGACTGAGACGGTGAGCAGCTCTGAGCAGTTAGAAGTGAACGTGCGTGTGGAGACGACTTCATAGACACAGCTGTAGTTGCCCTGGTCTTCATACTCTGCTGCAAGGAACTGGAAAGAGGCAGAGTGGCTGACATTCAGTGCTGACTGCTGTTTGATATTGCTGTCAGAGCCAGAGAAGTTGA
This sequence comes from Gymnoscopelus microlampas, assembly GCF_963454915.1. Classification (NCBI taxonomy): domain Eukaryota; kingdom Metazoa; phylum Chordata; class Actinopteri; order Myctophiformes; family Myctophidae; genus Gymnoscopelus; species Gymnoscopelus microlampas. Next base: position 40,875,281 of record NC_139948.1, read on the forward strand.
GGTAGAAGTTGCCCCTATAATACTGGGAGAGAATGGAGCAGGTGACGGAGAAGCTGTCACCCCTGGTGACCTCTGAACGCCCAGGACCCCAGACCAGCTCTGTGTGTGGAGACGTCAGGGAGATGTTCGGCTGCGGCAGCCTCACTGCTCACACACACAAAGAAAGATATTTCACATACAGCAAAAACGAAGTTCACCCACTTCTTTACACCTGTAATGTGAATGTGATCCCCGTGACAATGGAGTTTATTCAGAGTCTGATTATCTGTGATCTAAAATGGCATAAAAGCATGTATAGCTTGTCTGGAAGAGAGGAGGAGACCCTCGCACTGCTGGTTGTTCTAGCTGTAAAGTCAGTAATGGTGTGTAAACCACTCCAAATGTGTTTTGTGATTCTCGTTGACTCTGAACATTTTCCTCATATTGTTGTTTCGTTTGGCTGAATTACCCTCACTTCTGAGGACAGAGCGAGCTGTGTGTTTCTCCTTAATGTTGTCCATTTTAATTATTAGCATTGCATATTATTTTCTTTGTCAACTTTTGACCAATGCCTAGTTTGACAAACATGTATAACATTTGTATTTTATAAAAGCATATAATCAAGCCAAATGTCTGGATTGTTATGTGACTCGGATACAAGTGATGTAGGACAGTTTGACAGAAGATTAAAAAAAAAAAAAAAAACATTTAGCGTTACACTACTCGTTACAGTACTTTTTATTTTCCTCTAATTTCTTTCAAAAAGCCAAAAATACTTGATAACATAATAGTCCCACTCCAATTAATTCCATTTGGATTCTACTTGGAGCTGGATCTTCAGCATCGTTGACTGTAAGAGTTTCTACTGAATCCATGATCTCTGGCTTCAGAAAAGGTCCCATAAAAACTCCTGACTCACCAACAAAGATGTATACTGGGCTGCTGTAGGCGCTTGTGGTGCTGCGAGTTGAGAATCGACAAGTATAATTTCCCTGGTCGGAAGAGTTAACATTGGACAGTGTTAACATGGTCTGTTGGGATTCTAAATAGGTGTGACGTCCAATGGAAGATCCATCCTTGTAAAAATTCACATGAAGAGGCGTACAGAGCTGGGGTGAAACTGAGCAGGTGAGGATCAACTGCTCTTCTGCTGAAAGAACTGAATTGGATGCAGACAATCTAGGAGATGGTCTAGCAGATGGTCCAGTAGATGTTTGTCCTGCAGGAAAAAATCACATTGAGTGACTGCTGCTTCAGATCACTGTTTGGAGGAACTACAATCATGAATTACTGTGTTACTGCTTTTGTGAACTCCACTTGTTCAGTGAATTGGAATCAAGGTTCTATCAAAAGTGATGCAATCTCAACTAGATCATTTCTAATACATTTTACATATCTTACCTGAACAAACAACACCAACATCTCCTGAATGGCCACAGGAATGTTTTCCAAATCCTGGATGTGAGCACTGAGTCACAGAGCATTCACTACCAGAACAAACAACATTATCCATCCAGATCTCACCAATGCCTTTTCCATAATTTATTGTGGGAGTGGCTGAAACGCTCCCACAACCCAGCTCTCTACAAACCACCGAGGCATCATTGCTGTCCCAGCTGTTGTTGCACACCCTCCCCCACTGACCACTATGATAGACCTCCACCCTGCCAGAGCACCGTCCACCACCTACTAGCCTCACCACTGAACCTGGTCAGAAAGAAGGAAAGAAATACATAATATAGAAATGTTTTTATTGCACCTTTGTAGTTTTTCATACACCATCATTGATTTCAAATGAGTGACACAACATCCACTCTTACCTGAACAGGTGACACCAGCATCCTTACTGTGACCACAATTATGTTTACCAAACCCATTGTGTGGGCACTGAGTCACAGACTTTTCACTTCCTGAACAACCCACATTATCCATCCAGATTGGACCATTCCCTCGGCCAAAATGTGCTCTTCCATGAGCACTCTGTGCCCTCCCACAGTTCAGCTCTCTGCAAACCACCTCAGCATCAATCGTGCCCCAGGAGTCATCACAGACTGTTCCCCAGCTGTTGTTATGATAGATTTCCACTCTTCCAGAGCACAGAGAAGACCCAACTAATCTGATCTGGGCAGCTTCTATAAACAAAAACAAAAAAAAACATCCACATTAAAATCTTAATTTAGTCTGCATTTAATTTCATGTATGTATTTCCATTTTATTTATTTTTCTATATATTATGTTTATTTCAGAGAAGCTGCTGACCTGTATGTGAAGGTATGTACAGGCCAGCAGACACTGTAGGTGGAAAAACAGAGCATACTGAGTTACTTTCATGATTTTCTAATCATGTCAACATATCACATATCACCAGTGGCATTACACTTTGGAATACATTGATAGACTAGAACAATGTGCTCATTGGAGCACAGCTCTCCGCCAGGGCAGGTAGCTTATTGTGGGCCAGCAATGTTTCACGGCAATCGGACGCTGCGTTCATGATTTGATATACTCTCAAGAACCGAATGAGGTTTTGGCCAGACGTTAAACTTGATTTTATTACCTTAGTAGACATTTTCATTAACAGTTTATGTTTTCAATCGCTAGTTTAAAGTAATTTCTTAAATCATCACTATATGCGTCTTGATCGCATGACTAGAGATAATGTGTACCAAGTGGACAAAATCTATAGGAGTAATATAAAAAAATATGTTTGCAAAAATCGTCCTCCTGGTGGCGCTATGATAGACCGATGTGAAAAATGTGGGTCAGAGGTTCCTGCTCGGGCCTCCAGGGAGTGTGTGTGCACAGTTTCACGTTGATCAGGCCAACGGTGTGGGAGATTAGCTGTACGCAGACGGACGGACACATGCACGGATGGACACATGCACGGACGGTGAAAACATAGTCTTGGCCACACCTTCGGCCTGGCGGAGACAAAAATGACTTTCACCATGATTGCAAAGGGACAATAAAGCAAAACATTTGGGGATGATTTTTGGAATGTGCAAATGTGATATTGTATTATAGGCTACTTTTCTTTGTGAAAACCTTCGTCATTACAACTCAGTATAAGTAACATGAAAGTAACATGCAGATTAAACGTATTATCTGTTCTAACAGTTTCTTCCTCTTTTCACACGATGATATTCTTGATGTTATGGTTAAGAGGAAATCACCACACGGCCTGAAACAAAAATAGCCCAATTGTAAAATATTTAGAAAACTAAGTTGTCACTCATACTATACATACAGTACATTGAAACTTCATAATCAATATGGTAAACATTAATTCTGTTAATTCTGTGATGAGGCCAATAACTTCTTGAAGCTTTATGAGCGTTAACAACAATAAACTGTAACTGCATTTATTTGGAGAGACTACATGGTGAAACCATGTGACCACCGAAGAGGGCAAAGGCCTCAACGGCTGCCATCGAAAATGATCGGACCATGTCCTACTTAATGGTGCAGCACAGTACATACACAGTGCAATGTAGAGGACAGCATAACAATACACTGTCTAAAATATATACACAATACACAGCAGATTGAACAAATGTCTTAAGAAATACATTTAAAAAAGACATTTATGGGAACAAAATGTTTTAACAAAATGATAATGATGTTGAACTTGGGTGAAGTGTCAAACCAAATCGCTCTGACAGTGACCCCAACAATATCGTTCACCACTTGTTATAGTTGGGTTGTCGACTCTGCCATCCTCTTGAGTTTGAAGGACATATTTGCAGTTGTTAGTAGTTTTAAACATCGTTCTTGGTGTGGACTGCCCTTAACATTAACTCATTTAATGTATTACTGGTGTATCATTGTTGGTGTGTAACTTAGACATTGTGTTCCAAAGCCCACGACCGGTATAGTCGTTCACTCTGTGAATTTGAACCCTGGAATATCAAAAAAGCTGAAAAAGTCTAGCAATTTGAACAACTCACAATATCAATGTCACAATGTATTTCTGGGATCTATCTAACAGCAGACAACACTGCACAGAAAAGCTGGGCTGTGACCAGTTGGTTTAATATTCAATACATACAATGCGTTAAGGGTGACGTAACAGTCACATATTGCCCTCAAGTCAGTAGGCTACCAGCTATTATCATAAATACTTCTCACTTATTTAGCTACAATACTTCTCACTTCACCTAGATTCAAATAGAAACATTAAGAATGTGTTAATGGGGAAAGCACACCTATAGACATACAGTTATTTTAAATATATTTTTTATCATTTAGGGGGTTTGTATAGATTTTTTCACATACACATATTATGTATATCAGCAGTGTACAAAACAGTATTGATTAACATTCGCAGCATCCACAAAACAAAAGCCCTGACAAAAAACAACAAAAAACAAAAGAAACTTGGTACACAGGCCAAAACACATTTTAGATATATTAATACACAGGAAATAATAAAAACAGGCACTCACTCATGTTCAAGTACAGGATGTTTCTCCATATTAAGAGTCCCATGGTGGAGAGACTGATAGTCTTCTATGTCAGTCTCCAGTGGAGTTGAGACTCCGAATTAGGAAGATGTGGTGAGCTCTATGTGCAGGAAACCATGAACTGAGACTTCCTCTATATTGACATTCAGTTCTCTTCCATTTACATTCTCTATAGTTATTTAATTTATAATCATTGATCACCATAACAATAACAGTATGGTTCAAAAGTAGTTGGATCAAACTGATTATGAACAAGGCATAGAAGGTAAGATTTTGTTTCTACTGTTCTAAACTGGGAGAAAATAGACATAAAGCCAAACATGACACTAAAAGTAACAATAACATTGTATTAGTGTCTTCCTGTTTGTAGTTGGACATTTTTCATTGACTGCACATGCTCACAGTGGTTCCCAACCTCTTTTTTTCCATGACATAGAAACATACCCTAAAAGTAGTTTGTGTGGATATGTGTCTTGGGCCTATACTGTCTAGTGCCTACTGTCTGTTTCATTCTCACACAGCTCAGTGCAATAGCTCGGTCCTGTGAATGCTCTTGTCACATGAGGAAGTGAGAAACATGTTTTTCAGCCATAAACTCCTGCTAATAAAATGCACTAAAGGTATTTGTTTGCAACGCTAATAAGTGAGTGTATTTTGGATACACTTTATGAGAATGTGAAGGAAAAGGGAAAATAGAGCCAAAAACAAGAACAAGTCCATTTATAAATAAATGATGATGTACTTCCAATAAACTATATCTTTGTAGACTTTGTTGACTCTACGGGTTGAGATGGATGGACATCAATAGAGACAGAGTGTGGGTAGCTGGGGGAGTGATGTCATAAGGGGCATGTTATGTTGTGTGAATAATGATTGGCTCGCGCTTGTGTAGTCAAAGAGAGAAGTTGCAGTCATTCCTGTGATTCCTATATTTGTTGACCTTGATTTTCATCTGCTGGATAAATCCAGAGATGGCGCTTTGCAAACATGCCACTGTTTCCCTCAAACTGCCAGGAACTTGGTTTGCCCAGAATGGAAGCACAGTATGCGTTGCGAGGCATTACTGAAGATGTTACTTATTAGTCAGCAGCCAGAGTAGAGTAAGCGATCCTCATCATACGTTACACTCAAAGCTCATCTGTTGCAATATGTGAGCATTTTCTTATTTTTTCTCTATTCACAGATCCATCAGCATACCCATGTCCAGCTTGCTATTCAATTATCTTAATTTTATGTATTTACAAATAAATTCATTGTATTATTTGACACAATGTTTGCATTTCCAACATTCACTGAAGTTTGAAGTTTAGGCTTGGCATGGCTCGGCATGGCTTACTTACTTACATGGCTGTCAATAAATTAAATAAAACCTCCACAGGGTTCCAGGGCAGAGCCACAGGGTAGTCCCACTGCAGCATGGCTACACTTAAGGCCCCCTTGCACAGGGCCGGTTCAATTTAGAATTGGCCTCAGGTCTAAATCCTACTGTGTAAAGCACTTTGTTAGTCCTCTCTGTGAAAAGTGCTATATCAATCAAGTTTACTTATTTACTTATTTACATCAGTTCAGTGTAATGTGTATGAGTTAATGAATGGCACATGAGATGGGAACACATTTAGCCTCCATTAAAACAAACTTAAACTTGAAAGAAAAGATGACACCTCATGTGTGCTGGTGTGATGGTGTACATCTCCTTTAAGAATTAGAATCTTCCTCAGTGGTGTAGGAGTAGCAAAAAGTGGGTTTTGTAGAAAACGCAAAATGGGTGTGGCCTATATGGGCAGTTGCGTCTTGATCTAAGAACACAGCATAAAGCATTCATGAAAAAATGTGGGTGCTTTCTTTGGCCTACTCTGGGTGTGTGCATGCAAAGCTGCAACTGGTCAAGCTGTGTCCGAGATTAGTTGCTCACAGACAGACATACACACACGGATAGGGTCAAAAACATAATGTCAGCCTCCCGGCCTTTCGGCCTGGCCGAGATAATTACTCACAGGCTGTGGGATCAGTCTTGACCACAGGCTTTCTGTGTCTTCGCCTCCACATCAGACAGAGACCGATCAGCAGCAGAAGTACCACACCTCCTACAGTTCCACCCACAAGCAGAGGGATTGGAGAGGCTGGAAGAAAGAAAAAAAGTTGTATTTATTTAGAAATGTAGTTATATAACATTTTGAAAGATACAAGTAACAGAGATCTAGTTTGTGGTACTGTGTGTATTTGCTGATCCTTTATATAAATCTTCTCACGGTTGACTGAGACGCAGAGCAGCTCTGAGCATTTAGAAGTGAACTTGCGTGTGGAGACGGTGACTTCATAGACACAGCTGTAGTTGCCCTGGTGTTCATACTCTGCTGTAGGGAACTGGAAAGAGGCAGAGTGGTTGACTGCTGACTTCTGCTTGATATTGCTGTTGGAGCCAGAGAAGATGAGGGAGAAGAAGCCTCCAGGATACTGGGGGAGAATTGAGCAGGTGATGGAGAAGCTGTAACCCCTGGTGACCTCTGAATGCCCAAGACCCCAGACCAGCTCTGTGTATGGAGTTGTCAGAGAGATGTTGGCCTGCGGCAGCCTCACTGGTCACACAGAAACATAATTCATAATTTTATACTGGAACATTAAGACATGTCTTAGTTGTCAATTTTAATCTATTCTTCAGACTATTTCTAAACGTTGGTGTATACCATTGAGTCCAGGGTGTGAATTCTTAGACACTTTAAGCAGTTAACATAATATAATGCTATCGTTTTTTGCCTCACCTGTAACAGAGAACCTAACAGAGTCACTTTGAGGAGATTTGAAGGGTCTCCTTGAAACAGTTCTTTCATATTGACATTGGTACGACCCTTCATGGACAAAGTCCACATTATGGATGTTGAAGGTATATGACGAGACACTGGTGGTTTGTTTCTTTGTAAATGAACCAGAGGTCTGCTGCAAAGTGAAGGTTCCAGCCAAATGTTGAGTTGAGACGGAACAGGTGATGTCAACTGTGTTACCCCAGGTAACCTCACTGACAGGATTCACTGAGATGCTGGGCTTTGGGAGAGTCACTGAAAATAAAAATAATTAACTGTTTTAATCATTAAACATTGTACAGTAACACACACACACACACACACACACACACACACACACACACACACACACACACACACACACACACACACACACACACACACACACACACACACACACACACACACACACACACACACACACACACACACACACACACACACACACACACACACACACACACACACACACACACACTTAATTAATTTATTAATTATGTTAACATTAACCACCTCTCTATCTTAAAGGAGCAGTTCACCCCAAAAAAACATATTTTCTATAAATTACAAGGTTTCATGGGTTGTGTAATTGATAGAAAATAAGTAATTATTTTGGGTGAACTACTCATTTAAGGTTATCTGAATTTAACTAAATAGTAGGTGTAACATTTCAATTGATAAAATGTACCAGATATTAGTAGAGCAATTAATCGTGTCAACGGAGGGGGTGGATGAGTTTCATGCTGTGGTATTACAGGCTTGAGTAAAGCAAGAGACTATAAGCTGAAGTGGAAGTACAATTCTGCAAAAGGTTCCCTTAAATAACACACTTTTGCTTGGTTATATTTCTCACTAAATCCATCTACTGAACACTTAACTAACATGGTGTGTGCCTGGGTAGCTTGGTTGGTAGAGCACTCCACTTTGAATCACAAGGTTCTGTGTTCGATAACAGGCAATACCAACTCAGTGTATGAGTAGCATCAACAAAACTCTGCACATAGGTCCAGACCAGTCCTCAAACTGCCCAGCACTGACCATTGCTGCAGAGCAGCTGTACTTTCAGAATTATGTCACTACATTGTTATCATCACTCTGACCCTCCACTACTCTCCTTCCAGGGTTGAAGTGTTCTTTGGTGCTGCTCTCAGGGTACAGTACATGTCTGTATTAGCATAGATAGCATCATTCTCCTCCTCTTCCTTGTAGTCTCTGAGGCCATCAAGAGAAGACATGAGTTCAACGTAATGTCTGAAGTTAATGAACCACACAAGGAGATGGGAACACATTTAGCCTCCATTGAAATCAACTTGAGCTTTAAAAGAAAAGATGAGATGTCACATACATCTGTACCCAATCTTGAGGGTAAAAAAACACTACAAATGTTCCCATAATAGGGACACAAGGTTGAAAGTGGTAAAAAATGGACACATCATCAGCAGAATTTACAATGCCAATGTTTTCATATACACACATATATATACACATACATACATACATACATACATACATACATACATACATACATACATACATACATACATACATACATACATACATACATATAAATAATAGCCCCAGACCCATACAGCCCCAAGCCCATACATCAGCATAAATTATAAAATTAGATTTTCCCGTTTCCATTGATAAATCAAACACACACATTGCAGCATTACAAACAAACATTCACACCACAGCGGTCAAAGACTGTTTTCCCTTCCAGGTCAAAAAACACCTGACAAGACATAGAGATTAAAACAGAGACACCCGGTGCCCACACATTAAATAACAATTACATTTGAGTTAGTCCAACCACATGTTTGGCTCCTACACTCAGTGTACTGACCCAGTCTCATAGTCATCATCATTCTCCTCCTCTTCCTCACCAGGGTTGTAGACGTGTTTGTGCATGTTGCTGGCTACCTTGTAGTCTCTGAGATCGACAAGAGAAGACATGAGTTCAGTATATAAGTTGATGAACAGCAAAGGAGATGGAAACACATTTTGCCTGCACTAAAATCAACTTGAACTTCAAAAAGAAATGTGCAATGATGATAACGATCAAGATGACATATACATATATACACATATATACATATATATACATATATATACATATATATATATGCACACACACACAGTCCCGAGTCACAAAAGCCAACAGGGACAAAAGTACAGGGGGTGGCACTCCCCTCTATGACTGCACATGGAAAGGACCCCATCATTGCATGTCAAAGAACTTAACATTCTGAACACAGAATAGACTTTAGGTCTGAACAAGTGTCTCAGGACATGGTGATGGAAGGTGCCGTGCATTTCTTGCAGGTGATGGGAGAGGATTGGTGAACTGAAGATTAGAAAAAATTTAAATGCATGCAGTAATGTATTCATTTTAACCTGTACCTCCCCCCTCCTATGACACATTTTAACACTGCTGCCCCCCCCCCCCCCTTACAACGTAACCAATAAAGTGCTAATAAACTAGGGAAATGTAAATGCAACGCAAACCATGAGCAGGGCACCACAGGGATTCGAACCCTGTCCTAGTAAAACCAGGAGAACCAGACCAGCACCATTTTTTTGTTTTTTTTGCGTTTGTTTTTTTTATGACGCGAATGGCGCATTTTATGACGCGAATGGCGCAACGCAAGTGACCTCCCTAACCCTAACCAGCAGCACCCTAACCAGCAGCAGCAAAGAATTTAAAAAAAGTTCCTTCCTACCTTCCAGCCATCTTCACTACACACGCTGCAGCAACAGCATCATAGTTCCTACCTTTCTGCCATCTTCACTGCACACACTGCAGCAACAGCATCATAGTTCCTACCTTTCTGCCATCTTCACTGCACACGCTGCAGCAACAGCCATAGATATAGAAACCTAGATTGTCACAGCGGATCATCCATTTCCATCTGCGTCTTCCTCGTCACTCCAGCCACCTGCATGTCCTCAAGATGTCTTCTTCTGGTCAACTTCAGATTCTGGAAAGAAAGACAAAACAGTTCAGTTGTGTAGGCCATTGTTTTCTTTTTTTGCATTGGCGCATTTCTTTTGCGAATGGCCCATTTTATGACGCAACACAAGTGACCTCCCTAACCCTAAGCAGCAGCAGCAAAGAATTTTAAAAAGTTCCTACCTTCCAGCCATCTTCACTGCACACACTGCAGCAACAGCAGCATAATAGTTCCTACCTTTCTGCCATCTTCACTGCACACGCTGCAGCAACAGCATCATAGTTCCTACCTTTCTGCCATCTTCACTGCACACCCTGCAGCAACAGCCATAGATATAGAAACCTAGATCGTCACAGCGGATCATCCGTTTCCATCTGCGTCTTCCTCTGTCACTCCAGCCACCTGCATGTCCTCAAGATGTCTTCTTCTGGTCAACTTCAGATTCTGGAAAGAAAGACAAAACAGTTCAGTTGTGTAGGCCATTGTTTCTCAAAGTAGGGTCCGGGGACCCCCAAGGGGTTCCAGGGGGTCCCCAGCAAAATGGCTTAATACAGCATCACAATCATTTTAACCACTTTAACCTTTTATACTTTGGCTATTCAAAAATAGCAGATCTACAAGCTCATAGCTTAACTCAAAGCTTTGCTTCTGGGGGTCCCTGGAACCAGATATATGAGAGGGGGCCAAATACATATCATTTTGGGAGTCCTTACATGAAAACGTTTGAGAACCACAGGTGTAGGCCTAAAGTTTGAGAACCACAGGTGTAGGGCTACAGGGTCACATTTTGGAAGCCTTCACTACCATGCTTATGGTCTTTCAGACATCAGAAATTCACAACTAAAGACAGCTAGTGGTTCTCAAACATTTACATGTCAAGGACCCACAAATTCAATTATATTTGGCCACAGACCCCATCTGAAAACATGTGCCAGGGACCAACGCACAAGATCACACACACACACACTTCTGGAATTGTTTAGAATACTACACAAATCTTGTAGCCTTATGGGGTCCCTGTCAGATGAGAGTCCTTGATATGGAAACGTTTTGAAAACAACTGATTGGGTTGGTTTTAGTAGTTGTAGTTTAGTTGTAGGCTATGGTTTAGTTTAGGCTACAAACCCAATTCTTAAACAATAATGTTAAATATTCAGGCAAAAATTGTCATATCATTCAAACAATTTGTATTTACCTGCAGCAGAGGGGACAGGTTCCATTCTGAAGTGATCCACCCTGGAATCTCTCACCTGCCTTCTATTTATATCTAATAAGCACTGCTCACATCCAGTCTGGAGTGAATGGATCCCAGTTTGATTTCAATCAACACTAATTGTTGATTGAAGATCTGATGATGATGGTGTGTGTGTGTGTGTGTGTGTGTGTGTGTGTGTGTGTGTGTGTGTGTGTGTGTGTGTGTGTGTGTGTGTGTGTGTGTGTGTGTGTGTGTGTGTGTTTTCAAGCCACAAGGACCCCTGTGTTAGTGAGCGCCACCTGCTGCTGGCAGCATTCCAATATTTAACCATGGGTAGCAATATTCAATAAATCACAAGTGTGAAGAAACAAGCTTAGTTAGAGAAGAACAGTGGGCAGCAGACAGCAGCACCCCAGAAACACACGCGTTTTGTCGCATTCTTAAGCCAATAATTTGATGACCAGCGGAAATATGCTAATGTCTCTGGTAGGAGACTCAAAGGAGACTCTTTGTGTCTCCTACCGGAGCTGCCGCCAGTCTTCAATTAATTGGTTTAGGAATGCGACAAAACAAAAAAATCTCCATGAATTCAAGTCTCCATGGAGTAATAGGAAAAGGGTTAGGTGACTAGGCTGGACTTGAACCTGTGGCCCTGTTAAAAGACACCACAGCGGCGTCTACCGACTATCCGCTGCTCTACAGCACCTCGACACATTTACACTTGTTTCTTTTAGTGTTTTTAAGTGTAGTTCCTGGATGTTAGTCTTCAAAAAATGCTTCAGAGTAAAGGAGCAGGAAGATTTGAATTTGGGGCCCCCTGGCATAAAATCTGTTCAGATGAGGGTTCTGCAAAATACATATCAAATTTTGGGGTCCTTGATATGAAGGAGTGTGTAAAGCACTGTGTACATATATATATATACACTAGCTCGGTCCTGTGTCACATGAGGAAGTGAGAAACATGTTTTTCAGCCATAAACTCTTGCTAAAAAAATGCACTAAAGGTATTTGTTTGCAAAGCTAATAAGTGAGTGTATTTTGGATACACTTTATGAGAATGTGAAGGAAAAGAAGAATAGACCAACAAAAAAAAAGTCCATTCATAAATGATGATGTACTTCCAATAAACTGTATCTGTGTAGACTTTGTTGACTCTACGAGTTCAGATGGATGGACATCAATAGAGACAGAGTGTGGGTAGCTGGGGGAGTGATGTCATAAGGGGCATGTTATGTTGTGTGAATAATGATTGGCTCACGCTTGTGTAGTCAAAGAGAGAAGTTGCAGTCATTCCTGTGATTCCTATATTTGTTGACCTTGATTTTCATCTGCTGGATATATCCAGAGATGGCGCTTTGCAAACATGCCACTGTTTCCCTCAAACTGCCAGGAACTTGGTTTGCCCCGAATGGAAGCACAGTATGCGTTGCGAGGCATTACTGAAGATGTTACTTATTAGTCAGAAGCCAGAGTAGAGTAAGCAATCCTCATCATACGTTACACTCAAAGCTCATCTGTTGCAATATGTGTCAGCATTTTCTTATTTTTTCTCTATTCACAGATCCATCAGCATACCCATGTCCAGCTTGCTATTCAATTCTCTTAATTTTATGTATTTACAAATAAATTCATTGTATTATTTGACACAATGTTTCCAACATTCACTGAAGTTTGAAGTTTAGGCTTGGCATGGCTCGGCATGGCTTACTTACTTACTGTCAATAAATTAAATAAAACTCCACAGGGTTCCAGGGCAGAGCCACAGGGTAGTCCCACTGCAGCATGGCTACAGACTTAAGGCCCCCTTAAACAGGGCCGGTTCTAGCCGTTATGGCGCCCTGGGCGAACCGCCCCTTCCAACATTCCAGGTAGTAGCCTGTATAGCTTACGAACTATAGTCAGGGTGCCCATTCCAGCAAGGTAAATAGACCCAAACAGTGATGAGATGTGCAAATGATGTGAAATTATTGTTTTTTTCAGATTGGCACACCCCTCGGGATGGCACCCTAAGCAGCTGCCTATATCACCTATAGGAAGCGCTGGACTTGAACCTGCACAAACAGTCAGATGTAATGTTTTATTGATTAGATTTTAATGCATGAAAACAATGCATTTCTTTTTTTAATCTCAGCCACTTGTCAGAGGGCAATTTTGGAGTCAGTGTGGGAGAGGTCATAAAGAAGTATGCGGTTCAATATACATTTTGTCGTCCGCTTTTCCGTGCAATAAATATAGATTCAGTGGGTAGACCTTCCACATGAACTCTGGCATCCCTATTTTGGGCAAACTTTCAAAAGATTTTAAAAAAATGATTTGTTTTAATGAATTTTCAAGAATAGTGAAAATAGCCGATCTAAAGGTTTACAATGCATAGTAATGCGACACTTTGTGAGCTTCTGGATAAGCAATGTTGCCATAGGGCTTAAGTGGTTAAACTCCCCCTCTGCACAATCCCAATTGATGACAATGCCGTCATCTCCCATGCAGATCTGTAAGATGAAAGTAGTCTACCATTGTGTTAACATGCTAATATACTGTGTGTAGACTGAATGATTAGGCCTAATAAAAGGATGAACAGGATATGTTTCCCCAGTAGGGCAGAAATTTATAATGGAAGGCACTATAATACAATGAATTCCAAATGTGAGTTCAAGCAACAGTTTATTGAAGAGTAATAATAAACACAAGATTATAACTTTTTTTTTATAAAACATCAACAACAGTAACACTCATGATGTTATCATGAGCATGCATGCAACCTAAATAACAGTTTCATTAGCTCATTGTAATCAAGGGCAGTTCAACATTTTCTTTTTAGCAGAATGTTTCAAAATATACAAACCTGAACTAACTGTCAAGTTCTACCAGAGGAGATCCCTCTCCTGACATCCAAATGTGTTCATAACTGAAAATAATAAACATGTATGGTACTGCTTTAATTCTGTAATGAAATCAATGTAACACACATTTGAACCAACTAAATAAACTGAATTCTGAACTGACATGAATGTATTCAAAGTAACTGATGATGACCATGGTCTTTACCTACCAGCCATCATAGTCAGCATAGATGTTGTCTTCATCTTCATCACTCTGACCCTCCACTACTCTCCTTCCAGGGTTGAGGTGTTCTTTGGTGCTGCTCTCGGGGTACATGTCTGTATTAGCATAGATAGCATCATCCTCCTCCTCTTCCTCTACCGCACCAGGGTTGTAGACGTGTTTGAGCATGTTGCTGGCTGCCATGAAGTCTCTGAGGTCGACAAGAGAAGACATAATTTTAATGTATTGCTGGAGTGTTTGTGTGCCATTAAGGCCTGGATGGGGAGTAACTTCCTTCAGTTAAACAAGGCTAAAACTGTGGTGCTCATTGTTGCCTCTGATAGCATTGTTCCTAAGGTGGCTGGTTGTATTGGATCCCTCAAAACCAATGTGCGCTCCAACCTCAGAAACGACTGGCGCCAGTTTTGAACAGACTATATGCACCTTGACACGCACATCAAGTCCTATACATGTTTTTTCCACCATAGGAACATTGCAAAGCTCTCACACCATGAGTTAGAGATAATTGTTAATCCAAAATGCTACTGCGAGACTGTTAACCAGGTCCAGCAGAAGGTGTCATATTACTTCGGTCGTGGCCGCCTTGGACTAGCACTGTGGTGCTCACATATCTACAGTACAAGGTCAGGCCCCTGTATATTTAACTGACCTTCTCCAACCTTATATGCCCAGCAAGACCTTAAGGTCTGCTGACCAGGGTCTACTAGTTATTCCCCGTATTAGACTAATAACTAAAGGTGACAGGGCCTTTCATCTTCAGCTCCCAGACTTTGGAATTTAAAGCCCTTTTTACAGGTCTTCAGAGCTGTAGCCTTGTAACTTTTAAAACACTACTGTTTAAACGAGTGTTTGTGGAATGCCCTTAATCTTAATATGTGTGTAACGTGTTTGCGTTGTTACACCTATGCGTTTTGTATATACCTTTCAAGCCGGGAACACCTCTGTTAGGGTGCATCAAAATTCAATGCAAAAATTTTAATCTCAAAATATCAAACTGTTAGGTGTTGCATTTTGTTCCATTGTCTATACAAATGATTTGTGCAAAGTTTGGGGGAAATTCATTCAGATTTAGAGGTGCAACGCAACATGTCAACTTTTGCTATTTTTCCAAAAATTGCCGTTTTTGGTGCTTTTTGAACTCCCATTTCTTGATAACATAACATGGTAATTTCTCAAAAATACAACAAACAGTTATTGAGAAGATGTTTTTGAAAATAGCAAAATGTGTTTATTAAGAAGAAACATTTGACATTTTCATTGAACATCATTGAAACATTTTCAGAAAAATAAAAAATTCGAACATTCTAACAAAAACAAAAAAAAACACTGTGTTCAGCTTGCGCTTGCAGCAGCGAAGATTGGGCTGTTCAGTGGTCATGCTCAACTGCCTGCAGATTCTGCAGATGTTGCTCACTCTCGGCTGCTGCCACAAAGTCCGTTGTGAGTTTGACTCCACGCTCGGCACAGTCATTCACAATGTTGATGGCACGCACATTCACCACACGTGCCTGGAATGATGCACTGGTAGCCCAATCCTCTTCATCCAGAAATTCTGGATCGATGTGCAGCTGGTGCATACCGAACCAGCAGTCTGGGTTGGCGAGGTCGGCCAACTTAGTGGTCGGCGAGAGGACTGGAAGCTTTGGCTTGCCGAAACCAGTGCCAAAACGCTGCTTTGGGGCTTGCATGGGAAGGGTTACATGGCGGCTTTCCGACATGTCGCCTTTCCGACGTTAACGAACCCTATACCTAACCCTCACCCTAACCCTAACCGCACGCGGAAGCCACTAGTCGGAGTGGCGAGATGTCGGCGTGGAAGACTGTTACCCTCGGGAAGATCATCTAGCTTGTGCTCCAAGATGGCATCCACAAGTGCACGACGCAGCTGGCACCTTGGTGCTGAAGGGTGCCAGGGGCATCATCTCACCGGTCAGGTACCTGAGGTGCCTCTCCAGCGCTTTCATGGCTGATAGGTTGTGGTAGAGTGTGAGGTCATTCTATGCGGCATCTACGGCTGTGTCACAGGTCAGCCACCATGTTGCGTACTGTAGATGTGCGTAATGAAGATGGCAAACACCCGAATCTTCGGCACCTACTGCCATGTGGTGATGATGCCCTGGGGAAGCATGGCGATATGCTGCTCCATCAAAGCCAGCTTGAGAGTGTAGAGGAGCTTGGCCATCCAGCACGCCTTGTGCAGAGCTCCCAACCGTTGAAAGTATACTGCAGTCTGTGCTGCATCATCTGCACCCAGATAGACAAGACACAGCTGCACAAACGTGTGGTAGTCGCCTCGCTTGTAGTCTATCACTGCTGCAGTACACACAGTGAGTTCAGCACGTAACTTGCCCAGTAACGGTTGTTCGGCATTGGCAGTAATGTAGTGGGACAATGGGCCACTGTAATTGTGCGGCAGCAAGTTCAGTTGTCCTGCAGATGCCTAAACAAGGTAACTTCTGGTGAGCGTGACGTCTCCACCTTGAGATCAGTGAAAATGTGGCTGAGGAGCACCTCACCAATGTGATGCCGGCACCCGGACCAGAGCAGTGGTCTACCAAGTGAGAGCTGGATGGCAATGCAGGCTGCTGTGATGCAGTGGTGTCAAATACCATGTTGATAACCTGGTCGGCACAGCACCAGTCCTGCAGTAGCTTAAATGTCAGCAGGGCGATGATCTCTCCGCACGCCTCGTCTTTCCTCTTTGTATACGCTGGCACACCAAGCAGTTTGAGCTGCTCCGCATCTCCAACCACCACTGTCAAACACTCCTCCAACTGGCGCACATTGCTGAACATCAGTGTCAACTTGCTGTCCCAGTGCAGGGTGCACATGGGAGATGGTGTCCACTGCTTGTGGTGTTCTTTATTGACAGCCTCCAGCACTTGGCCGCGTGATCGATCTGCTGTCGCATAGGATGCTGAAATATTTGCACAATTACCGCCCAACTCTGAACTTGCGCGTGAAGGCAGCCTGCTGCATCGGTGTGATCTTCAACAGTGTAGCCAGTGACACGAGACTCGGCCGGCTGAGGATGTAGGGTGGAAAGCAGGCTGTGGTGCCAGTCTTCTGTATCGCTATGCTCATCACTTTCACTCTCCAACATCGCCATTCTGGACTTCACTGTCATTTCCTGCTGCTCCTTGGTAAAGCGTGCCTGCCAGGCAGCTCCCAAAAGTACAACTCATATGAAAATATCCTTAATAAAAGTACAATAGAGAGTAGATTACCTCAATTGTCTTCAGGTCAAGGGTGGAGTCATTTTGCCTCACAGCATTGTGCTTCGTTAGCATTAGAATTGTCCTTAATTGATTCTCTCAGGTTAGCATGGCTACCAAATAAACATTATGTTGAATGTTGAAATGAAAGTTGTAGCTAAAGTGCATTATGCACGATGTGTTGGTGATGGCAGTAATATGAAATTAGATTTAAAAATGAATAAAAAATAAACAAAAGGTAAAAACATGCATAATATGCTGGTTACCCCCTTTTGCCATAAAAGCTGATGGCCGTTGCACCTCTAAATCACCTCGTATTGCAAAAATATTTTGCATATGTTGTAACAACATGCATTGGAACACTTTTATCACATTAACAGATCAGCAGGTTAAAATTGTATTTTTTGATGCACCCTAACCTCTGTGTGTAGTTATTTTTCAGAAAACTTAGTTCAGGATTTAGAAGGTGTTTTTAGAATTGGCCTCAGGTCTAAATCCTACTGTGTAAAGCACTTTGTTAGTCCTCTCTGTGAGAAGTGCTATATCAATCAAGTTACTTATTACTTATTTACATCAGTTCAGTGTAATGTGTATGAGTTAATGAATGGCACATGAGATGGGAACACATTTAGCCTCCATTAAAACCAACTTAAACTTAAAAGAACTTAAAAGAAAAGATGACACCTCATGTGTGCTGCTGTTGCTGTTGTTGTTGTTGTTGTTATGATCAGTATAGTATTGCATTTTTATCTCTTTTCACTCAGGTTAATTCACTTGAGACATTCTTCAAGTGAGGTTCATTTCAAACCCTCAGTTAACTGACCCGTTCTCATAGTCATCGCTGTCATCATCGTCGCTTTGGTGACAGGTGAAGGCCTCTGCATTGACATAGGTTCCTTCATCACCTTCATCATTGGCTCTGACCACTGTGTTGTAGGTGTTCATCACACCTTGGAAGAAATATATACATACATAATGTATATCAGTGTTGGTGTCATATAGGCTATATGTTATATCAGCTTGATCTCATTGAATTCCAATACTGGTACATAGTAAAGCAAGTGTATCTATATAGCGCATTTCAACGATAAATCAATTGAAACAGATTTACACAAAACATCAAGATATTAATAAACAAAGCATTAATACACAAAATAAACGTTTATAAAAGGACAAACAAAAATATGTAAAAATAAGAGGAAGTTGAAATAAAACAGAAAGAAAAGCTAATCTAATTACACACTATATATTGTAAGCAGGTAAAAGCACTCTCACTTTGAGGAAAGTTTCCTTAAGTAAAATAGAATTTCTCGAGTAAAAATATACTTTTAAAAGTAAGTAGCTAGACCCTTGGAAGATGAATTGCTGAGGTAGAGCACCACACTTGGGCCCTGGAGCTAACCCAGAACCTTAAGATTCAAAGGCTAACGCTCTACTGATTCTGCTACCCGAGCACAAAACGTTTTTTTAAAACGGGGGATGCAGAAATGTTGTTATTTTGTTACACGATGTGAGGTCAAAAGAATATACTGAGCATAGCATTAGTTAGAGTTGATGCATCAGATTGAATTAGAGATGTTGTTACCTTCATATTTTGCAGATGTTTAACACATTAGGGGATTTTTTTTATGATTATGAGGCTCTCAAGACAGAGAAGTAAATAGCTACATCAGCACAACCACACCCACAAAGAAGTGTTGTATGTCCGTTACCACTTCTTGTATCACTGTCAACTTTCTTGTTGTTCACAACCCAAACACGAGTTGCAATATGAACAGGAAACCACAGAATGTGCTATATGAGACATCAGCTGGAGGGGTCGATCTGACTGGAACTACACAAAACATGGGCCATTGTAGTCCAGGAATAACTGACATGCTCTATTATGATGTCATAGTAGAGGAAATCACGCTCAAAATAAAATAAAAAAACGAAATAAACATGCAAAATCGGTGAAGTGACCGTTTCAGTTTATCATTCATTGTCTCTAAATGTAAAATAATTTTGTCATCCACTTTGCTGCCATTATCCAACCACTTTGAACATGGTGTACATCTCCTTTAAGAATTAGAATCTTCCTCAGTGGTGTAGGAGTAGCAAAAAGTGGGTTTTGTAGAAAACGCAAAATGGGTGTGGCCTATATGGGCAGTTGCGTCTTGATCTAAGAACACAGCATAAAGCATTCATGAAAAAATGTGGGTGCTTTCTTTGGCCTACTCTGGGTGTGTGCATGCAAAGCTGCAACTGGTCAAGCTGTGTCCGAGATTAGTTGCTCACAGACAGACATACACACACGGATAGGGTCGAAAACATAATGTCAGCCTCCCGGCCTTTCGGCCTGGCCGAGATAATTACTCACAGGCTGTGGGATCAGTCTTGAACACAGGCTTTCTGTGTCTTCGCCTCCACATCAGACAGAGACCGATCAGCAGCAGAAGTAAGAGCAGGACCACACCTCCTACAGTTCCACCCACAAGCAGAGGGATTGGAGAGGCTGGAAGAAAGAAAAAAAGTTGTATTTATTTAGAAATGTAGTTATATAACATTTTGAAAGATACAAGTAACAGAGATCTAGTTTGTGGTAGTGTGTGTATTTGCTGATACTTTATATAAATCTTCTCACGGTTGACTGAGACGCAGAGCAGCTCTGAGCATTTAGAAGTGAACTTGCGTGTGGAGACGGTGACTTCATAGACACAGCTGTAGTTGCCCTGGTGTTCATACTCTGCTGCAGGGAACTGGAAAGAGGCAGAGTGGTTGACTGCTGACTTCTGCTTGATATTGCTGTTGGAGCCAGAGAAGATGAGGGAGAAGAAGCCTCCAGGATACTGGGGGAGAATGGAGCAGGTGATGGACAAGCTGTAACCCCTGGTGACCTCTGAATGCCCAGGACCCCAGACCAGCTCTGTGTATGGAGTTGTCAGAGAGATGTTGGCCTGCGGCAGCCTCACTGGTCACACAGAAACATAATTCATAATTTTATACTGGAACATTAAGACATGTCTTAGTTGTCAATTTTAATCTATTCTTCAGACTATTTCTAAACGTTGGTGTATACCATTGAGTCCAGGGTGTGAATTCTTAGACATTTTAAGCAGTTAACATAATATAATGCTATAGTTTTTTGCCTCACCTGTAACAGAGAACCTAACAGAGTCACTTTGAGGAGATTTGAAGGGTCTTCTTGAAACAGTTCTTTCATATTGACATTGGTACGACCCTTCATGGACAAAGTCCACATTAGGGATGTTGAAGGTATATGACGAGACACTGGTGGTTTGTTTCTTTGTAAATGAACCAGAGGTCTGCTGCAAAGTGAAGGTTCCAGCCAAATGTTGAGTTGAGACGGAACAGGTGATGTTTACTGTGTTACCCCAGGTAACCTCACTGACAGGATTCACTGAGATGCTGGGCTTTGGGAGACTCACTAATAGTAGTATATGAATGGGGAAGAAAAGAAGAACATTTTAATTATTAGCTTTGTATATTATCAGGGCCCACGCAGCTATGCTGCCGGTCATTCTTGTTCTTTTCTCTTCCAATAAGGAAACCTGCATGAAAATAAACAAAACTTTGCACACAGGTTAATTCCTATGACAAACTTCCTCAAATGGCATTGTGGGACGATTCTCCTAATGGTGGCGCTACAGTAACCATCTACATTTTATGGCGGAAAGATGCTAATGTCTCCGGTAGGGGACACCGCAAGTCTCCTGCCCACCAGTCATCAAATTATTGGCTTAGGAAGGCGACAAAAACGAAATAATCTCCATGAATGCAAGGCTTCATGGGGTGTGTAATTGATAGAAAATAAGTATTTTTTTGGGGGTTGAACTACTCCTTTAAGGTGATCTGAATTTAACTAAATAGTAGGTGTAACATTTTAATTGATATTTACCAGATAGCTACTTAGTAGAGCAATTGATCATGTCAACGGAGGGCGTGGATGAGTTTCATGCTGTGGTATATAGAGAATATAAGCAGAAGTGGAAGTACAATTCTGCAAACGGTTCCCTTAAATAACAGACTTTTGCTTGGTTATATTTCTAACTAAATCCATGTACTGAACAGCAATTAACATGGTGTGTGCCTGGGTAGCTTGGTCGGTAGAGCACTCCACTTTGAGTCACAAGGTTTCTGCGTTCGATATCGGCCATTGCCAACTCAGTATGAGTATCAACAAAACTCTGCACATAGTCCAGACCGGCCTGACCATTGCTGCACAGCAGCGGTACTTTCAGAATTATGTCACTACATTGTTAAGTAAAATAATGAAATAGTTATTTTCCTCACTTGGTTCTTTCTAAATGAACCGGAGGTCTTTTGCAAAGTGAAGGTTCCACCCAAATACTGAGTTGTGATGGAACAGGTGATGTCAACTGTGTTACCCCAGGTAACCTCACTGACAGGATTCACTGAGATGCTGGGCTTTGGGAGAGTCACTGAAAATAGTAGCATATGAATGTAAAAGATTACGCTGTTTTAATAACAGTTTTTGACAATCATGTATATTTGTAGTTTGTGCTTTTATAAAAGCAGCCAATCAAGCCTACTTTCTGGATGTTATGTCACTTGGAAACAAGTGGTAGTTTGACATATGATTTAAGCACTGAAACCCTCTAGCTGTTCTTAGTAAAAAACAGACCTGAGTTACAACTGTACTTGGACCACTTTTTTCCATCTACACCTCTTCGCCAAAAATAGCCGATCTGTAAGCTCACAACGCATCGCAGCGCGATGTGTTGTGGGCTTGTAGATCGGCTATTTTCGGCAAATGTTCCCACCAGAATAGGCATGCTGGGGTTCAAGTGGTTAAAAACATGGCATCAATTTCCCTCTAATCTCTGCCAAAAGCCAAAAATATAATAATATAGTAATTATAATAACATATGTAGTTCCATTAATCCTCGGTTAGGTTTGTTTGTAGGGTTTCTATCATGATCTCTGGCTCCAAAAGGTCCCATAAAAAGTCCTGACTCACCAACAATGTTAACTGGGCTGCTGTAGGAGCTTGTTGTGGTGCTGTGAGTTGAGTATTGACAAGTATAACGTCCCTGGTGAGAAGAGTCAACACTGGACAGTGTTAACGTCTCACCATTGGTCTGACGTCGAATGGACGATCCATCCTTGTAAAAGTTAACAAGAAGAGGTGGACAGAGCAGGGGTGAAACTGAGCAGGTGAGGATCAACTGCTCTCCTGGTGAAAGAGCTGAATTGGATGCAGACAATATAGGCGATGGTCTATAAGATGATCCAGTAGATGTTTGTCCTGCAGAAGAAAACATCTCACATTGAACAACTGCTGTTCCCGATCACCATTTGGAGGAACTGCAATTATGAATTAAGTGTTCATGCTTTTGAGAATATTGAACTCCACTCATTCAGTGAACTGGAATCAAATATTCATCCAGGTTCTATCAACAGTAATTATATCTCATCAAGATCAATCAGTTTACATATCTTACCTGAACAAACAACACCAACATCTTCTGAATGGCTACAGGAATGTTTCCCAAATCCTCGATGTGAGCACTGACTCACAGAGCATTCACTACCAGAACAAGCAACATTATCCATCCAGATCTTATCGATGCCTTTTGCATAATCTGGTGTGAGAGTGGTTGTAACGCTCCCACAACCCAGCTCTCTACAAACCACAGCGGCATCATTGCTGTCCCAGCCGTCGTCGCACACCGTCCCCCACTGACCACTATGATAGACCTCCATCGTGCCAGAGCACCGTCCACCACCTACTAGCCTCACCACTGGACCTGGACAGAAATAAATAAAATGAAATAAAATGAAATGGTGTTGTACCTTCAAGATTTTTCTTTTTAGCGGTGCCAGCCGCTCTACATTTGACCGTGTGTGTGGGTCCGTCCGTCCGTCCGTTTGAGCACGGCAAAGATGCAACACATGCGCCACTTCAAGACATAGACACACACACACACAGGCACGCACACGCACACGCACACGCACACACACACACACACACACACACACACACACACACACACACGTAAGGACCGCAAAAAAATAGTAAACTTACTTAAAAGTTGATAAAAAGAGTAAAAATACTGTAAAAATGTGTAAAAAAGACTTTAAAGTAAATAAAGTGATTAAAAAGACTTTAAAGTAAATACATTGAGTAACAATACTTAACAGTACTTACATTGAGTAAAAATACTCAGTAGTACTTCAAATAAGTAAAAATACTTAAAGGTTGTTAAAATGAGTAAATATACTTAAACATAGTTAAAATGAGTACAAATACTTAAACATAGTCAAAATGAGAAAAAATACTTAAAAGTTGATAAAAAGAGTATAAAAACTATTTTAATACCGCCTCAATACCAGCACCCACACATCAAATAGAGTAGTACCGTCTGAATGCCAGCGCCCACACATCAAATAGATTTGTACCGCCTGAATGACAGCACACACTCATCAGAGTAGGCACCCTGCCACCGCTTAGTCACACTGGGTGTGATTTTTTGAATAAACATTTGAGATGAGTCACATGACATCCATTCTTACCTGAGCAGACGACACCAGCATCCTCACCATGACCACAATTCTGTACACCAAATCCACTGTGCGGGCACTGAGTTAGAGACTTTTCACTTCCTGAACAACCCACATCATCCATCCAGATTGGATCGTTCCCCTGTCCAAAATAGGCACTCCCATGAGCACTCTGTGCCCTCCCACAGTTCAGCTCTCTGCAAACCACCTCAGCATCATTCAGGTCCCAGGAGTCATCACAGACTGTTCCCCAGCGGTTGTTGTAATAGATCTCCACTCTTCCAGCGCACAGAGAAGACCCGACTAATCTAATCTGGGCAGCTTCTGTAAACAAAAAACAAACATTCACATTCTAAATTTCATTTCATTAACTGTTTTTTTTTGTCAAAATATGTATATATATATTTTATTTCAGAGACGATGCTGACCTGTATGTGAAGGTATGTACAGGAAAACAGACACTGTAGGTGGAAAAGCAGAGCACACTGAGTTACTTTCATGTTTTCCTAATCGTGACAAAGTATCACATCACATATCACCCGTGGCATTACACTATGAAACACATTGATACAACATCTATATAGCTTTCTGTCATTTGTGTCCATTTTAGTAAAACCTTGATATGTTAACATTTTCCACAGTGAAAATCTTCTTAATAACAGCTCAGTATAAGTAGGGCTGCAGTAGCCTGGTAAACCGTGTCATGATTACAAATTTAAGTTGACAATTATTGTCACACTAATAATTGCGATTAACAATTTAGTTTTTGGCATTAAACATTGGAACATATGAATACAAAATACATTTCTGTTTGCCTTTTAGGCTTAGTAAACAATTGCACAGGGAAGATATGTCAAATAACTGAAATAAAATAAATGACTGACATTTATACATTTTATTAAAAAAAAGGTAAACATTGCGGAAATAGATCAGCTATTTCTGCTTTTTTATGTATGAACATTTTTCAACATGGAAACAATTATGACAAAATAATTGCGATTATACGATTAAGTCATAATTGTGACAGGCCTAAGTATAAGTACCGTCGTGCTACAGATACAACTTTTTTTATGGTTGTGGTTTGCAGGGATATGAATATGAAGCCAGCGAAGTCCTCTTTAAGTCCTCTTTATCGTGACATTCAATTAATGAGGAAGGTATTTTTTTTTTACATTACTGGAGTATTTCCAGTATTTTCAGTTTAGTTACTGTCCACAGAATAGAGTCAGGTCCACAGGCATGCAAATGGGTTTCCACGCACGAGCGGTTGCCTATGATGACAACAACAGACTAGCCAATCACAGCACGATCCCTCCAGCCTATGTGATCTAAACTTGACCCTCCTCTGTCGTCATGCGGGGTGAAGTGAGGATTCGACTCCAGTACCACACGCACGCACGCACGCGTGCACGCGTGCACGCACACACACGCACACACGCACACACATCAGCGTTGCACGCACACACACGCACACACATCAGCGTTGCCATGTCTACTTATTATAAGTGCCTTTGGGCTTGTTTTTCTGTCAAGTTGCTTTTTTGCGCTTGTTTCCTAATGTTGCTTAAACCAGTGTGGTTCTCAAACCTTTTCCATGTCAAGGACCCCCAAATGTGGCCACAACTTGGCCACAGATCTGCAGATTTCGTGCCAGGGACCCCAATACAAATTTGAAATGTTTCAAGATTTTTCTTTGAACACAGCAGATCTACAAGCTCACAAGGGGTCGCGATGCAGCTATATACAAATAGCTGATGTGTCGCTTAATTCTTTTGGGCTTGTTTTCATATACCTGCTTATTTCTCTCACAAAATCTGGCAACACTGTTCACATGGCATGATGATGACACTTATGCGACAGTGGTTGGTTTACAGTGTAGTTATAAGCCTATTTATCATGTCAGGATTATCCATGGGGTGCTGAGTGTAGGCTATAAGTAGGCTACTGACTGTAGCCTATTTTTATTTGTATCCACTTCCTCCTCTTCCAATTGCAGTGGAGTAGAAGGTAAAATATTTGCCTCTGAGATGTAGTGGAGTAGAAGTAAAAGTATTGAAAATTGGAAATACTCCAGTAAAGTAAAAGTACCTCAAAATATTACTTAAGTAGGCTAGAGTACTTGAGTATGAATTATTACTTACTGTAGTTACTTTACACCACTGGCTGCGGGCTACCGGGACTGTGCATGCAGTCACACGGACAGTAGGTTAGCCGGTGGGTGGGCTAAATATGCATGGGATGACCCACTTGTAAAAGTTACACTTCATCTCCTCCACGTGAAGTTTAAAAGACTTTCAAAGTCTCCAACAGCAGGGCTTTTTTCTTTCTTTTTTCCTTTTCTTTTGTTTGCTTACGTTGTAAAATAAATGAGCATGGTGGAAAAAGTACTCACATGTTTTACTTAAGTTAAAGTATCAATACTGCAAGGTAGGATTGCTCTGTTACAAGTAAACATTCCGGTATTCAAAATGTTGAAAATTGGAAATACTACAGTAAAGTAGAAAATACGTAACATTTGTACTTAAGTACATTACTTGAGTAAATGTACTTAGTAACTTTACACCACTGTAAACAAGCTTATATCATTGTGGTTGAACCTTGTCAGTAGATCCAATCAAATCACATTCATAAACATAAACAGGTGAGAAGGTGGCATGTAAGAGAATGAATGGCTTCATCCAAAACCCATGAGCACGTTCAGACATTTTGAAGCACCTCAGCCTACCTTACACATCCACACATTCCACAGTGGTTCTGCAGGACTTTTACTTAATTAATACAGAGTATTTCTACATTTCACTATTGATACTTTTACTTACTGTAAGTAAGAAATGCGAGTAGACTTTTTCTACCACTGTCCACACTTCTGGCACTGATCAACTGGTGATGAGTGGGAGCTGCCTGCCTCATCATCTTTGCCGCGTGGGTGGGTGGAGGGTGGGGGGCTATAGGTAACCAACGTGAGGCATAAACGTGATGAGATGCATCTCTCTCTCCCCCCTCCCCCTCCCCATCATTCTCTCTCCGTGTCCCCTTCCTCTCTTCCTCTCCCTCCCATCTGTTTTATTCGGTCAATATCTAAAACTCTCGTCGCCTCAAATGTCTTCTGGACAAACAATCCCATCATAATCTCTCCTGTCATGTAAAACACCCTACGCTGCTGTGTGACACCCCTCCTCCTCCTCTCTCTCATCGATGCACGTGTGCACTTGGCATGCGTCGTCAGCAGGGGCCATTATAAACCATTATAAACCCGGCATGTGATGTGTGTCGTTGATTAATATGATGTGGTGCATGTTTGGTCCACGGAAAGTTGCTTTAGATATAGGCTATGATCTACTAAGGGTTATAGGCTTCCTAGCCTGTATGTGTGTGTGTGTGTGTGTGTGTGTGTGTGTGTGTGTGTGTGTGTGTGTGTGTGTGTGTGTGTGTGTGTGTGTGTGTGTGTGTGTGTGTGTGTGTGTGTGTGTGTGTGTGTGTGTGTGTGTGTGTGTGTGTGTGTGTGTGTGTGTGTGACAGCTAGGGGTATTTACAGTGTATTTGTTCATGTACAAACAGATAACTGTGATCAATCCATCAATCCATCAATGAATCTGTTATAACAAAAATACTTTGATACCACAAAGGATTATGTTTACTGAGTGACAGCCCTGCTGGTATTAGAAGCCCCTTGAATGAAAGAGAGGGGTGGAAATTGCCCTTTCACCAACTTCCTGCTCTGGAGCGCTTGAAAGGGAGTTTACGCCTACGCTCTGCCTTTGAGTTCCTTCTTTTCTTTTTCTTTTCTATTTTTGAACATAATTAGCCTGACACTGACATGGCCTGAATTTTCATTTTGTTTCACTGAATGCGGGGCTATCGATTCAGGGGCTGGAGCCAGGTTAGAACGTTATTAAGACGTGGGTCAAATAATTAGAAATTGTGTTTGCTTAGGGAGTGCCAGACGGGTGAGACAACACAGATGTGCACCTAAGAAGGATGCAACACACATCAAACTGCATCATTTGCAAGTGAAAAGTTTAATTCCAAAAGGATTATCTGCACTAAAATAACACACCAACTGAACCAACTGAAACTGAATATTACTGATGACTTTTGTCAGGGTTAGAAAAACTTTTTCAGTATAAAAACAACACACCATGAACATTAGGTACTTTTTATTTTGTTGAAATAAATTCTATAGCACTTTGAAATCATTCAGAGGCCAAGCTCATCACTATCAATGGGCACAGGCAGAGATTTCATTTTCAGCATACCGGTATTCTCTTTTATTAAAGTAATTTCACTGAGATTACTTGTTCTTCACCCATTTCGGTTGTACTGTCCCATTTTAGCTCACATTGTGATCTCTTACACGTGTCACTGAGCACAAAATATGTTCCGGCCATCCCTGGCATGCAATCAGCACAGCAGGGTATGCGCTGTGAGCCTGTATGATGCTCTGGGTGAATGTGGGCTATAGTGTTCTCTGCTAAGAGATACCAAACCAAATACATGCCAAAAATGCCAAAATCCAGCTCTCTGCAAACCATTTGAGTGTCTTCCATGTCCCAGCTGTCATCACAGACTGTTCCCCAGCGGCTGTTGTAATAGACCTCCAGTCTTCCAGAGCATCGAGACCCTACTATTCTGATCTGAGCACCTTCTAGCTGAGAGAGAGATGGAGAAGGGACCCGCTTGAGAGAGATGAAGCAGGGACCCCCACTACATAATGTATGAAATTGTGTTAGATTAAATTTTTTCATAGATAGATCCATACACTTGTTTGACAGCACTGTCAACCGTGTTGTGTAAATTCATGTTTTCTTTTTATTTCAGACATTTAGACACTTGAACCCTCAGTACTTATTAAACTTGAGCATTGGGTCTGTAGTACTGGGTCTGCTCTTTCTTCCCTCTACACCAAAGGGTGTGAGCATGACTCTAACTCGTTTCAATATTACTGAGTTATCTTATGCTAATGCCACCATGCACATTTGTAAAAGGAAAGTAGGCTACCATCATGCTATAATATTGTACATTGAATGAGCAGCAAACAGACTGGACAGGATATTTCCCCAGTAGGGCAGACCAAATAAATAAATAATAGAAGGCACCATAACACATTGAATTCAAAATATTACTTTGGTTCACACTGCATTTTATTGAATAGTAAATAACAAACACACAAGAATATAACATCATTACCTTTCTATAAAATGTTATTAAACTATCAACAGTAATACTGTAACACTTCGAATGATACAAAATATGTATCAGTCAATATAGTCAATATATACATATATAAAATGTTCTCTGAAATATGTAGCTTTATTTCAAATAACACAAAATAGAAATGAACATCCAAACATTTGCTGTTTGGACATTTATTGTTTGGAAACATTTACTGTTATTCTACTCTACAAGAGTAGAATAAGAGATTTTTAAGATTATTACTTTTTTGGTCAGAAGGAGCACACCTCCTAGTGCTGTTTTTTTTGTTCTGGTCCACATTCCACAACATTTTGTCATCAAATGATTGAGTCTCAGCACAAAAACTGGGGTGGTGTTGTTTGACGTTGGTGTTGTTTGACGTTGATGTTGAACAAGGTCTTATAGCACATTAGCCTTCATAGTTAGCATAGATGTTGTCTTGCTCATCTTCATCACTCTGACCCTCCACTACTCTCCTTCCTGGGTTGAAGTGTTCTTTGGTGCTGCTCTCAGGGTACATATTAGCATAGATAGCACCATTCTCCTCCTCTTGCTCTTCCTTGTAGTCTCTGAGGCCGACAAGAGAAGACATGAATTCAACGTAATGTCTGTAAGTTAATGAACAGCACAAGGAGATGGGAACACATTTAGCCTCCATTAAAATCAACTTGAGCTTTAAAATAAAAGATGAGATGTCACATACATCTGTACCCAATCTTGAGGGTAAAAAACACTAGAAATGTTCCCATAATAGGGACACATCATCTGCAGAATTTCCGAAAAAAAATAATTAAATGGCCTATATATATCATAGCCCCAGATCCATACAGCCCCAAGCCCATATATCAGCATAAATATGATAAAATTAGATTTTCCCGTTTCCATTGATAAATCAAACACACACATTGCAGCATTACAAACAAACATTCACGCCACAGTGGTCAAAGACTCTTTTCCCTTCCAGGTCAAACACCTGACAAGATTTTTTTGGGGCTTTTCTGCCTGTATTTTTATAGTGGGAAGTAGAGATTAACAGGAAACACGGAGAGAGAGATGGGGAGAGACATGCAGCATATATCGTCGTGAACGCAACTCGAACCCGCGATGCGTTATAGCCTAGGAGCCCGGACCTCTACGCCAGCAGTCCGGGCCGATGATGATGATAATAGTCATTATAATGATCATCTCTGAAGACGTTCTTCAAATGAGGTTCATTTACAAACACTCACCGTACTGACACGTTCTCATAGTCATCACTGTCATCATCGTTGCCATGGTGACAGGTGGAGACATCTGGACTGATGTAGTCTTCTTCATCATCATCTTCATCTTCATTGGCTCTGCCCGCTTTGTTGTAGGCGTTCATCACACCTGGGAATACATTTTACTGGTTGAGAGGTAACAGGGTTGAGCAGTAACAGGTTCAGAGGCAACAAGTTGCACCAGATGGAATGAGAGAGGTTGATATATTCATGGTTTGAACATTGTTTAGGATGTTAGGGGATTTCTTTTATGATCATGAGTTTCTCAAACAGCGAAGAAAAAGCTACAGTACAATGAGTAAAATCAGTACAATCACATCCACAAAGAAGTGGATTACTATCAAGACTGATGAGCATTGTGTCCTATTTTCAGCGAAGATATTTAATGTCTAAGGAAAACAAATAGGGCACTATTATAGAGCCCTGAGGTATTCTGCTCAACAACGTATGGGGTTTAAGTGGTTACGGTGTGATAATAAACTCTCTGTGGCTTCATCTTGTGTTTGAGTCAACTATCTAGCTCTATCAGGCAGTGTCCCCATTAGATTATAATGAAAACCAGCAGTAATCCGCTGCTAGAGGACTGGAGTTGGAAATCAGTGGAATACATTGATGTAGATCTAGATGAAGATGATTACTCACAGGCTGTGTAATCAGTATTGACCGCTGGCCTTCTGTGTCTCCGCCTCCACATCAGACAGAGACCAATCAGCAGCAGAAGTAAGAGTAGGAGCACACCTCCTACAGTCCCGCCCACTAGCAGAGGGATTGGAGAGGCTGAAAGAAAGAAAGAAACATGTAAGTGAACAGAGATCTACATTTGAAGCTGTGTCTTGACCAGTGGTGGAAAGTAACCAAGTACATTTACTTAAGTACTGTACTTAAGTACAATTTTGAGGTATTTGTGCTTTACTTGAGTATTTCCAATCTCCAATACTTTTACTTCTACTCCACTACATCTCGGATCCAAATATTTTACTTTTACTCTACTACATTTATTTGAAAACTAAACTGTAGGTTTTGATTATTATTACAAAACATTCACTAACCACTTCAGCCCTATATACATTTTGGCCATTTGAAAATAGCAGATCTACAAGCTCACAATGGGTTGCGATGCGACGCATTGTGAGCTCGTAGATCTGCTATTTTCGAAAGATTTGTATACATTTTTTACATTGGAAAACTTGTGAAATGGGACCTTCTGCTTACTTTCTACTTTAAGTACATTTTGATACCAATACTTTTGTGTGTACTGTAAAGCGTCCTTGAGTTTCTGAAAGGCGCTATATAAATCCAAGTTATTATCATCATTATTATTACTTTTATTCAAGTAAATTTTGATTCCCGGACTTTTACTTGTAACAGAGTATTTCTACATTGCAGTATTGATACTTTTACTTAAAGTAAAACATTTTAGTACTTTTTCCACCACTGGTCTTGACCCTTTACATGAATTAGTCTCTTACGTTTGACTGAGACGGTGAGCAGCTCTGAGCTGTTAGAAGTGAACGTGCGTGTGGAGACGACTTCATAGACACAGCTGTAGTTGCCCTGGTCTTCATACTCTGCTGCAGTGAACTGGAAAGAGGCAGAGTGGGTGGCATTCGGTGCTGACTGCTGCTTGATATAGCTGTTGGAGCCAGAGACGTTGAGGTAGAAGATGCCTCTATAATACTGGGTGAGAATGGAGCAGGTGATGGAGAAGCTGTCACCCCTGGTGACCTCTGAACGCCCTGGACCCCAGACCAGCTCTGCGTGGGGAGACGTCAGGGAGATGTTGGGCTGCGGCAGCCTCACTGCTCACACACACAAAGAAAGATATTTCACATACAGCAAAAAACAATTTTGAGGTATTTGCACTTTACTTGAGTATTTCCAATCTCCAATACTTTTACTTCTACTCCACTACATCTCGGATCCAAATATTTTACTTTTACTCCAGTACATTTATTTGAAAACTAAACTAGTTACTAGTTACTTTGTAGGTTTTGATTATTATTACAAAACATTCACTAACCACTTCAGCCCTATATACATTTTGGCCATTTGAAAATAGCAGATCTACAAGCTCACAATGCGTTGCGATGCGACGCATTGTGAGCTCGTAGATCTGCTATTTTCGAAAGATTTGTATACATTTTATACATTGGAAAACTTGTGAAATGGGACCTTCTGCTTACTTTCTACTTTTCGAACTTTAAGTACATTTTGATACCAATACTTTTGTACTTTTATTCAAGTAAATTATGATTCCCGGACTTTTACTTGTAACTTGTAAGAGTATTTCTACATTGCAGTATTGATACTTTTACTTAAAGTAAAACATTTTAGTACTTTTTCCAGCACTGGTCTTGACCCTTTACATGAATTAGTCTCTTACGGTTGACTGAGACGTAGAGCAGCTCTGAGCTGTTAGAAGTAAACGTGCGTGTGGAGACGAGTTCATAGACACAGCTGTAGTTGCCCTGGTGTTCATACTCTGCTGCGAGGAACTGGAAAGAGGCAGAGTGGGTGGCATTCGGTGCTGACTGCTGCTTGATATAGCTGTTGGAGCCAGAGACGTTGAGGTAGAAGATGACATAATACTGGGTGAGACTGGAGCAGGTGATGGAGAAGCTGTCACCCCTGGTGACCTCTGAACGCCCAGGACCCCAGACCAGCTCTGCGTGTGGAGACGTCAGGGAGATGTTCGGCTGCGACAGCCTCACTGCTCACACACACAAAGAAAGATATTTCACATACAGCAAAAAAATGAAGTTCACCCACTTCTTTACACCTGTAATGTGAATGTGATTGTGACAATGAAGCTTATTCTGATTCTGATTATCTGTGATTTCAAATCTGGCGTAAAAGCAGTATAGCTTGTCTGGAAGAGAGGAGGAGACCCAGCTGGTATGGCTGTAAAGTCAGTAATGGTGTGTAAACCACTCCAAATGTGTTTTGTGATTATCATTGTTGTTCAGTTGACTCTGAACATTTTCTGCATATTGTTGTTTCGGCTGAATTACCCTCACTTCTGAGGACGTAGCGAGCTGTGTGTTTCTCCTTAATCCCAAACGCAAAAGTGATGTCTTGCATTGCTGTTTATCCATGTTTTCTGATTTGGATGAACCTTTATAGTATTATTGGGAAGTAAGGACTATGTTGTACATTTTAATTGTTAGCATTTTCTTCTCTTTTTTTTAAATTAACTTTTGACAAATGCCTAGTTTGACAAACACAAAAAAGCATACATTTAGAGTGACACTATTTGTTACAGTACTATTTGTACTATTTGTTTAATTTTCCTCATTCAGCACCATGGTTACGTTTGTGGACAGTAGAGTTTCTACTGAATCCATTCAGAAACGGTTTCATAAGGCCTGGGCCATAGCGTGACGGTCCAGGCACCCTAGGCTGCAATGCCAGCCTGACCTGACCTGAGCGTGTTGCGTGTTCGACTCCCGGTCCTGACGACCTTTGCTGCATGTCACCCCCCCATCTCTCTCCCCATTTCCTGTCAGCTTACTTTCCCTATCCCTCTCTAAATAAAGGCATAGAAAAAAAATCAAGAAAAAAGAAAAGGTCCCATAAAAACTCCTGACTCACCAACAAAGATGTATACTGGGCTGCTGTCAGGGCTTCTGATGCTGTGAGCTGAGTATTGACAAGTATAACTTCCCTGGTCGGAAGATTTAACGTTGGACAGTGTTAACATCCCACCATTGGTCTTTTGGGATTCTAAAAAGGTCAGACGTCCAATGGAAGATCCATCCTTGTAAAAATTCACATGAAGAGGTGTACAGAGCTGGGGTGAAACTGAGCAAGTGAGGATCAACTGTTCTTCTGCTGAAAGAACTGAATTGGATGCAGACAATATAGGGGCTGGTCTAGCAGATGGCCTAGTTTGTCCTGCAGAAGAAGACATCTCACATTGAGCAATTGCTGCTTCAGATCACTGTTTGGAGGAACTGCAATCATGAATTACTGTTACACTTTTGTGAAGATTGAACTCCACTTGTTCAGTGAATTGGAATCAAATATTCATCCAGGTTCTATCAAAAGTGAAGCAATAATTTCAAATACATTTTACATATCTTACCTGAACAAACAACACCAACATCTTCTGACTGGCCACAGTCATGTTTCTCAAATCCTGGATGTGAGCATTGAGTCACAGAGCATTCATTACCAGAACAAGCAACATTATCCATCCAGATCTTACCAATGCCTTTTCCAAACTTTATTTGAGTGTTTGTAACGCTCCCACAATCTAGCTCTCTACAAACTACCGCGGCATCATTCATGCCCCACTTGTTGTTGCACACCCTCCCCCACTGACCACTATGATAGACCTCCACCCTGCCAGAGCACCGTCCACCACCTACTAGTCTCACCACTGGACCTGGTCAGTCAGAAAGAAGGAAAGAAAAATATAGAAAAGATTATATTGCACTTTTGTGATTTTTCATAATAATAATTTATTTGAAATGAATGACACAACATCCAGTCTTACCTGAACAGGTGACACCAGCATCCTTACTGTGACCACAATTATGTTTACCAAACCCACTGTGTGGGCACTCAGTCAAA
The DNA here is from genome assembly GCF_963454915.1 of Gymnoscopelus microlampas. Taxonomy (NCBI): domain Eukaryota; kingdom Metazoa; phylum Chordata; class Actinopteri; order Myctophiformes; family Myctophidae; genus Gymnoscopelus; species Gymnoscopelus microlampas. The sequence continues at coordinate 40,910,503 of NC_139948.1, forward strand.
GACTTTTCACTTCCTGAACAACGCAATTTAGCCATCCAAATTGGACCATTCCCCTGTCTAAAATGGGCTCTTTCAGGAGCACTCTGTGCCCTCCCACAGTTCAGCTCTCTGCAAACCACCTCAGCATCATTCAGGTCCCAGGAGTCATTACAGACTGTTCCCCAGCTGCTGTTATGATAGACCTCCACTCTTCCAGAGCACAGAGAAGACCCAACTAATCTGATCTGAGCACCTTCTATAAATAAAAGCAAAAAAACATCCACATTAGTTCATTTAATTAACTTTTTATTTTTTCAAAAGATATTATGGGGTTTTTTTTCAGAGAAGGTGCTGACCTGTATGTGAAGGTATGTACAGGAAAGCAGACACTGTAGGTGGAACAACAGAGCATACTGAGTTACTTTCATGAATGATCTTCTAATCATGTCAACATATGACATATCACCAGTGGCATTACACTTTGGAATACATTTATAGACTAGAAAAATTTGCTCCTCGGAGCACAGCTCCGCCAGGGCAGGTAGCTTATTGTGGGCCAACAATGTTTCAAGGCAATCTGACGCTGCGTTCATGATTTGAGGAATTTTGTTCAAAACAGGCCACTCCTGCAAACTTTGGAAACCAATCTTAGCCAGATCCTTCTTGATCACATGACTATAGAGGTAATGGGTACCAAGGCCCAAGGAATCGGTGCTGGAATAGAAGCTCTCTTCCGTGTTCTCTTACAGCATGCAGTTCCTATTAATGGCCCAGCTTCTACCGGTCGCAATATTGTTCACTTCGCATTTTGTTCACTCCTGCAAACTTTGGAAGCCAATCTTAGCCAATGGATTATGAAACATCGGACAGATCCGTCTTGATCACATGACTATAGAGATCATGTGTACCAATATGCGTGATGTTTGGACAAAATCTATAGTAGTAATATAAAAAAAATGTGATTTGCCAAAATCTGCCTCCTGGTGGCGTTATAACAGAACGACGTGAAAAGGGCAGAGTTTGGGGCAGAGGATCCTGCTCTGGCCTCCAGGGTGTGTGTGTGCACAATTTCATTGATCGGGCCAACGGTGCCAGAGATTAGCTGTACACAGACGGACGGACACATGGACGAACGGACACATGCACAGGGGACAGGGGCAAAAACATGGTCTCGGTGGAGACAAAAATGACATTCACCATGATTGCAATGGGACAATGAAGCAAAACATAAGATTTGGGGATCATTTCTGGAATGTGCATTCCTGTATCTTGTTTGTGTCCATCTAAGTAAAACCCTGACATGTGATATTGTAGTAGGTTACTTTTTATTGTGAAAACTTTCTTCATAACAACTCAATACTGTATAGTAACATGAAAGTACGAGCAGATTAAACGTATTCTCTGTTCTAACAGTTTTGTTTTGTTTTTGAAGTGCATTCTTAAACGTATCTGAAAAAAAGAACAGCATCACACAGAAGTTAATCACACTAAGACACTTTAATGCTCATTTTGGTATAAAGAAAATTTGGCACAATTAGATACTGATACGATAGGTGCCAATCAAAACCTGTCCAATGGCTTTTATCTCATTCAATGCACATTATGCTCATTATGTCAATTAGTGACAGTAATCTGGAAAAGAGAATGAGGGACAAACCCCTCCAATCCACTCCATGATGAGGGTGAGAACCTTCAAGCAGGCTAAGTATCTATTCTATTCAAGGCCTATTTGACAATTGAAGCAAGTGTATCTCATTCAGTCTTCCGTTTCAATGCAACTTCAGTCAACTTCCTCTTTTCACATTATGATGATATGCATGATGTCATGGTTGTGAGGAAATCGCCACACGGCCTGACACAAAAATAGCCCAATTCTCTTCTGTAATTCAATTCTAAAGTATTTAGAAATGTAAGTTGTCACTCATAATATACAGTATATTGAAACTTCATAATTAATATGGTAAACATTAATTCTGTTAATTCTGTGATGAGGCCAATAACTTCTTTAAGCTTTATGAGCGTTAAAATTAACATATTTTACTAACTGTAACTGCATTTGGAGAGACTACATGGTGAAACCATGTGACCGCTGAGGAGGGCAATATCAATGTCACAATGTATTTCTGGGATCCATCTAACAGCAGACAACACTGCACAGAAAAGCTGGGCTGTGACCAGTTGGTTTAATATCCAATACATACAATGTGTTAAGGGTGACGTAACAGTCACAGAATGCCCTCAAGTCAGTAGGCTACCAGCTATTATCATAAATACTTCTCACTTATTTAGCTACAATACTTCTCACTTCACCCAGATTCAAATAGAAACTTTAAGAATGTGTTAATGGGGAAAGCACACTAGACATACAGTTATTTTAAATATATTTTTTATCATTTAGGTTTTGCATTGATATTTCACGTACACATATTATGTATATCAGCAGTGTACAAAACAGTATTGATTAACATTCTCAGCATCCACAAAACAAAAGCCCTGACAAAAAACAACAAAAAACAAAACAAACTTGGTACACAGGACAAAACACATTATAAATATATTAATACGCAGGAAATAATAAAAACAGGCACTCACTCATGTTCAAGTACAGGATGTTTCTCCATATTAAGAGTCCCATGGTGGAGAGACTTCTCTAAAGTCTTCTCTGTCAGTCTCCAGTGGAGTTGAAGACTGATATAGGAAGATGTGGTGAGCTCTATGTGCAGGAAACCATGAACTGAGACTTCCTCTATATTGACATTTAGTTCTCTTCCATTTACATTCTCTATAGTTATTTAGTTTATAATCATTGATCACCAATAACAAACAATAAACAGTATGGTTCAAAAGCAGTTGGATCAAACTGATTATGAACAAGGTATAGAAGGTAAGATTTTGTTTCTACTGTTCTAAACTGGGAGAAAATAGCCATAGAGCCAAACATTACACTAAAAGTAACAATAACATTGTATTAATCAGTGTCTTCCTGTTTGTTGTTGGACATTTTTCATTGACTGCACATGCTCACAGTGGTTCCCAACCACATGACATCCTCAAGCTACCATGACATGCAAACACACCCTAAAAGTAGTTTGTGTGGATATGTGTCTATGTGTAGACTTTGTTGACTCTACGGGTTGAGATGGATGGACATCAATAGAGACAGAGTGTGGGTAGCTGGGGGAGTGATGTCATAAGGGGCATGTTATGTTGTGTGAATAATGATTGGCTCACGCTTGTGTAGTCAAAGAGAGAAGTTGCAGTCATTCCTGTGATTCCTATATTTGTTGACCTTGATGTTCATCAGCTGGATATATCCAGAGATGGCGCTTTGCAAACATGCCACTGTTTCCCTCAAACTGCCAGGAACTTGGTTTGCCCCGAATGGAAGCACAGTATGCGTTGCGAGGCATTACTGAAGATGTTACTTATTAGTCAGCAGCCAGAGTAGAGTAAGCGATCCTCATCATACGTTACACTCAAAGCTCATCTGTTGCAATATTTGTCAGCATTTTCTTATTTTTTCTCTATTCACAGATCCATCAGGATACCCATGTCCAGCTTGCTATTCAATTCTCTTCATTTTATGTATTTACAAATAAATTCATTGTATTATTTGACACAATGTTTCCAACATTCACTGAAGTTTGAAGTTTAGGCTTGGCATGGCTCGGCATGGCTTACTTACTTACATGGCTGTCAATAAATTAAATAAAACCTCCACAGGGTTCCAGGGCAGAGCCACAGGGTAGTCCCACTGCAGCATGGCTACAGACTTAAGGCCCCCTTGCACAAGGCCGGTTCTAGCCGTTATGGCGCCCTGGGCGAACCGCCCCTTCAGACATTCCCAGATAGTAGCCTGTATAGCTTACAAACTATAGTCAGGGTGCCCATTCCAGCAAGGTTAATAGACCCAAACAGTGATGAGATGTGCAAATGATGTGAAATTATTGTTTTTTCAGATTGGCAAGGCCCTCGGGATGGCGGCCTAGGCAGCTGCCTATATCACCTATAGGAAGCATTGGACTTGAACCTGCGTAATGAGTCAGATGTAATGTTTTATTGGTCAGATTTTAATGCATGAAAACAATGCATTTCTTTTTTTAATCTTAGCCACTCGTCAGAGGGCAATTTTGGAGTCAGTGTGGGAGAGGTCATAAAAAGTCATCCGCTTTTTCCGTGCAATAAATATAGATTCAGTGGGTAGACCTTCTACAAGTTTACAATGCATAGCAATGAGACACTTTGTGAGCTTCTGGATAAGCAATTTTGCCATAGGGCGTAAGTGGTTAAAATCCTCCTCTGCACAATCCCAATTGATGACAATGCCGTCATCTCCCATGCAGATCTGTAAGATGAAAGTAGGCTACCATTTGTTAACATGCTAATATACTGTCTGAATGATTAGGCCTAATAAAAGGATGAACAGGATATGTTTCCCCAGTAGGGCAGAAATGTATAATATACTATACTATAATACAATTAATTCCAAATGTGAGTTCAAGCAAAGAGTAATAATAAACACAAGAATATAACATCTTAACTTTTTTTTATAAAACATCATCAACAGTAACACTCATGATGACAATCATGAGCGTTAACAAAATACTTTAGTTGTAGTTAAAAATTAAAACAAGAAAAGACTAGAGATATTTAAGATTCCCTTTTTGGTCACAAGAGGGCCCCATGTACTGTCTTTTTAGAGAGCAGTGACATGCAGCACACATAGAATGCATTTTGACATCTATTCATTTCAACAAAAAAATCAAGCACCATAGATGTACCTTAAAAACAAAAAAGTAATTAACAAATATCCAAAGCACAACACAAATATATTTTAAGTTATGCAGTGTCATCCTTGTGACATTAAAAAGCTCCAATTCAGAGTTTCACCCTAATACATATTGAAATGGAATGATGGGGTCTCATGCAAAGTCAAACTATTGGGATGGTGAGTTGAAGTTTGCAGTTGACAGTCAACACAAAATGGGCCTCATTAGAGAATTTATAATATATATAAAGTACATAAACCAAAACAAGAAAGCAATGGCAACAGTAATAAAAGCACAATTACAACCTAAACCAATTCCTTTGGAACATTTGTGAGTTTAACCACAACTTTAAAATGATGTAGATCATAAAGGTTTCCTGAAAATGCATGCAACCTAAATAACAGAAACTTTTAATTTACAGCTTCCAAGAGATTATACTAGCCTATTTTGGTCAGCTCTCAAATATTTCCCAGTTTCATTAGCTCATTGTAATCAAGGACAGTTCAACATTTTCTTTTTAGCCGAATGTTTCAAAATATACAAACATGAACTAACTGTCAAGTCTACCAGAGGAGATCCCTCTCCTGACATCCAAATGTGTTCATAACTCAAAATAACAAACATATGGTACTGTTTTCATTCTGTAATGAAATAAATGTACGGTAACACACATTTGAACCAACTAAATAAACTGAATTCTGAACTGACTTGAATGTATTCAAAGTAACTGATGATGACCATGGTCATTACCTACTAGCCATCATAGTTAGCATAGATGTTGTCTTCATCTTCATCACTCTGACCCTCCACTACTCTCCTTCCAGGGTTGAGGTGTTCTTTGGTGCTGCTCTCGGGGTACATGTCTGCATTGGCATAGATATCATCATCCTCCTCCTCTTCCTCTACCGCACCAGGGTTGTAGACATGTTTGTCCATGTTACTGGCTGCCATGAAGTCTCTGTGGTCGACAAGAGAAGAAGAGAAGTGTTCGTTTTGATTTTTATGTATTGCTGGAGTGTTTGTGTGCCATTAAGGCCTGGATGGCGAGTAACTTCCTTTAGTTAAACGAGGCTAAAACTGTGGTGCTCATTGTTGCCTCTGATAGCATTGTTCCTAAGGTGGCTGGTTGTATTGGGTCCCTCAAAACCAATGTGCGCTCCAACGTCAGAAACCTTGGCACCAGTTTTGAACAGACTATATGCACCTCGACACGTACATCAAGTCCTATACATGTTTTTTCCACCGTAGGAACATTACAAAGCTCAGGTCGCTTGTCTCACACCATGAGTTAGAGATAATTGTTAATCCAAAATGCTACTGCGAGACTCTTAACCAGGTCCAGCAGAAGGTGTCATATTACTTCGGTCGTGGCCGCCTTGGACTGGCACTGTGGTGCTCACATATCTACATGGTCAGGCCCCTGTATATTTAACTGACCTTTTCCAACCTTATATGCCCAGCAAGACCTTAAGGTCTGCTGACCAGGGTCTGCTATTCCCTGTACTAGACTAATAACTAAAGGTGACAGGGCCTTTCATCTTCAGCTCCCAGACTTTGGAATTTAAAGCCCTTTACTTCCACAGGTCTTCAGAGCTGTAGCCTTGTAACTTTTAAGAACGGCCTAAAACACTACTGTTTAAACAAGTGTTTGTGGAATGTCCTTAATCTTAATATGTGTGTAACGTGTTTGCGTTGTTACACCTATGCGTTGTTATATATACCTTTCAAGCCGGGAACACCTCTGTGTGTAGTTATTTTTCAGAAAACTTAGTTCAGGATTTAGAAGGTGTTTTTAGAATTGGCCTCAGGTCTAAATCCTACTCTGTAAAGCACTTTGTTAGTCCTCTCTGTGAGAAATGCTATATCAATCAAGTTTACTTATTTACTTATTTACATCAGTTCAGTGTAATGTGTATAGGTTAATGAATGGCACATGAGATGGGAACACATTTAGCCTCCATTAAAACCAACTTAAACTTAAAAGAACTTGAAAGAAAAGATGACACCTCATGTGTGCTGCTGTTGTTGATGATGATTATGATGATTATTACTATTATTAGGCTATTATGATCAGTATAGTATTGCATTGTTATCTCTTTTCACTCAGGTTAATTCACTTGAGACATTCTTCAAGTGAGGTTCATTTCAAACCCTCAGTTAACTGACCCGTTCTCATAATCATCGCTGTCATCATCGTCGCTTTGGTGACAGGTGATGGCCTCTGCATTGCCATAGGTTCCTTCATCACCTTCATCATTGGCTCTGACCACTGTGTTGTAGGTGTTCATCACACCTTGGAAGAAATACATACATACATAATGTATATCAGTGTTGGTGTCATATGTTATATCAGCTTGATCTCATTGAATTCCAATACTGGTACATAGTAAAGCAAGTTTATCTATATAGCGCATTTCAACGATAAATCAATTCAAACAGATTTACACAAAACATCAAGATATTAATAAACAAAGCATTAATACACAAAATAAACATTTATAAAAGGACAAAAAAAAATGTAAAAATAAGAGGAAGTTGAAATAAAACAGAAAGAAAAGCTAATCTAATTACACACTATATATTGTAAGCAGGTAAAAGCACTCTCACTTTGAGGAAAGTTTCCTTAAGTAAAATAGAATTACTCAAGGAAAAATAATACTTTTAAAAGTAAGTAGCTAGACCCTTGGAAGATGAATTGCTGAGGTAGAGCACCACACTTGAACCCTGGAGCTAACGCAGAAACTTAAGATTCAAAGGCTAACGCTCTACTGATTCTGCTGCCCGAGCACGAAACGTTTTTTTTTTAACGGGGGATGCAGAAATGTTGTTATTTTGTTACACGATGTGAGGTCAAAAGAATATACTGAGCATAGCATTAGTTAGAGTTGATGCATCAGATTGAATGAGAGATGTTGATACCTTCATATTTTGCAGATGTTTAACACATTAGGGGATTTTTTATGATTATGAGGCTCTCAAGACAGAGAAGAAAATAGCTACATCAGCACAACCACACCCACAATGAAGTGTATGTCCGTTACCACTTCTTGTATCACTGTCAACTTTCTTGTTGTTCACAACCCAAACACGAGTTGCAATATGAACAGGAAACCACAGAATGTGCTATCTATATGAGACATCAGTTGGAGGGGCCGATCTGACTGGAACTACACAAAACATGTGCCATTGTAGTCCAGGAATAACTGACATGCTCTATTATGATGTCATAGTAGAGGAAATCACGCTCAAAATAAAATAAAATAAAACTAAATACACAACATCATCATATTTATGAACTCAACTTCATTAAAATGGGATTTGGATGCAAAGTTTATCAGTCAGTTTATCATTCATTGTCTCTAAATGTAAAATAATTTTGTCATCCACTTTGCTGCCATTATCCAACCACTTTCAACATGGTGTACATCTCCTTTAAGAATTAGAATCTTCCTCAGTGGTGTAGGAGTAGCAAAAAGTGGGTTTTGTAGAAACCGCAAAATGGGTGTGGCCTATATGGGCAGTTGCGTCTTGATCTAAGAACACAGCATAAAGCATTTATGAAAAAATGTGGGTGCTTTCTTTGGCCTACTGCGTGTGTTTATGCAAAGCTGCAACTGGTCAAGCTGTGTCACAGACAGACATACACACACGGATAGGGTCGAAAACATAATGCCAGCCTCCCGGCCTTTCGGCCTGGCCGAGATAATTACTCACAGGCTGTGGGATCAGTCTTGACCACAGGCTTTCTGTGTCTCCGCCTCCACATCAGACAGAGACCGATCAGCAGCAGAAGTAAGAGCAGGACCACACCTCCTACTGTTCCGCCCACTAGCAGAGGGATTGGAGAGGCTGGAAGAAAGAAAGAAAAGTTGTATTTATTTAAAAATGTATTTATATAACATTTTGAAAGATACAAGTAACAGAGATCTAGTTTGTGAAAGTGTGTGTATTTGCTGATCCTTTACATAAATCTTCTCACGGTTGACTGAGACGCTGAGCAGCTCTGAGCATTTAGAAGTGAAATTGCGTGTTGAGACGGTGACGTCATAGACACAGCTGTAGTTGCCCTGGTCTTCATACTCTGCTGCAGGGAACTGGAAAGAGGCAGAGTGGTTGACTGCTGACTGCTGCTTGATATTGCTGTTGGAGCCAGAGAAGATGAGGGAGAAGAAGCCTCCAGGATACTGGGGGAGAATGGAGCAGGTGATGGAGAAACTGTAACCCCTGGTGACCTCTGAATGCCCAGGACCCCAGACCAGCACTGCGTATGGAGTTGTCAGAGAAATGTTGGCCTGCGGCAGCCTCACTGGTCACACAGAAACATAATTCATAATTTTATACTGGAACATTACGTTGGTGTATACCATTGAGTCCAGGGTGTGAATTCTTAGACATTTTAAGCAGTTAACATAATATAATGCTATCGTTTTCTGCCTCACCTGTAACATAGAACCTAACAGAGTAACTTTGAGGAGATTTGAAGGGTCTGCTTGAAACAGTTGTTTCATAATGACATTGGTACGACCCTTCATGGACAAAGTCCACATTAGGAATGTTGAAGGTATATGACGAGCGACTGGTGGTTTGTTTCTTTGTAAATGAACCAGAGGTCTGCTGCAAAGTGAAGGTTCCACCCAAATGCTGAGTTGAGACGGAACAGGTGATGTCAACTGTGTTACCCCAGGTAACCTCACTGACAGGATTCACTGAGATGCGGGGCTTTGGGAGTATCACTGAAATAGTAGGATATGAATTGGGAAGAAAAGAAGAAAAAAACATTTTGATTATTATTATATATTAGCATATATTATCAGGGCCCAAGCAGCTATTAGTTGGGTCATTTATGGCACTTCCGTGACCGTGGAGAGCGAAGGTCCGTTTCTCAATGGATTTGTCATCTAGGAGGGTTATTAAACAAATTTAGCCGGGGTGTATTTTTTTAAACGGCGGGGAAAATTTGTGGGAGACCAAAATCCAAAATGGCTGCCGTGAAAATGAACTTTTTAATGGTTTGACCTACAATGATGCACAATACATGGTTTCAGAGCTTATTTTGGTCAAGGAATACATATATGGTGTTTATATAATGATTTGACCTATTGTCGACCTTCAAATGCAAGATGGCTGCCAATTATTTGCTCCAAAAGGGAGTTTTTTTCGAAATCGTCACAGAGCCTTCATATTAGGCTCAAATGAAAGCTCTGCTCATGATGAGTTGAATAATATACAGTATAAGTACACAGAAGTAATCTCTGAGGTCAATAAAGTCAATGTTTGTGTGTAAACAGCAGTTGCTGATTTGCGGTTTCCCATTAAATAGGGTAGGCTACTGAGAATATGGTGTCCAGTTCATCCCATCACATTTTCATAATGAACCAAAAATAAATGAGCTCTATAGCCTCACATAAAATAGTATTCTGTATGCAAAGTGTAACACACATGGAATGGACTACACAACTGAGTGGTGCAGAATACCTGCACATTATCTCCCACTGACATTAGAGTGACAAGTGGTTCTGGCCAATTTAGCAGTCAATCAGGTCATGCTGACCTTCAGAGGCAGCCAGTTACTCACACCTGCAGCCCTGCACTAATCAAACCACTCCCCAATCAAGCTAGAGTCAGTTCAGCTGTTGAGGTTAGAGGCAGCCAGAAAAAAAAGCCACTGCTGCACAGAGCAGACAGCACAGAACACAGAGAGGAGAAGTTGAGATCTAGAAGAAATAAATATATGCAAACCACAGAGAAGCAAGGTAACTCACCCGTTGTTATAAGTTCATTTGAAGAGTAACAATTTCATTTGAAGAGTAACAAATAAGTTAAAATTACTTTGGTTTTGATGTGTGGTATTGTTTGACTTCTAGAACCCAATTGTGGATTCACTGGGGCAGCCATTTCATGTTTGTGCCCAGCCTGTTTCACAGAATCGGTGAGACTGTTCATTCTTTTAATTTAAGGGATGATGTTTTTGTAATTTGAGTTAATGGTGAACACATTCTATGTAGTAGTTAAAAATGGAGTTTGTTTTCAAGTGTTGATTACAAAATGTATGTAATCCATTTTGCATTGCATTTGACAAGAGTGTATTGAATTCATGTGAAGATGGTTTTGTTTAAAGTACATATGTTGTTTAAAAAGTATGTACAAAGAGTAAATGCACAGTGTTGCATATAGTATGCACAGAGTGTTGCAAACAGTATTTCATTTATTGTTTCATTTAAAAAGTTTCATGTAATGTTATTTCATGGTTAAAAACTGAATAGAAAACAGACAGTAGAATCTATGATACTGATTGGATTTCTCTGACCCTGTCTGATGACAGGTCAGGTTTTTTGTTGGATTGGATCTTTTCCAGTGACCGTTCCAATTGATGGCGAGCTAACCCACCCAGGATCTAGAGAGTGATTGACAGCGATCACTGGACAGTTCTACTGCACTCTACTGTGTGGTAGGCCTACTGCAGACTCCCCCACTCTCAGCTGCAGTACTCCCAATTCCCCCTCTCTCCCACTCTCCCCCACACACACACACACACACACCCTGGAACTCTGAACTCAGATACTTACCTCCTAGGTATTGGAACCCACCTGGAACTCTGACACGTATACTGACCTACCCTCCTGGTCTACCCCTGGAACCTTAACACGTATACTGACACTTACCTTACCTTACCTCCTCACATTGGGAATTGTGACTGAGTGGAAATACTTACTTTATTTAAAGGGTGGATGTTTATGGTTGTATGACACAATTGTCCTATTTTGAGATTGTTGATTTGATATAACTGGAACAGAACAAGCTTGAATTTAAAGGTGACTACTGAGGTTCAAGTTAGAAGGGTGCACCCATAGATACAGTGAACTGTGAGAATTGAAGTGACAAGCAATTGCCACAGTGTTTGGTACCAAAAGTATTTGTATTTCCCCATTGTTGCTTACATGTTTGTTTGTTTTATGTTTAATGTTTTTCAATATAAATAGCCGGCAATCATTTAACATTTTGTATCTGAGTCTCATTAAGTATTCCCCACAGCTCCAGCAGTCGAACCTAGAACTAAACCTAGACTAGCCCAGATTACACGATTACACAAGTTACAACTAGAAGTGTCACTCACCGACTAGTGGCACAAGTGAGCACTACATTTGGCGAGCTAGCCAGGAGCTGTGTTGGATGCTTAATTGTCAGACTTATTTGGTTATCACTGATCTGCAACTGTTTACATTCAAAATCTGGTATCTAAACAAAAGTCAGGCAACATGGAAATTGTAATGAAAGAATCGATCAAAATCCCCAACTCTGTAATAGTTAGTGGACTGACAGGGACATCTGCTGATGATGAAGTCGATACTTATCTTAAGCAATATGGTGAAATTAATCGACTCATACCCATTGATGACAAAAATTCTGATTTTCACCAACACTGTATAGCAGAGTTCAAAAGTGGCACTGCCATGGAAACATTAGAGCCCTTGCTGCCGCTTAAGCTTAATAGTTCCACTCTTGCAAATACTGGTTACGAAATACAGAGTTTGGCAAGTGTCTATACGCTAAATGCCCGCGTTAATGCTACCAAAACGTACATGGACGAGCTGCGTGCAATTGCCAGCCTGAGCGGAAACTCTCTAGCGCAAATGCTAAAAGAAGAACTGGAGAGTCTTACATTGTCTTTCACTCCTCCCCCTCCCCCCTCTTCCTCTGATCAGAGGCAATCCCTCTCCACAGAACAACCAGTACCAGTTCATCCATTGTCTTCTCAAAGTTCTCACCCTTCTAATCCTCCAGTCCTTGAATCCCCTCATGATGCAGCAACTAAAAACCTGACCGACTCCCTCTCAATGTCAGCGACACCAGCTGTTGCTCAGGGCAGATTACCGCCCACAATTGATTTAAATACACCCAACGTGCAACGAGTGGTGGTCAAACACGTCGTTCGCAGTAGTGAAACCTCGTCACACTTCACTGCAAATAGACTACGAGCATTTTCAGGGAAAAACCCTCGACCCAACAACGAAGCAGATTATGACACCTGGCGCGCAAGCGTTGAAGTCCTTATGAAAGATCCTTCCGTTTCTGACTTGCAGTGCACACACCGCATACTTGACAGTCTCCTTCCACCTGCTGCGGAGTTAATCAAGCATCTAGGCCCACAGGCTCAACCCTCTGCCTATATTGAACTACTTGACTCTGCCTATGGAACGGTGGAAGATGGTGATGAACTCTACGCAAGGTTCATGAGTACATTTATGGATCATGATGAAAAGCCGTCCGCATTTCTCCATAGATTGCATGTGTGTCTGAGCCTGACTATGCGGCGCGGTGGTGTGTCCGCACAAGAATTTGACAAGCAGCTCCTAAAGCAGTTCTGCCGTGGCTGCTGGGATAATGCTCTAATAATTGACCTCCAGCTAGGAAAAAGAAGGGAGACTCCGCCTTCCTTCCCAGAACTTCTGCTGATGCTAAGAACAGAAGAGGATATACAGGCCGCGAAAGTCAGCCGTATGAGGCAGCACTTAGGTACTGTCAAGCCTGCTCCTAGTATCACTAAGCAGAGAACAATGTCTCATCTACAAACAGCACATGCCACTGCTGATTCTGGTCATGTCACGGAATTCGAAATGCTGAAAAAACAAATAGCAGACCTCAGCGCCAAGCTGAGCAGCATGAAGAGTGAGAGCAATAAACAGAACCCGAAACAAGATAAATCTCAGTCCCCTGCAGCAAGTGCGGAGGCCCGACCTGCGAAAAATAAAGAAACCAAACCGCAGAGACCTACCACCAAGACCAACAGCATGCCACGCCCTTGGTATTGTTTTCAATGCGGTGAGGATGGTCACATCAAGACTGCTTGTGACAATGAGCCAGATCCTTCTCTTGTAGCTGCCAAGAAAAAGCAGTTGAGAGAAAAGCAGGCAATGTGGGAAACTGCTAATGCCTCTGATGACAAGACCCATTTAAACTGACTGCTGCTCCTATCGAGGGACATATGGGAGCAACACCAAACAAATCTAGTCCCAGACCAAACAAATCCGACCTGAAGAGAGTTCAGGCCAAAGAACAGTCTGTAATAATTCCAAAGGGCCTTGTTGGAAATAAAACTACAGCCCAAGTGATTATCAAAGGAAATGACACCAACTGTCTTTTGGACACGGGGTCCCAAGTGACAACTATACCCCAGTCTTTCTATGAAAACCATCTTTCAGACCTGACTATCCATCCACTAAATGGTCTTCTTGATGTGGAGGGTGCCAATGGTGAATCAGTCCCCTACTTAGGATATATAGAGGTCCCCATCACTTTCTCTAAAGACTTTGTAGGCTCTGATATTGAGGTTCACACCTTAGCCCTGGTTATTCCCCACCTCCGCTCTGGAAGCCAAGATGTGCTTATTGGCACGAACACTCTTGACGTGCTTTATGCAGACTTCTCTGCTGATCAGAACCTCTCTACATTTCAGCCTTCAGCTTATGGCTACCGAGCTGTTCTTAAAATCCTCAGACTGCGTCAGAATATCTCCAGCAGTGATACCCTTGGCGGGGTGAAGATGCAAGGAAAGAGCCCTGAGGTTGTCCTCGCAGGACAGACCATCGTTCTGGAGGGAACAGTTAACATGTCCAATGCTCATACTGAGAAGTATGTCATCCTGGAACAACCATCAGTCTCTTCCTTACCTGGTGGCCTACTGGTTTCAACCAGCCTAGTCACTTTGCCAATGAAGCAGCCCTGCAGGTTGCCTGTTGTGCTAAAAAATGAAACTGATCATGACATTGTCATACCACCCAGAACAGTACTGGCAGATGTTAATGCCGTAGTGCGAGTGCTTCACAAAGAACAGACCGTGAAAGAACAAAACTCAGAGATGCAGAAAGAGTCCAGTCAACCTGAAAAGTTGAGCTTTGATTTCGGTGATTCTCCCTTACCTGCCGAATGGAAGGAACGAGCAACACAAATGCTTAATTCCATGCCAGAAGTCTTCTCTCAACATGACCTGGATTTTGGACAGACAGATAAGGTCAAACACCATATCAAGCTGAACAATGACACACCTTTTAAGTTCAGAGGCCGTCCCATACATCCACATGATGTGGATGCAGTGAGGAAACATCTTCAGGAACTTCTCGACTCAGGAGTGATACGAGAATCAGAGTCCCCATTTGCTTCCCCCATTGTAGTCGTACGGAAGAAGAATGGTTCCGTTCGTCTTTGCATAGACTACAGGAAGCTAAACCTTCAAACCATCAAGGACGCGTATGCCCTTCCAAAGCTAGAGGAGGCATTCTCTGCGCTGGCTGGGTCAAAGTGGTTCTCTGTTCTCGATCTGAAGTCGGGGTATTACCAAATAGAAATGGAAGAATCCGACAAACAGAAGACAGCGTTTGTTTGCCCATTAGGATTTTGGGAATTCAACAGAATGCCCCAGGGAATCACTAATGCGCCGTCAACCTTCCAGCGGCTCATGGAGAAGTGTATGGGACAGATGAACCTAAAGGAGGTTTTAGTGTTCATTGATGACCTGATCATTTTCTCATCATCCTTAGAAGAGCATGAGAAGCGCCTGAAGCATGTACTACAGCGACTGAAGGAATATGGATTGAAGCTGGCTCCAGAAAAATGTAAATTTTTCCAGACCTCGGTGAAATACCTTGGTCATATAGTCTCAGAGCAGGGTGTGGAAACCGACCCAGAAAAGATCATGGCTTTAACAACGTGGCCTGTCCCGACCAACCTTAAGGAGCTCCGTAGTTTTCTCGGATTTTCGGGATATTACAGAAGGTATATAAAGGGTTACTCGAACATCGTAAAGGCCCTTAACGAGCTAACCTCTGGATATCCACCACTTGGAAAGGGACGAAAGAAACCTGAAAAAGGTGCAAGCTCAGAGTACCACAACCCAAAAGAGTCCTTCGGTCAAAGGTGGACACCCCGTTGCCAGGAAGCCTTTGACCTGATAATCCAAAAACTGATATCAGCTCCGGTTTTGGGCTTTGCAGACCCTCAGCTTCCCTACATCCTACATACTGATGCCAGTACAATTGGCTTGGGGGCTGCATTGTACCAAATCCAGGATGGACAACCTAGAGTCATAGCTTTTGCAAGCCGAGGACTTTCAAAGAGTGAAACCAAGTACCCTGCCCATAAGCTTGAATTCTTGGCCCTCAAGTGGGCAGTTACTGATAAATTCGCTGACTACCTATATGGTACAGACTTCACGGTGGTGACTGACAGCAACCCCCTGACTTATGTCCTAACATCGGCCAAACTCGATGCGACAAGTTACAGGTGGCTGTCTGCCCTTTCCACCTATTCCTTCCAACTCCAGTACAGAGCTGGCAAGCAAAACCTAGATGCCGACGCACTGTCTCGTCGCTCTCATGGTACACCGGAGGATGACCCGACATCACGAAAGGAGAGTGAAAGAATCCAGCAGTTCACGGATTATCACCTGAGTGATGCCGAACATTCACACGCTGTACCTCAAGATGTGGTCCAAGCTATATGTGACCGACACATTGTCACCGTTACTGAAGGCAACGATGCCGAAATCTCTAGTCCCGAGTTAGCTCTAGTTGAGTCCCTTGCTCATCATTCTACAGCCATTCCAGACAGCTTCCAGGAAGAACAAGTTGATGGTTTCCCTCTAATTCCCTCTCTGTCTGAGGATGAGTTGAGAGAGAAGCAGAGATTCGATCCTGCAATCAATGAGGTGATCGTTCAGATTGAAACTGGTCAAACTCCACCTACCAGTCTCAGAGAAGAACTACCTGAACTTCCCTTACTGCTACGTGAGCTGAACCGCCTGGAACTGCGGAATGGAGTGCTGTATCGAAGGAGGCAAGATGGACCCAATATCGTCTTCCAGCTAGTGCTTCCTGAGGAGCTGAGAGCAGTAGCACTTAAGAGCCTCCACAACGACATGGGCCACATGGGAGTTGAGCGGACAGTGGATCTGGCAAGAGCCAGATTTTACTGGCCAAAAATGTACATGGCCATTGAAAAGATGATCAGAACCTGTGAGCGTTGTGTTCTTCGCAAGTCCCTACCTGAGAGAGCCGCTCCACTAATTAACATAAAGACCAGTAGACCTCTTGAACTGGTGTGTATGGACTACTTATCCTTGGAACCAGACCGGTCCAACACTAAAGATATATTAGTCATCACCGACCACTTCACTAAGTACGCGGTAGCAATACCGACTCCAAACCAGCGAGCACGTACTGTAGCAAAGAGTCTTTGGGAAAACTTAATTGTTCACTATGGGTTTCCTGAGCGTTTACATAGTGACCAAGGCCCTGACTTTGAGTCAAAGACCATAAAAGAACTCTGTGAGATAACGGGCATGAAGAAGGTGCGAACTACACCATACCATCCCAGAGGGAACCCGGTCGAGAGATTCAACCGTACTCTCCTCCAAATGCTTGGGACACTAAGTCAACAGGATAAACAGCACTGGAAGGACTTTGTCAAGCCTCTTGTTCATGCTTATAATTGCACTAAAAACGAGGTGACAGGATTCTCTCCTTACGAATTAATGTTCGGGAGACAACCAAGGCTTCCAATCGACTTAGCCTTTGGTTTACCCATCAATACCAGTGGAAAGTCTCATTCTCAATATGTCAGTGACTTGAAGTGCCGGTTGGAAGAGAGTTACAGGATTGCAACCTCTAACGCCCAGAAGAATGCTGAACGCAACAAGAACCGATTTGATAAACGAGTCACAGAGTCAACCCTGGAAGTGGGTGATAGAGTTCTTGTCCGTAATGTCAAGATACGTGGAAAGCACAAACTAGCAAACAGGTGGGAGGATGATGTCTATGTCGTCATCAAGAAAGCTGGAGAGATGCCGGTCTACACGGTCAAGCCTGAGGGTAAAGATAGACCTGTACGCACCTTACATCGAGACCTGTTGCTCCCTTGTGGCTTTCTACCCGCAACCTCAATGGACGAACCTGTCAGACAGCCTACTGTCAGGAGACCAAGGACAAGACAGAATCCTGATCCTGAGAGTGAAGAGGACGAGGATTCTGACTCAGAGAATCTACCTACCATGGTTAGATATCCTAGTCAGACACAAGACCAAGATACTCACAAGTTGAGGAATGCTCCTTGTGTGACCAGACAATCACATGCACCTGATGTGTCATCTCCTGAAGTTCCTTCGGCAGTTGAATCCCCTGAAGAGGACACAGATGGAGAATTATCTCTACATAATTTATTTGATTCCGTGGAACCGGAAATTGAAGAACCTGTAAAGGAAAACCTACCCGAACATGTCAACTTACCTGATGAGGACATCCCATCCGAATGTGATGATTTAACCGGACCAGACCCCTTACCTGAAAATGACTTGGAGGACATTGACAGCTCCCCTCTGGACACATGTCTGCAACCACCTGAGGAAACGGCCCTCACTGTACATGAGCCATCCCCAATGTTGTCAGATGTGCAAGAAGAGGAGGAATCTGGAAAAAATGGAACTGCACCTGACCAGTCCAGTTCAGTAGAGACACAGAATGAACTACCCCAAGATACTGAGACCTCTGTCCGTCGTTCTCAGAGACAACGTGAGAGGCCTGAGAGACTTCAATATTCTAGTTTAGGTCAACCCTTATCATTTGTTGTGAACTCCCTCTTCCAAGGCCTGAGTGAGGCATTTGCAAGTTCCATGCAAGGTTTCGATTGCTCAGACTATTTAGGAGACCTTTGATATGCAACCTTCGTCATCTGAATGCACAGGGACGTGCATACCGTCAAGAAGGGAGGATGTAACACACATGGAATGGACTACACAACTGAGTGGTGCAGAATACCTGCACATTATCTCCCACTGACATTAGAGTGACAAGTGGTTCTGGCCAATTTAGCAGTCAATCAGGTCATGCTGACCTTCAGAGGCAGCCAGTTACTCACACCTGCAGCCCTGCACTAATCAAACCACTCCCCAATCAAGCTAGAGTCAGTTCAGCTGTTGAGGTTAGAGGCAGCCAGAAAAAAAAGCCACTGCTGCACAGAGCAGACAGCACAGAACACAGAGAGGAGAAGTTGAGATCTAGAAGAAATAAATATATGCAAACCACAGAGAAGCAAGGTAACTCACCCGTTGTTATAAGTTCATTTGAAGAGTAACAATTTCATTTGAAGAGTAACAAATAAGTTAAAATTACTTTGGTTTTGATGTGTGGTATTGTTTGACTTCTAGAACCCAATTGTGGATTCACTGGGGCAGCCATTTCATGTTTGTGCCCAGCCTGTTTCACAGAATCGGTGAGACTGTTCATTCTTTTAATTTAAGGGATGATGTTTTTGTAATTTGAGTTAATGGTGAACACATTCTATGTAGTAGTTAAAAATGGAGTTTGTTTTCAAGTGTTGATTACAAAATGTATGTAATCCATTTTGCATTGCATTTGACAAGAGTGTATTGAATTCATGTGAAGATGGTTTTGTTTAAAGTACATATGTTGTTTAAAAAGTATGTACAAAGAGTAAATGCACAGTGTTGCATATAGTATGCACAGAGTGTTGCAAACAGTATTTCATTTATTGTTTCATTTAAAAAGTTTCATGTAATGTTATTTCATGGTTAAAAACTGAATAGAAAACAGACAGTAGAATCTATGATACTGATTGGATTTCTCTGACCCTGTCTGATGACAGGTCAGGTTTTTTGTTGGATTGGATCTTTTCCAGTGACCGTTCCAATTGATGGCGAGCTAACCCACCCAGGATCTAGAGAGTGATTGACAGCGATCACTGGACAGTTCTACTGCACTCTACTGTGTGGTAGGCCTACTGCAGACTCCCCCACTCTCAGCTGCAGTACTCCCAATTCCCCCTCTCTCCCACTCTCCCCCACACACACACACACACACACCCTGGAACTCTGAACTCAGATACTTACCTCCTAGGTATTGGAACCCACCTGGAACTCTGACACGTATACTGACCTACCCTCCTGGTCTACCCCTGGAACCTTAACACGTATACTGACACTTACCTTACCTTACCTCCTCACATTGGGAATTGTGACTGAGTGGAAATACTTACTTTATTTAAAGGGTGGATGTTTATGGTTGTATGACACAATTGTCCTATTTTGAGATTGTTGATTTGATATAACTGGAACAGAACAAGCTTGAATTTAAAGGTGACTACTGAGGTTCAAGTTAGAAGGGTGCACCCATAGATACAGTGAACTGTGAGAATTGAAGTGACAAGCAATTGCCACAGTGTTTGGTACCAAAAGTATTTGTATTTCCCCATTGTTGCTTACATGTTTGTTTGTTTTATGTTTAATGTTTTTCAATATAAATAGCCGGCAATCATTTAACATTTTGTATCTGAGTCTCATTAAGTATTCCCCACAGCTCCAGCAGTCGAACCTAGAACTAAACCTAGACTAGCCCAGATTACACGATTACACAAGTTACAACTAGAAGTGTCACTCACCGACTAGTGGCACAAGTGAGCACTACAAAAGCTAGAAAGGTTAGTTGCTTGAGGTGAATTTAAAGGTCAACTCATTTGTCACCCTTATTTTGTAGTATTGCTCCCAGTGTTTCCTGTCTGCCTAGTTACTTTTACCTGCCTTGTCTAACCAGTCTTGTGATTTTGTCAGTGTTTCCACCTGTGTCCTCCTAGTCCCCCAGCCTATCCCAGTGTTGATTGTCAGTTGAGTTCACCTGTGTCCTGTTAATCCCTGTATATTTAAGCCCTGTGTTTGCATTGTGTTCTTGTTGGTCTGTAGACCTTTGTCATGTGAGGTTTTTAGTCGTTGTTCTTTGTGCTCAAGAATCTTGGACAAGTGATTTTGGATAAGAACCTCTCGCCAGAGCAGGATGCACAGCACGCCCTGTCTGTAGTGCTTTCCTCGTAGTGCTTGGTCTACCAACCCCTCCACTACTACCCCTGCTGTAACCAGAGTGTCTGCCATTCCAGAGCCCTTGAATGGCTTGTAGATGGCATAGATGTACTGTAGGACATCAGCTGGTGGAAAGGTACGGGGATTGGGAGGATGTCCTTGAACATTTCTGGATTTTCTGCCTTGAGCTCAGTGAGCGTCTTGTAGGTGGGCAGGTCACCAACAAGAAAGGAGAATGGAATATTCTTCTGCCACATGGCCTCCACATGTTTCACCATGATGTCATTCACCACTGACTTACTTGAAGGTTCATTGTATGTTGTGTGGTAATAAGGCTTGCTCTTGTTGGGTGGTGGATGACAGCAGGACTGGGCACCACTGTATCCTGGAACTCGCTGCTCTTCAGGTGGTGGTCTTCTGTCATGATTGTCTACACAAGACAGTGCATGTATCACAGAGCGAGCACACTGCGGAGCTCTGCTATCAACCTGGGAGTAAATGTCCATGGCATGACAAGGAGTAAAGATCTGGTAGACACTCTGCACAAGAGCGGTGTCTGCATCAGCTTTGCAGACACACTGCTCCTCTATGACCATTGGGCTCTGATGGATGTGGAGGCATCAGCAACCTGCCCACACGAGATCGCAGACAGCAAGCCAGCTATCGTGATCATCGACAATGACGACTTCAAGATTGACACTATGACAGGTGACTCTACACCAGTCCATCGAACAAATGTCATGTACATGCAGCCAGAGATCTATGGAAAGAAACCAGGCGAAGAGACTGCTGAAACGCTCACCAAGAAGAAGGAAATCTCTGCACAGCTAAAGCAGAAGTGTGCGGAACTGACAAAGGTTTGCCAGTACAGATGCCCCCCCTGGTAGCAAGAGTGAGTCACCTGCTTGTCCCAGGGTAGATCCACCAGTGGATGGGTCAGCTCCGCAGCGTGCTCGCTCTGTAATACATGCACTGTCTCGTGTAGACAATCATGGCAGAAGACCACCACCTGAAGAGCAGCGAGTTCCAGGATACAGTGGTGCCCAGTCCTGCTGTCATCCACCACCCAACAAGAGCATGCCTAATTACCACACAACATACAATGAACCTCCAAGCAAGTCAGTGGTGAATGACATAATGGTGAAACATGTGGAGGCCATGCGGCAGAAGAATATTCCATTCTCCTTTCTTGTTGGTCACCTGCCCACCTACAAGACGTTCACTCAGCTCAAGGCGGAGAATCCAGAAATGTTCAAGGACATCCTCCCAATCCTCGTAACTTTCCACCAGTTGATGTCCTACATCTATGCCATCTACAAGCGATTCAAGGGATCTGGAATAGCAGACGCTCTAATGTCCAAGATTCTTGAGCACAAAGAACAACAACTAAAAACCTCACCTCACATGACTACAGACCAACAAGACCACAGTGCAAACACAGGGCTTAAATATACAGGGATTAACAGGACACAGGTGAACTCAACTGACAATCAACACTGGGATAGGCTGGAGGACTAGGAGGACACAGGTGGAAACACTGACAAAATCACAAGACTGGTTAGACAAGGCAGGTAAAAGTAACTAGGCAGACAGGAAACACTGGGAGCAATACTACAAAATAAGGGTGACAAATGAGTTGACCTTTAAATTCACCTCAAGCAACTAACCTTTCTAGCTTTGCATACAGAATACTATTTTATGTTAGGCTATAGAGCTCATTTATCTTTGGTTCATTATGAAAATGTGATGGGATGAACTGGACACCATATTCTCAGTAGCCTACCCTATTTAATGGGAAACCGCAAATCAGCAACTGCTGTTTACACACAAACATTGACTTTATTGACCTCAGAGATTACTTCTGTGTACTTATACTGTATAGTATTCAACTCATCATGAGCAGAGCTTTCATTTGAGCCTAATATGAAGGCTCTGTGACGATTTCGAAAAAACTCCCTTTTGGAGCTCATAATTGGCAGCCATCTTGCATTTGAAGGTCGACAATAGGTCAAATCATTATATAAACACCATATATGTATTCCTTGACCAAAATAAGCTCTGAAACCATGTATTGTGCATCATTGTAGGTCAAACCATTAAAAAGTTCATTTTCACGGCAGCCATTTTGGATTTTGGTCTCCCACAAATTTTCCCCGCCGTTTAAAAAAATACACCCCGGCTAAATTTGTTTAATAACCCTCCTAGATGACAAATCCATTGAGAAACGGACCTTCGCTCTCCACGGTCACGGAAGTGCCATAAATGACCCAACTATATGCTGCCGGTCATTCTTGTTCTTTTCTCTTCCAATAAGGAAACCTGCATGAAAATAAACAAAACTTTGCACACAGGTTAATTCCTATGACAAACTTCCTCAAATGGCATTGTGGGCCGATTCTCCTAATGGTGGCGCTACAGTAACCATCTACATATTATGGCGGAAAGATGCTAATGTCTCCGGTAGAAGACTCCGCAAGTCTCCTACCCAACAGTCATTTAATTATTGGCTTAGGAAGGCGACAAAAACGAAATAATCTCCATGAATGCAAGGCTTCATGGGGTGTGTAATTGATAGAAAAGAAGTAATTTTTTGGGGGTGAACTGCTCCTTTAAGGTGATCTGAATTTAACTAAATAGTAGGTGTAACATTTTAATTGATAATATTTACCAGATAGCTACTTAGCAGAGCAATTGATCATGTCAACGGAGGGCGTGGATGAGTTTCATGCTGTGGTATAACAGGCTTGAGTAAAGCAAGAAACTATAAGCAGAAGTGGAAGTACAATTCTGCAAAAGGTTCCCTTAAATAACAGACTTTTACTTGGTTATATTTCTCACTAAATAAATAAATGTACCGAACAGTAACTAACACGGTGTGTGCCTGGGTAGCTTGGTTGGTAGAGCACTCCACTTTGAGTCACAATGGTTCTGCGTTCGTTATCAGGCATTGCCAACTCATTATGAGTATCAACAAAACAGCAGCTGTACTTTCAGAATGATGTCACTACATTGTTAAGTAAAATAATGAAATAGTTATTTGCTCACCTGTAACAGAGAATCCAGCCGGGTCACTTTGAGGAGATTTGAAGGGTCTGCTTGAAATTGTTATATCATACTGACATTGGTACGACCCTTCATGGACAAAGTCCACATTAGGGATGTTGAAGGTAGATGACGAGCGACTGGTGGTTTGTTGCTTTCTAAATGAACCGGAGATCTGCTGCAAAGTGAAGGTTCCACCCAAATGCTGAGTTGAAATGGAACAGGTGATGTCAACTGTGTTACCCCAGGTAACCTTACTGACAGGATTCACTGAGATGCTGGGCTTTGGGAGACTCACTAAAATAGTAGGATATGAATGGGGAAGAGAATAAAAACATTTTAATTAGTAGCCTTGTATATTATAAGGGGCCGAGCAGCTGTGCTGCCTGTCATTCTTGTTCTTATCTCTTCCAATAAGGAATCCTGCCTTCCCATGCATGAAAATAAACAAAGCTTTGCACACAGGTCCATTCCTATGACAAACTTCCTCAACTGGCATTGTGGGCCGATACTCCTAAGGGTGGCACTAAAGTAACCATCTACATTTTAAAACGTGCTATCACTTTGAAACTTTCCCCAAAATGTCGGGACATGTTCATGTAACAGGCACCGCCAACTCGGTGTATGAGTAGCATCAACAAAACTCTGCACATATCCGACCAGTCCTCAAATAACCTGACCCTGACCATTGCTGTGCAGCAGCTGTACTTTTAGAATGATTTCACTACATTTTAATATAATGAAATTAATACAATATTTATTTCCTCACCTGTAACAGAGAATCTAAAATAGTCACTTTGAGGAGATTTGAAGGGTCTGCTTGAGACTGTTGTTTCGTACTGACATTGGTACGACCCTTCATGAACAAAGTCCACATTAAGGATTTTGAAGGTATATGACGTGTCACTGCCACTGGTGGTTTGGATCTTTCTAAATGAATCAAAGGTCTTTTGCAAAGTGAAGGCTCCTCCCACATGCTGAGTTAAGATGGAACAGGTGATGTCAACTGTGTTACCCCAGGTAACCTCACTGACAGGATTCACTGAGATGCTGGGCTTTATATATATGCTGAAAATAGTAGCATATGAATGTAAAAGAATACGCTGTTTTAATAATACTTTTTGACAATCATGTATATTTGTAGTTTGTGCTTTTATAAAAGCAGCCAATCAAGCCTACTTTCTGGATGTTATGTCCCTTGGAAACAAGTGCTAGTTTGACAGATGATTTAAGCACTGAAACCCTCTATCTAATTCTTAGTAAAAAACAGACCTGAGTTACAACTGTACTTGGACCACCTTTTTCCATCTACATCTCTTCGCCAAAAATAGCCGATCTGTAAGCTCACAACGCATCGCAGCACAACATGTTGTGGGCTGGTAGATCGGCTATTTTCGGCGAATGTTCCCACCAGAATAGGCATGCTGGGGTTCAAGTGGTTAAAAACATGGCATCAATGTCCCTCTAATCTCTGCCAAAAGCGAAACATATAATATAGTAATTATAATAACATATGTAGTTCCATTAATCCTGGGTTAGGTTTGTTTGTAGAGTTTCTACCATGATCTCTGGCTCCAAAAGGTCCCATAAAATGTCTTGACTCACCAACAATGATGTTTACTGGGTTGCTGTAGGAGCTTGTGGTGCTGTGAGTTGAGTATTGACAAGTATAACGTCCCTGGTGAGAAGAGTCTACACTGGACAGTGTGAACGTCTCACCATTGGTCTGACGTTGAATGGAAGATCCATCCTTGTAAAAGTTAACAAGAAGAGGTGGACAGAGCTGGGGTGAAACTGAGCAAGTGAGGATCAACTGCTCTCCTGGTGAAAGAGCTGAATTGGATGCAGACAATCTAGGCGATGGTCTATAAGATGATCCAGTAGATGTTTGTCCTGCAGAAGAAAACATCTCACATTGAACAACTGCTGTTCCCGATCACTATTTGGAGGAACTGCAATTATGAATTAAGTGTTAATGCTTTTGAGAATATTGAACTCCACTCATTCAGTGAACTGGAATCATATTCATCCAGGTTCTATCAACAGTAATTCTATCTCATCAAGATTAATCAGTTTACCTGAACAAACAACACCAACATCTTCTGAATGGCTACAGGAATGTTTCCCAAATCCTCGATGTGAGCACTGAGTCACCGAGCATTCAGTACCAGAACAAGCAACATGATCCATCCAGATCTTATCGATGCCTTTTGCATAATCTGGTGTGAGAGTGGTTGTAACGCTCCCACAACCCAGCTCTCTACAAACCACAGCGGCATCATTGCTGTCCCAGCCGTCGTCGCACACCGTCCCCCACTGACCACTATGATAGACCTCCATCGTGCCAGAGCACCGTCCACCACCTACTAGCCTCACCACTGGACCTGGACAGAAAGAAATAAAATGAAATGGTGTTGTACCTTCAAGATTTTTCTTTTTAGCGGTGCCAGCCGCTCTACATTTGACCGTGTGTGTGGGTCCGTCCGTCCGTTTGAGCACGGCAAAGATGCAACACATGCGCCACTTCAAGACATGCACACACACACACACACACACACAGATTTGTACCGCCTGAATGACAGCACACACTCATCAGAGTAGGCACCGCTTACTCACACTGGGTGTGATTTTTTAAATAAACATTTGAGATGAGTCACATGACATCCATTCTTACCTGAGCAGACGACACCAGCATCCTCACCATGACCACAATTCTGTACACCAAATCCACTGTGCGGGCACTGAGTTAGAGACTTTTCACTTCCTGAACAACCCACATCATCCATCCAGATTGGATCGTTCCCCTGTCCAAAATAGGCACTCCCATGAGCACTCTGTGCCCTCCCACAGTTCAGCTCTCTGCAAACCACCTCAGCATCATTCAGGTCCCAGGAGTCATCACAGACTGTTCCCCAGCGGTTGTTGTAATAGATCTCCACTCTTCCAGCGCACAGAGAAGACCCGACTAATCTAATCTGGGCAGCTTCTGTAAACAAAAAACAAACATTCACATTTTAAATTTCATTTCATTAACTGTTTTTTGTCAAAATATGTATATATATATATTTTATTTCAGAGACGATGCTGACCTGTATGTGAAGGTATGTACAGGAAAACAGACACTGTAGGTGGAAAAGCAGAGCACACTGAGTTACTTTCATGTTTTCCTAATCGTGACAAAGTATCACATCACATATCACCCGTGGCATTACACTATGAAACACATTGATACAACATCTATATAGCTTTCTGTCATTTGTGTCCATTTTAGTAAAACCTTGATATGTTAACATTTTCCACAGTGAAAATCTTCTTAATAACAGCTCAGTATAAGTAGGGCTGCAGTAGCCTGGTAAACCGTGTCATGATTACAAATTTAAGTTGACAATTATTCACACTAATAATTGCGATTAACAATTTAGTTTTTGGCATTAAACATTGGAACATATGAATACAAAATACATTTCTGTTTGCCTTTTAGGCTTACTAAACAATTGCACAGGGAAGATATGTCAAATAACTGAAATAAAATAAATGACTGACATTTATACATTTTATTTAAAAAAAAGGTAAACATTGCGGAAATAGATCAGCTATTTCTGCTTTTTTATGTATGAACATTTTTCAACATGGAAACAATTATGACAAAATAATTGCGATTATACGATTAAGTAATAATTGTGACAGGCCTAAGTATAAGTACCGTCGTGCTACAGATACAACTTTTTTTATGGTTGTGGTTTGCAGGGATATGAATATGAAGCCAGCGAAGTCCTCTTTAAGTCCTCTTTATCGTGACATTCAATTAATGAGGAAGGTATTTTTTTTTACATTACTGGAGTATTTCCAGTATTTTCAGTTTAGTTACTGTCCACCAGGGACGTGCAGAGGGATTTGGAGAGGCAGGGGCTGGAATTTATTCATAATTCATATTGCCAGCCGGCCTGAAGTTCGGCCCGAACAATTACCATACTTTTAGGCCCGAAAACCCAAAAAGACGTCATTGCGTACTTAATGTCCTCAACGTCACGCAGCCAACAAGCTTTGAACTGAGCAGATTGGACCTTCTGTTCCAGAGATGATGGCCAAAACGTCTTGAAAACGGCCACTTTTGCCGGTTTTTGATTAAGTGTTGGCCGTTGTCGCCCCGTTTTTCATTAATAACACGGGCTAGGAAGGTCGGACGGCGACAAACTAGATACCTGAGTAAAGTTAACTTTGAGCTGCATCCAACACATCTACAACACTTCCGTCGGCGTTACCGTTAGGCCGCTAGGGGTAGTTGACATTTCTTTCTTTTTTTGGGTAATAGATTTTTTTTTTTTTCTTTCTGGAGAGGGCACTTTTTTTCCCCGACGGGTAAAAGGGCAGGGGCTCGAACCCCCTTTCATATCTATGTGTGCACATGCCTGCTGTCCACAGAATAGAGTTAGGTCCACAGGCATGCAAATGGGTTTCCACGCACGAGCGGTTGCCTATGATGACAACAACAGACTAGCCAATCACAGCACGATCCCTCCAGCCTATGTGATCTAAACTTGACCCTCCTCTGTCGTCATGCGGGGTGAAGTGAGGATTCGACTCCAGTACCACACGCACGCACGCGTGCACGCACACACACGCACACACATCAGCGTTGCACGCACACACACGCACACACATCAGCGTTGCCATGTCTACTTATTATAAGTGCCTTTGGGCTTGTTTTTCTGTCAAGTTGCTTTTTTGCGCTTGTTTCCTAATGTTGTTTAAACCAGTGTGGTTCTCAAACCTTGTCCATGTCAAGGACCCCCAAATGTGTCCACAACTTGGCCACAGATCTGCAGATTTCGTGCCAGGGACCCCAATACAAATTTGAAATGTTTCAAGATTTTTCTTTGAACACAGCAGATCTACAAGCTCACAAGGGGTCGCGATGCAGCTATATACAAATAGCTGATGTGTCGCTTAATTCTTTTGGGCTTGTTTTCATATACCTGCTTATTTCTCTCACAAAATCTGGCAACACTGTTCACATGGCATGATGATGACACTTATGCGACAGTGGTTGGTTTACAGTGTAGCTATAAGCCTATTTATCATGTCAGGATTATCCATGGGGTGCTGAGTGTAGGCTATAAGTAGGCTACTGACTGTAGCCTATTTTTATTTTTATCCACTTCCTCCTCTTCCAATTGCAGTGGAGTAGAAGGTAAAATATTTGCCTCTGAGATGTAGTGGAGTAGAAGTAAAAGTATTGAAAATTGTAAATACTCCAGTAAAGTATAAGTACCTCAAAATATTACTTAAGTAGGCTAGAGTACTTGAGTATGAATTATTACTTACTGTAGTTACTTTACACCACTGGCTGCGGGCTACCGGGACTGTGCATGCAGTCACGCGGACAGTAGGTTAGCAGGTGGGTGGGCTAAATATGCATGGGATGACCCACTTGTAAAAGTTACACTTCATCTCCTCCACTTGAAGTTTAAAAGACTTTCAAAGTCTCCAACAGCAGGGCTTTTTTCTTTCTTTTTTCCTTTTCTTTTGTTTGCTTACGTTGTAAAATAAATGAGCATGGTGGAAAAAGTACTCACATGTTTTACTTAAGTTAAAGTATGAATACTGCAAGGTAGGATTACTCTGTTACAAGTAAAGATTCCGGTATTCAAAATGTTGAAAATTGGAAATACTACAGTAAAGTAGAAAATACATAACATTTGTACTTAAGTACATTACTTGAGTAAATGTACTTAGTAACTTTACACCACTGTAAACAAGCTTATATCATTGTGGTTGAACCTTGTCAGTAGATCCAATCAAATCACATTCATAAACATAAACAGGTGAGAAGGTGGCATGTAAGAGAATGAATGCCTTCATCCAAAACCCATGAGCACGTTCAGACATTTTGAAGCACCTCAGCCTACCTTACACATCCACACATTCCACAGTGGTTCTGCAGGACTTTTACTTAATTAATACAGAGTATTTCTACATTTCACTATTGATACTTTTACTTACCGTAAGTAAGAAATGCGAGTAGACTTTTTCTACCACTGTCCACACTTCTGGCACTGATCAACTGGTGATGAGTGGGAGCTGCCTGCCTCATCATCTATCTTTGCCTCGTGGGTGGGTGGAGGGTGGGGGGCTATAGGTAACCAACGTGAGGCATAAACGTGATGAGATGCATCTCTCTCTCCCCCTCCCCCTCCCCATCATTCTCTCTCCGTGTCCCCTTCCTCTCTTCCTCTCCCTCCCATCTGTTTTATTCGGTCAATATCTAAAACTCTCGTCGCCTCAAATGTCTTCTGGACAAACAATCCCATCATAATCTCTCCTGTCATGTAAAACACCCTACGCTGCTGTGTGACACCCCTCCTCCTCCTCCTCTCTCTCATCGATGCACGTGTGCACTTGGCATGCGTCGTCAGCAGGGGCCATTATAAACCATTATAAACCATTATAAACCCGGCATGTGATGTGTGTCGTTGATTAATATGATGTGGTGCATGTTTGGTCCACGGAAAGTTGCTTTAGATATAGGCTATGATCTACTAAGGGTTATAGGCTTCCTAGCCTGTATGTGTGTGTGTGTGTGTGTGTGTGTGTGTGTGTGTGTGTGTGTGTGTGTGTGTGTGTGTGTGTGTGTGTGTGTGTGTGTGTGTGTGTGTGTGTGTGTGTGTGTGACAGCTAGGGGTATTTACAGTGTATTTGTTCATGTACAAACAGATAACTGTGATCAATCCATCAATCCATCAATGAATCTGTTATAACAAAAATACTTTGATACCACAAAGGATTACGTTTACTGAGTGACAGCCCTGCTGGTATTAAAAGCCCTTTGAATGAAAGCGAGGGGTGGAAATTGCCCTTTCACCAACTTCCTGCTCTGGAGCGCTTGAAAGGGAGTTTACGCCTACGCTCTGCCTTTGAGTTCCTTCTTTTCTTTTTCTTTTCTATTTTTTAACATAATTAGCCTGACACTGACACGGCCTGAATTTTCATTTCGTTTCACTGAATGCGGGGCTATCGATTCAGGGGCTGGAGCCAGGTTAGAACGTAATTAAGACGTGGGTCAAATAATTAGAAATTGTGTTTGCTTAGGGAGTGCCAGACGGGTGAGACAACACAGATGTGCACCTAAGAAGGATGCAACACACATCAAACTGCATCATTTGCAAGTGAAAAGTTTAATTCCAAAAGGATTATCTGCACTAAAATAACACACCAACTGAACCAACTGAAACTGAATATTACTGATGACTTTTGTCAGGGTTAGAAACCCTTTTTCAGTATAAAAATAACACACCATGAACAATAGGTACTTTTCATTTTGTTGAAATAAATTCTATAGCACTTTGAAATCATTCAGAGGCCAAGCTCATCACTATCAATGGGCACAGGCAGAGATTTCATTTTCAGCATACCGGTATTCTCTTTTATTAAAGTAATTTCACTGAGATTACTTGTTCTTCACCCGTTTCGGTTGTACTGTCCCATTTTAGCTCACATTGTGATCTCTTACACGTGTCACTGAGCACAAAATATGTTCCGGCCATCCCTGGCATGCAATCAGCACAGCAGGGTATGCGCTGTGAGCCTGTATGATGCTCTGGGTGAATGTGGGCTATACTGTTCTCTGCTAAGAGATACCAAACCAAATACATGCCAAAAATGCCAAAATCCAGCTCTCTGCAAACCACTTGAGTATCTTCCATGTCCCAGCTGTCATCACAGACTGTTCCCCAGCGGCTGTTGTAATAGATCTCCAGTCTTCCAGAGCATCGAGACCCTACTATTCTGATCTGAGCACCTTCTAGCTTCTTAGCTGAGAGAGAGATGGAAGGGACCCGCTTATGAGAGAGAGATGAAGCAGGGACCCCCACTACATAATGTATGAAATTGTGTTAGATTAAACTTTTTCATAGATACTGTAGATCCATACACTTGAGTAAATTCATGTTTTCTTTTTATTTCAGACATTTAAACACTTGAACCCTCAGTACTTATTAAACTTGACCAGTGGGTCTGTACTGGGTCTGCTCTTTCTTCCCTACACCAAAGGGTGTGAGCATGACTCTAACTCGTTTCAATATTACTGAGTTTTCTTATGCTAATGCCACCATGCACATTTGTAAAAGGAAAGTAGGCTACCATCATGCTATAATATTGTACATTGAATGAGCAGCAAACAGACTGGACAGGATATTTCCCCAGTAGGGCAGACCAAATAAATAAATAAATAACAGAAGGCACCATAACACATTGAATTCAAAATATTACTTTGGTTCACACTGCATTTTATTGAATAGTAAATAACAAACACACAAGAATATAACATCATTACCTTTCTACAAAATGTTATTAAACTATCAACAGTAATACTGTAACACTTGGAATGATACAAAATATGTATCAGTCAATATAGTCAATATATACATATATAAAATGTTCTCTGAAATATATAGCTTTATTTCAAATAACACAAAATAGAAATGAACATCCAAACATTTGCTGTTTGGACATTTATTGTTTGGACATTTATTGTTTGGAAACATTTACTGTTATTCTACTCTACAAGAGTAGAATAGGAGATTTTTAAGATTATTACTTTATTGGTCAGAAGGAGCACACCTCCTAGTGCTGTTTTTGGGGCGGTGTAACCGCCCCCTATAAGTGAGTTTTGGACACTGACCAATCCTGCACCGTGATTGGCCAATGGTCTACAACGCAGTCTACAACCCTAACCCTTCCATTGTCAATGCAAATCTATACTTTTGCCTAAGTCAGCCAATCACATTACAGCTAGTGTCATCACCACTAGCTGTAATGTGATTGGCTGACTTTGCAAATTCAGGACTGTGATTGGCTAGCGAAGCACATGACACATGTGCAGCCCTATGAATAGCAGTATGGACTTTAAAAAAAAAGTCATCTATCCTTTTTTTTTTAAGTGAGTCATGTTGTGATGACCACACACCGCCCACTTCACACTGGGTGTATTTTTTTTTGTTCTGGTCCACATTCCACAACATTTTGTCATCAAATGATTGAGTCTCAGCACAAAAACTACGGGTGGTGTTGTTTGACATGAATCTGACATGAATCTAATTACGTTGATGTTGAACAAGGTCTTATAGCACATTAGCCTTCATAGTTAGCATAGATGTTGTCTTGCTCATCTTTATCACTCTGACCCTCCACTACTCTCCTTCCAGGGTTGAAGTGTTCTTTGGTGCTGCTCTCAGGGTACATATATGTATTAGCATAGATAGCACCATTCTCCTCCTCTTGCTCTTCCTTGTAGTCTCTGAGGCCGACAAGAGAAGACATGAATTCAACGTAATGTCTGTAAGTTAATGAACCACACAAGGAGATGGGAACACATTTAGCCTCCATTAAAATCAACTTGAGCTTTAAAATAAAAGATAAGATGTCACATACATCTGTACCCAATCTTGAGGGTAAAAAACACTAGAAATGTTCCCATAATAGGGACACCAGGTTGAAAGTGGTAAAAAAAAAAAAAAGAATTGGACACATCATCTGCAGAATTTCCGAAAAAAAATAATTAAATGGCCTATATATATCATAGCCCCAGACCCATACAGCCCCAAGCCCATATATCAGCATAAATATGATAAAATTAGATTTTCCCGTTTCCATTGATAAATCAAACACACACATTGCAGCATTACAAACAAACATTCACGCCACAGTGGTCAAAGACTCTTTTCCCTTCCAGGTCAAACACCTGACAAGATTTTTTTGGGGCTTTTCTGCCTGTATTTTTATAGTGGGAAGTAGAGATTGACAGGAAACACGGAGAGAGAGATGGGGAGAGACATGCAGCATATATCGTCGTGAACGCAACTCGAACCCGCGATGCGATGTCAGGATACGTTATAGCCTAGGAGCCCGGACCTCTACGCCAGCAGTCCGGGCCGATGATGATGATAATAGCCATTATAATGATTATCTCTGAAGACGTTCTTCAAATGAGGTTCATTTACAAACACTCACCGTACTGACACGTTCTCATAGTCATCACTGTCATCATCGTTGCCATGGTGACAGGTGGAGACATCTGGACTGATGTAGTCTTCTTCATCATCATCTTCATCTTCATTGGCTCTGCCCGCTTTGTTGTAGGCGTTCATCACACCTGGGAATACATTTTACTTGTTGAGAGGTAACAGGGTTGAGCAGTAACAGGTTCAGAGGCAACAAGTTGCACCAGATGGAATGAGAGAGGTTGATATATTCATGGTTTGAACATTGTTTAGGATGTTAGGGGATTTCTTTTATGATCATGAGTTTCTCAAACAGCGAAGAAAAAGCTACAGTACAATGAGTAAAATTAGTGCAATCACATCCACAAAGAAGTGGATTACTATCAAGACTGATGAGCATCGTGTCCTATTTTCAGCAAAGATATTTAATGTCTAAGGAAAACAAAAAGGGCACTATTATAGAGCCCTGAGGTATTCTGCTCAACAACGTATGGGGTTTAAGTGGTTACGGTGTGATAAAAAACTCTCTGTGGCTTCATCTTGTGTTTGAGTCAACTATCTAGCTCTATCAGGCATTGTCCCCATTAGATTATAATGAAAACCAGCAGTAATCTGCGGCTAGAGGACTGGAGTTGGAAATCAGTGGAATACGTTGATGTATTAAGACGAAGATGATTACTCACAGGCTGTGTAATCAGTATTGACCGCTGGCCTTCTGTGTCTCCGCCTCCACATCAGACAGAGACCAATCAGCAGCAGAAGTAAGAGTAGGAGCACACCTCCTACAGTCCCGCCCACTAGCAGAGGGAATGGAGAGGCTGAAAGAAAGAAAGAAAGAAACATGTAAGTGAACAGAGATCTACATTTGAAGCTGTGTCTTGACCAGTGGTGGAAAGTAACTAAGTACATTTACTTAAGTACTGTACTTAAGTACAATTTTGAGGTATTTGTACTTTACTTGAGTATTTCCAATCTCCAATACTTTTACTTCTACTCCACTACATCTCGGATCCAAATATTTTACTTTTACTCCACTACATTTATTTGAAAACTAAACTAGTTACTAGTTACTTTGTAGGTTTTGATTATTATTACAAAACATTCACTAACCACTTCAGCCCTATACACATTTTGGCCATTTGAAAATAGCAGATCTACAAGCTCACAATGGGTTGCGATGCGACGCATTGTGAGCTTGTAGATCTGCTATTTTCGAAAGATTTTTATACATTTTATACATTGGAAAACTTGTGAAATGGGACCTTCTGCTTACTTTCTACTTTTCGAACTTTAAGTACATTTTGATACCAATACTTTTGTGTGTACTGTAAAGCGTCCTTGGGTTTCTGAAAGGCGCTATATAAATCCAAGTTATTATTATTATTATTATTACTTTTATTCAAGTAAATTTTGATTCCCGGACCTTTACTTGTAACAGAGTATTTCTACATTGCAGTATTGATACTTTTACTTAAAGTAAAACATTTGAGTACTTTTTCCACCACTGGTCTTGACCCTTTACATGAATTAGTCTCTTACGGTTGACTGAGACGTAGAGCAGCTCTGAGCTGTTAGAAGTGAACGTGCGTGTGGAGACGACTTCATAGACACAGCTGTAGTTGCCCTGGTGTTCATACTCTGCTGCAGGGAACTGGAAAGAGGCAGAGTGGCTGACATTCGGTGCTGATGACTGCTGCTTGATATAGCTGTTGGAGCCAGAGAAGTTGAGGTAGAAGATGCCTCTATAATACTGGGGGAGAATGGAGCAGGTGATGGAGAAGCTGTCACCCCTGGTGACCTCTGAACGCCCTGGACCCCTGACCCGCTCTGCGTGGGGAGACGTTGGGCTGCGGCAGCCTCACTGCTCACACACACAAAGAAAGATATTTCACATACAGCAAAAAACAATTTTGAGGTATTTGCACTTTACTTGAGTATTTCCAATCTCCAATACTTTTATTTCTACTCCACTACATCTCGGATCCAAATATTTTACTTTTACTCCAGTACATTTATTTGAAAACTAAACTAGTTACTAGTTACTTTGTAGGTTTTGATTATTATTACAAAACATTCACTAACCACTTCAGCCCTATATACATTTTGGCCATTTGAAAATAGCAGATCTACAAGCTCACAATGTGTTGCGATGCG
Organism: Gymnoscopelus microlampas; assembly: GCF_963454915.1. Classification (NCBI taxonomy): domain Eukaryota; kingdom Metazoa; phylum Chordata; class Actinopteri; order Myctophiformes; family Myctophidae; genus Gymnoscopelus; species Gymnoscopelus microlampas. The sequence goes on from NC_139948.1 coordinate 40,946,301, forward strand.
ACACATTGTGAGCTCGTAGATCTGCTATTTTTGAAAGATTTGTATACATTTTATACATTGGAAAACTTGTGAAATGGGACCTTCTGCTTACTTTCTACTTTTCGAACTTTAAGTACATTTTGATACCAATACTTTTGTACTTTTATTCAAGTAAATTATGATTCCCGGACTTTTACTTGTAACTTGTAAGAGTATTTCTACATTGCAGTATTGATACTTTTACTTAAAGTAAAACATTTGAGTACTTTTTCCACCACTGGTCTTGACCCTTTACATGAATTAGTCTCTTACGGTTGACTGAGACGTAGAGCAGCTCTGAGCTGTTAGAAGTAAACGTGCGTGTGGAGACGAGTTCATAGACACAGCTGTAGTTGCCCTGGTCTTCATACTCTGCTGCAGGGAACTGGAAAGAGGCAGAGTGGGTGGCATTCGGTGCTGACTGCTGCTTGATATAGCTGTTGGAGCCAGAGACGTTGAGGTAGAAGATGACATAATACTGGGTGAGAATGGAGCAGGTGATGGAGAAGCTGTCACCCCTGGTGACCTCTGAACGCCCAGGACCCCAGACCCGCTCTGTGTGGGGAGACGTCAGGGAGATGTTGGGCTGCGGCAGCCTCACTGCTCACACACACAAAGAAAGATATTTCACATACAGCAAAAAAATGAAGTTCACCCACTTCTTTACACCTGTAATGTGAATGTGATCGTGACAATGAAGCTTATTCTGATTCTGATTATCTGTCATTTCAAATCTGGCGTAAAAGCAGTATAGCTTGTCTGGAAGAGAGGAGGAGACCCAGCTGGTATGGCTGTGAAGTCAGTAATGGTGTGTAAACCACTCCAAATGTGCTTTGTGATTATCATTGTTGTTCAGTTGACTCTGAACATTTTCTGCATATTGTTGTTTCGGCTGAATTACCCTCACTTCTGAGGACGTAGCGAGCTGTGTGTTTCTCCTTAATCCCAAACGCAAAAGTGATGTCTTGCATTGCTGTTTATCCATGTTTTCTGATTTGGATGAACCTTTATAGTATTATTGGGAAGTAAGGACTATGTTGTACATTTTAATTATTAGCATTTTCTTCTCTTTTTTTTAAATTAACTTTTGACAAATGCCTAGTTTGACAAACACAAAAAAGCATACATTTAGAGTGACACTATTTGTTACAGTACTATTTGTACTATTTGTTTAATTTTCCTCTAATTTCAAAAGCCAAAATTACTTCATAACATAGTCCTTCTCCAATTAATCACATTTAGAGTTTACTTGGAACTGTATCTTCAGCACCATGGTTACGTTTGTGGACAGTAGAGTTTCTACTGAATCCATTCAGAAACGGGTTCCATAAGGCCTGGGCCATAGCGTGACGGTCCAGGCACCCTAGGCTGCAATGCCAGCCTGACCTGACCTGAGCGTGTTGCGTGTTCGACTCCCGGTCCTGACGACCTTTGCTGCATGTCACCCCCCCCATCTCTCTCCCCATTTCCTGTCAGCTTACTTTCCCTATCCCTCTATAAATAAAGGCATAGAAAACAATCAAGAAAAAATAAAAGGTCCCATAAAAACTCCTGACTCACCAACAAAGATGTATACTGGGCTGCTGTCGGGGCTTCTGATGCTGTGAGCTGAGTATTGACAAGTATAACTTCCCTGGTCGGAAGATTTAACATTGGACAGTGTTAACATCCCACCATTGGTCTTTTGGGATCCTAAAAAGGTCAGACGTCCAATGGAAGATCCATCCTTGTAAAAATTCATATGAAGAGGTGTACAGAGCTGGGGTGAAACTGAGCAAGTGAGGATCAACTGTTCTTCTGCTGAAAGAAGTGAATTGGATGCAGACAATATAGGGGCTGGTCTAGCAGATGGCCTAGTTTGTCCTGCAGAAGAAGACATCTCACATTGAGCAATTGCTGCTTCAGATCACTGTTTGGAGGAACTGCAATCATGAATTACTGTTACGCTTTTGTGAAGATTGAACTCCACTTGTTCAGTGAATTGGAATCAAATATTCATCCAGGTTCTATCAAAAGTGAAGCAATAATTTCAAATACATTTTACATATCTTACCTGAACAAACAACACCAACATCTTCTGAATTGCCACAGTCATGTTTCTCAAATCCTGGATGTGAGCACTGAGTCACAGAGCATTCACTACCAGAACAAGCAACATTATCCATCCAGATCTTACCAATGCCTTTTCCAAACTTTATTTGAGTGTTTGTAACTCTCCCACATGCCCCAGTTGTTGTTGCACACCCTCCCCCACTGACCACTATGATAGATCTCCACCCTGCCAGAGCACTTTCCACCACCTACTAGCCTCACCACTGGACCTGGTCAGAAAGAAGGAAAGAAAAATATAGAAAAGATTATATTGCACTTTTGTGATTTTTCATAATAATCATTTCTTTCAAATGAATGACACAACATCCAGTCGTACCTGAACAGGTGACACCAGCATCCTTACTGTGACCACAATTATGTTTACCAAACCCACTGTGTGGGCACTCAGTCAAAGACTTTTCACTTCCTGAACAACGCAATTTATCCATCCAAATTGGACCATTCCCCTGTCCAAAATGGGCTCTTTCAGGAGCACTCTGGGCCCTCCCACAGTTCAGCTCTCTGCAAACCACCTCAGCATCATTCAGGTCCCAGGAGTCATCACAGACCGTTCCCCAGCTGCTGTTATGATAGACCTCCACTCTTCCAGAGCACAGAGAAGACCCAACTAATCTGATCTGAGCACCTTCTATAAATAAAAGCAAAAAAACATCCACATTAGTTCATTTAATTAACTTTTTCTTTTTTCAAAAGATATTATGTTTTTTTTTTCAGAGAAGGTGCTGACCTGTATGTGAAGGTATGTATAGGAAAGCAGACACTGTAGGTGGAAAAACAGAGCATACTGAGTTACTTTCATGAATGATCTTCGAATCATGTCAACATATGACATATCACCAGTGGCATTAGTTTAGTTTAGTTTATTACGGATCCCCATTAGTCCTCACCACAGTGAAGACTATTCTTCCTGGGGTCCAAATTACACTTTGGAATACATTTATAGACTAGAAAAATGTGCTCCTCAGAGCACAGCTCCGCCAGGGCAGGTAGCTTATTGTGGGCCAACAATGTTTCAAGGCAATCTGACGCTGCGTTCATGATTTGAGGAATTTTGTTCAAAACAGGCCACTCCTGCAAACTTTGGAAACCAATCTTAGCCAGATCCTTCTTGATCACATGACTATAGAGGTAATGGGTACCAAGGCCCAAGGAATAGGTGCTGGAATAGAAGCTCTCTTCCGTGTTCTCTTAGCATGCAGTTCCTATTAATGGCCCAGCTTCTACCGGTCGCAATATTGTTCACTTCGCATTTTGTTCACTCCTGCAAACTTTGGAAGCCAATCTTAGCCAATGGATTATGAAACATTGGACAGATCCGTCTTGATCACATGACTATAGAGATCATGTGTACCAATATGCGTGATGTTTGGACAAAATCTATAGTAGTAATATAAAAAAAATGTGATTTGCCAAAATCTGCCTCCAGGTGGCGTTATAACAGAACGACGTGAAAAGGGCAGAGTTTGGGGCAGAGGATCCTGCTCTGGCCTCCAGGGTGTGTGTGTGTGTGTGTGTGCACAATTTCATTGATCGGGCCAACGGTGCCAGAGATTAGCTGTACACAGACGGACGGACACATGGACGAACGGACACATGCACAGGGGACAGGGGCAAAAACATGGTCTCGGTGGAGACAAAAATGACATTCACCATGATTGCAATGGGACAATGAAGCAAAACATAAGATTTGGGGATCATTTCTGGAATGTGCATTCCTGTATCTTGTTTGTGTCCATCTAAGTAAAACCCTGACATGTGATATTGTAGTAGGTTACTTTTTATTGTGAAAACTTTCTTCATAACAACTCAATACTGTATAGTAACATGAAAGTACGAGCAGATTAAACGTATTCTCTGTTCTAACAGTTTTGTTTTGTTTTTGAAGTGCATTCTTAAACGTATCTGAAAAAAAGAACAGCATCACACAGAAGTTAATCACACTAAGACACTTTAATGCTCATTTTGGTATAAAGAGAATTTGGCACAATTAAATACTGATACTGATAGGTGCCAATCAAAACCTGTCCAATGGCTTTTATCTCATTCAATGCACATTATGCTCATTATGTCAATTAGTGACAGTAATCTGGAAAAGAGAATGAGGGACAAACCCCTCCAATCCACTCCATGATGAGGGTGAGAACCTTCAAGCAGGCTAAGTATCTATTCTATTCAAGGCCTATTTGACAATTGAAGCAAGTGTATCTCATTCAGTCTTCCGTTTCAGTGCAACTTCAGTCAACTTCCTCTTTTCACATTATGATGATATGCATGATGTCATGGTTGTGAGGAAATCGCCACACGGCCTGACACAAAAATAGCCCAATTCTGTTCTGTAACTCAATTCTAAAGTATTTAGAAATGTAAGTTGTCACTCATAATATACAGTATATTGAAACGTCATAATTAATATGGTAAACATTAATTCTGTTAATTATGTGATGAGGCCAATAACTTCTTTAAGCTTATGAGCGTTAAAATTAACATATTTTACTAACTGTAACTGCATTTGGAGAGACTACATGGTGAAACCATGTGACCGCTGAGGAGGGCAATATCAATGTCACAATGTATTTCTGGGATCCATCTAACAGCAGACAACACTGCACAGAAAAGCTGGGCTGTGACCAGTTGGTTTAATATTCAATACATACAATGTGTTAAGGGTGACGTAACAGTCACAGAATGCCCTCAAGTCAGTAGGCTACCAGCTATTATCATAAATACGTCTTACTTATTTAGCTACAATACTTCTCACTTCACCCAGATTCAAATAGAAACTTTAAGAATGTGTTAATGGGGAAAGCACACCTATAGACATACAGTTATTTTAAATATATTTTTTATCATTTAGGTTTTGCATTGATATTTCACATACACATATTATGTATATCAGCAGTGTACAAAACAGTATTGATTAACATTCTCAGCATCCACACAACAAAAGCCCTGACAAAAAACAACAAAAAACAAAACAAACTTGGTACACAGGACAAAACACATTTTAAATATATTAATACGCAGGAAATAATAAAAACAGGCACTCACTCATGTTCAAGTACAGGATGTTTCTCCATATTAAGAGTCCCATGGTGGAGAGACTTCTCTAAAGTCTTCTCTGTCAGTCTCCAGTGGAGTTGAAGACTGATATAGGAAGATGTGGTGAGCTCTATGTGCAGGAAACCATGAACTGAGACTTCCTCTATATTGACATTTAGTTCTCTTCCATTTACATTCTCTATAGTTATTTAGTTTATAATCATTGATCACCAATAACAAACAATAAACAGTATGGTTCAAAAGTAGTTGGATCAAACTGATTATGAACAAGGTATAGAAGGTAAGATTTTGTTTCTACTGTTCTAAACTGGGAGAAAATAGCCATAGAGCCAAACATTACACTAAAAGTAACAATAACATTGTATTAATCAGTGTCTTCCTGTTTGTTGTTGGAAATTTTTCATTGACTGCACATGCTCACAGTGGTTCCCAACCTCTTTTTTTCTCCATGACATCCTCAAGCTACCATGACATGCAAACACACCCTAAAAGTAGTTTGTGTGGATATGTGTCTATGTGTAGACTTTGTTGACTCTACGGGTTGAGATGGATGGACATCAATAGAGACAGAGTTTGGGTAGCTGGGGGAGTGATGTCATAAGGGGCATGTTATGTTGTGTGAATAATGATTGGCTCACGCTTGTGTAGTCAAAGAGAGAAGTTGCAGTCATTCCTGTGATTCCTATATTTGTTGACCTTGATGTTCATCAGCTGGATATATTCAGAGATGGCGCTTTGCAAACATGCCACTGTTTCCCTCAAACTGCCAGCAACTTGGTTTACCCCGAATGGAAGCACAGTATGCGTTGCGAGGCATTACTGAAGATGTTACTTATTAGTCAGCAGCCAGAGTAGAGTAAGCGATCCTCATCATACGTTACACTCAAAGCTCATCTGTTGCAATATTTGTAGGCATTTTCTTATTTTTTCTATATTCACAGATCCATCAGCATACCCATGTCCAGCTTGCTATTCAATTCTCTTCATTTTATGTATTTACAAATAAATTCATTGTAGCAATGAGACACTTTGTGAGCTTCTGGATAAGCAATTTTGCCATAGGGCGTAAGTGGTTAAAATCCTCCTCTGCACAATCCCAATTGATGACAATGCCGTCATCTCCCATGCAGATCTGTAAGATGAAAGTAGGCTACCATTTGTTAACATGCTAATATACTGTGTGTAGACTGAATGATTAGGCCTAATAAAAGGATGAACAGGATGTTTCCCCAGTAGGGCAGAAATGTATAATATACTATACTATAATACAATTAATTCCAAATGTGAGTTCAAGCAAAGAGTAATAATAAACACAAGAATATAACATCTTAACTTTTTTTTAATAAAACATCATCAACAGTAACACTCATGATGACAATCATGAGCGTTAACAAAATACTTTAGTTGTAGTTTAGAAATTAAAACAAGAAAAGACTAGAGATATTTAAGATTCCCTTTTTGGTCACAAGAGGGCCCCATGTACTCTCTTTTTAGAGAGCAGTGACATGCAGCACACATAGAATGCAGCACACAGTCACACATTTTGACATCTATTAATTTCAACAAAAAAATCAAGCACCATAGATGTACCTTAAAAACAAAAAAGTAATTAACAAATATCCAAAGCACAACACAAATATTTTTTAAGTTATGCAGTGTCATCCTTGTGACATTAAAAAGCTCCAATTCAGAGTTTCACCCTAATACATATTGAAATGGAATGATGGGGTCTCATGCATGGTCAAACTATTGGGATGGTGAGTTGAAGTTTGCAGTTGACAGTCAACACATAATGGGCCTCATTAGAGATTTTTTTTATATCTATAAAGTACATAAACCAAAACAAGACAGCAATGGCAACAGTAATAAAAGCACAATTACAACCTAAACCAATTCCTTTGGAACATTTGTGAGTTTAACCACAACTTTAAAATGATGTAGATCATAAAGGTTTCCTGAAAATGCATGCAACCTAAATAACAGAAACTTTTAATTTACAGCTTTCAAGAGATTATACTAGCCTATTTTGGTCAGCTCTCAAATATTTCCCAGTTTCATTAGCTCATTGTAATCAAGGACAGTTCAACATTTTCTTTTTAGCCGAATGTTTCAAAATATACAAACATGAACTAACTGTCAAGTCTACCAGAGGAGATCCCTCTCCTGACATCCAAATGTGTTCATAACTCAAAATAACAAACATGTATGGTACTGTTTTCATTCTGTAATGAAATCAATGTACGGTAACACACATTTGAACCAACTAAATAAACTGAATTCTGAACTGACTTGAATGTATTCAAAGTAACTGATGATGACCATGGTCATTACCTACTAGCCATCATAGTTAGCATAGATGTTGTCTTCATCTTCATCACTCTGACCCTCCACTACTCTCCTTCCAGGGTTGAGGTGTTCTTTGGTGCTGCTCTCGGGGTACATGTCTGCATTGGCATAGATATCATCATCCTCCTCCTCTTCCTCTACCGCACCAGGGTTGTAGACATGTTTGTCCATGTTACTGGCTGCCATGAAGTCTCTGAGGTCGACAAGAGAAGAAGAGAAGTGTTCGTTTTGATTTTTATGTATTGCTGGAGTGTTTGTGTGCCATTAAGGCCTGGATGGCGAGTAACTTCCTTTAGTTAAACGAGGCTAAAACTGTGGTGCTCAGTGTTGCCTCTGATAGAATTGTTCCTAAGGTGGCTGGTTGTATTGGGTCCCTCAAAACCAATGTGCGCTCCAACATCAGAAACCTTGGCACCAGTTTTGAACAGACTATATGCACCTCGACACGTACATCAAGTTCTATACATGTTTTTTCCACCGTAGGAACATTACAAAGCTCAGGTCGCTTGTCTCACACCATGAGTTAGAGATAATTGTTAATCCAAAATGCTACTGCGAGACTCTTAACCAGGTCCAGCAGAAGGTGTCATATTACTTCGGTCGTGGCCGCCTTGGACTGGCACTGTGGTGCTCACATATCTACATGGTCAGGCCCCTGTATATTTAACTGACCTTCTCCAACCTTATATGCCCAGCAAGACCTTAAGGTCTGCTGACCAGGGTCTACTAGTTATTCCCCGTACTAGACTAAAAACTAAAGGTGACAGGGCCTTTCATCTTCAGCTCCCAGACTTTGGAATTTAAAGCCCTTTACTTCCACAGGTCTTCAGAGCTGTAGCCTTGTAACTTTTAAGAACGGCCTAAAACACTACTGTTTAAACAAGTGTTTGTGGAATGTCCTTAATCTTAATATGTGTGTAACGTGTTTGCCTTGTTACACCTATGTGTTGTTATATATACCTTTCAAGCCGGGAACACCTCTGTGTGTAGTTATTTTTCAGAAAACTTAGTTCAGGATTTAGAAGGTGTTTTTAGAATTGGCCTCAGGTCTAAATCCTAATCTGTAAAGCACTGTGTTAGTCCTCTCTGTGAGAAGTGCTATATCAATCAAGTTTACTTATTTACGCATTTACATCATTTCAGTGTAATGTGTATAAGTTAATGAATGGCACATGAGATGGGAACACATTTAGCCTCCATTAAAACCAACTTAAACTTAAAAGAACTTAAAAGAAAAGATGACACCTCATGTGTGCTGCTGCTGCTGTTGTTGTTGTTAACTAGTTGTAGGAACTATTGTTGTATTGCTGTACTGGATCTTGCTTAGTCGATACACTTTTGTATTAGCTTGTGCTCATTTGATTTGGCTATTTTATCTCATGTGTTTAAGAAAGTAGGTAGCTGATATATTGCACTTTTACCTTAGCGCTAGCTATACTCTTGGTTGCTTGTTTTTACAGGAAATGCACTTAAGACTTCTGGTGATTAGTAGTTTCGTTCCCTACCTATGTTGAATGCACTTATTGTAAGTCGCTTTGGATAAAAGCGTCTGCTAAATGACTGTAATGTAATGTAATGTAATGTAATGTTGTTGTTGCTGCTGATGATGATTATGATGATTATTACTACTATTAGGCTATTATGATCAGTATAGTATTGCATTGTTATCTCTTTTCACTCAGGTTAATTCACTTGAGACATTCTTCAAGTGAGGTTCATTTCAAACCCTCAGTTAACTGACCCGTTCTCATAATCATCGCTGTCATCATCGTCGCTTTGGTGACAGATGATGGCCCCTGCATTGCCATAGGTTCCTTCATCACCTTCATCATTGGCTCTGACCACAGTGTTGTAGGTGTTCATCACACCTTGGAAGAAATACATACATACATAATGTATATCAGTGTTGGTGTCATATGTTATATCAGCTTGATCTCATTGAATTCCAATACTGGTACATAGTAAAGCAAGTGTATCTATATAGCGCATTTCAACGATAAATCAATTCAAACAGATTTACACAAAACTTCAAGATATTAATAAACAAAGCATTAATACACAAAATAAACATTTATAAAAGGACAAAAAAAATATGTAAAAATAAGAGGAAGTTGAAATAAAACAGAAAGAAAAGCTAATCTAATTACACTCTATATATTGTAAGCAGGTAAAAGCACTCTCACTTTGAGGAAAGTTTCCTTAAGTAAAATAGAATTACTCGAGGAAAAATAATACTTTTAAAAGTAAGTAGCTAGACCCTTGGAAGATGAATTGCTGAGGTAGAGCACCACACTTGAACCCTGGAGCTAACCCAGAACCTTAAGATTCAAAGGCTAACGCTCTACTGATTCTGCTACCCGAGCACAAAAGGTTTTTCTTAAAACGGGGGATGCAGAAATGTTGTTATTTTGTTACACGATGTGAGGTCAAAAGAATATACTGAGCATAGCATTAGTTAGAGTTGATGCATCAGATTGAATGAGAGATGTTGATACCTTCATATTTTGCAGATGTTTAACACATTAGGGGATTTTTTATGATTATGAGGCTCTCAAGACAGAGAAGAAAATAGCTACATCAGCACAACCACACCCACAATGAAGTGTATGTCCGTTACCACTTCTTGTATCACTGTCAACTTTCTTGTTGTTCACAACCCAAACACGAGTTGCAATATGAACAGGAAACCACAGAATGTGCTATCTATATGAGACATCAGTTGGAGGGGCCGATCTGACTGGAACTACACAAAACATGTGCCATTGTAGTCCAGGAATAACTGACATGCTCTATTATGATGTCATAGTAGAGGAAATCACGCTCAAAATAAAATAAAATAAAACTAAATACACAACATCATCATATTTATGAACTCAACTTCATTAAAATGGGATTTGGATGCAAAGTTTATCAGTCAGTTTATCATGCATTGTCTCTAAATGTAAAATCATTTTGTCATCCACTTTGCTGCCATTATCCAACCACTTTGAACATGGTGTACATCTCCTTTAAGAATTAGAATCTTCCTCAGTGGTGTAGGAGTAGCAAAAAGTGGGTTTTGTAGAAACCGCAAAATGGGTGTGGCCTTTATGGGCAGTTGCGTCTTGATCTAAGAACACAGCATAAAGCATTCATGAAAAAATGTGTGTGCTTTCTTTGGCCTACTCAGGGTGTGTGCATGCAAAGCTGCAACTGGTCAAGCTGTGTCCGAGATTAGTTGCTCACAGACAGACATACACACACGGATAGGGTCGAAAACATAATGCCAGCTTCCCGGCCTTTCGGCCTGGCCGAGATAATTACTCACAGCCTGTGGGATCAGTCTTGACCACAGGCTTTCTGTGTCTCCGCCTCCACATCAGACAGAGACCGATCAGCAGCAGAAGTAAGAGCAGGACCACACCTCCTACAGTTCCGCCCACTAGCAGAGGGATTGGAGAGGCTGGAAGAAAGAAAAAAAAGTTGTATTTATTAAAAAATGTAGTTATATAACATTTTGAAAGATACAAGTAACTGAGATCTAGTTTGTGATAGTGTGTGTATTTGCTGATCCTTTATATAAATCTTCTCACGGTTGACTGAGACGCTGAGCAGCTCTGAGCATTTAGAAGTGAAATTGCGTGTGGAGACGGTGACGTCATAGACACAGCTGTAGTTGCCCTGGTCTTCATACTCTGCTGCAGGGAACTGGAAAGAGGCAGAGTGGTTGACTGCTGACTGCTGCTTGATATTGCTGTTGGAGCCAGAGAAGATGAGGGAGAAGAAGCCTCCAGGATACTGGGGGAGAATGGAGCAGGTGATGGAGAAGCTGTAACCCCTGGTGACCTCTGAATGCCCAGGACCCCAGACCAGCACTGCGTATGGAGTTGTCAGAGAAATGTTGGCCTGCGGCAGCCTCACTGGTCACACAGAAACATAATTCATAATTTTATAATGGAACATTACGTTGGTGTATACCATTGAGTCCAGGGTGTGAATTCTTAGACATTTTAAGCAGTTAACATAATATAATGCTATCGTTTTCTGCCTCACCTGTAACATAGAACCTAACAGAGTAACTTGGAGGAGATTTGAAGGGTCTTCTTGAAACAGTTGTTTCATATTGACATTGGTACGACCCTTCATGGACAAAGTCCACATTAGGAATGTTGAAGGTATATGACGAGCGACTGGTGGTTTGTTTCTTTCTAAATGAACCGGAGATCTGCTGCAAAGTGAAGGTTCCTCCCAAATGCTGAGTTGAGACGGAACAGGTGATGTCAACTGTGTTACCCCAGGTAACCTCACTGACAGGATTCACTGAGATGCGGGGCTTTGGGAGAATCACTGAAATAGTAGGATATGAATTGGGAAGAAAAGAAGAAAAAAACATTTTAATTATTATTATATATTAGCATATATTATCAGGGCCCAAGCAGCTATGCTGCCGGTCATTCTTGTTCTTTTCTCTTCCAATAAGGAAACCTGCATGAAAATAAACAAAACTTTGCACACAGGTTAATTCCTATGACAAACTTCCTCAAATGGCATTGTGGGCCGATTCTCCTAATGGTGGCGCTACAGTAACCATCTACATTTTATGGCGGAAAGATGCTAATGTCTCCGGTAGAAGACTCTGCAAGTCTCCTACCCAACAGTCATTAAATTATTGGCTTAGGAAGGCGACAAAAACGAAATAATCTCCATGAATGCAAGGCTTCATGGGGTGTGTAATTGATAGAAAATAAGTACTTTTTTTGGGGTGAACTGCTCCTTTAAGGTGATCTGAATTTAACTAAATAGTAGGTGTAACATTTTAATTGATAATATTTACCAGATAGCTACTTAGTAGAGCAATTGATCATGTCAACGGAGGATGAGTTTCATGCTGTGGTATAACAGGCTTGAGTAAAGCAAGAAACTATAAGCAGAACCACTTCTGCTTAGTACAATTCTGCAAAAGGTTCCCTTGAATGACAGACTTTTGCTTGGTTATATTTCTCACTAAATCCATGTACTGAACAGTAACTAACATGGTGTGTGCCTGGGTAGCTTGGTCGGTAGAGCACTCCACTTTGAATCACAAGGTTCTGTGTTCGTTATCAGGCAATACCAACTCATTATGAGTGTCAACAAAACTCTGCACATAGGTCCAGACCGGCCTGACCATTGCTGCACAGCAGCTGTACTTTCAGAATGATGTCACTACATTGCTAAGTAAAATAATGCAATAGTTATTTCCTCACCTGTAACAGAACATAACAGGGTCACTTTGAGGAGATTTGAAGGGTCTGCTTGAAATTGTTATAGCATACTGATATTTGTACCACCCTTCATGGACAAAGTCCACATTAGGGAATATATAGGGGAATATATTAGGGAAGTATAGGAGCTGCTACTCTTTGGATCTTTCTAAATGAACCAGAGGTCTGCTGCAAAGTGAAGGTTCCTCCCAAATGTTGAGTTGAAATGGAACAGGTGATGTCAACTGTGTTACCCCAGGTAACCTTACTGACAGGATTCACTGAGATGCTGGGCTTTGGGAGACTCACTAAAATAGTAGGATATGAATGGGGAAGAGAATAAAAACATTTTAATTAGTAGCCTTGTATATTATAAGGGGCCGAGCAGCTGTGCACTCCTGTCATTCTTGTTCTTATCTCTTCCAATAAGGAATCCTGCCTTCCCATGCATGAAAATAAACAAAGCTTTGCACACAGGTCCATTCCTATGACAAACTTCCTCAACTGGCATTGTGGGCCGATACTCCTAAGGGTGGCACTAAAGTAACCATCTACATTTTAAAACGTGCTATCACTTTGAAACTTTCCCCAAAATGTCGGGACATGTTCATGTAACAGGCACCGCCAACTCGGTGTATGAGTAGCATCAACAAAACTCTGCACATGTCCGACCAGTCCTCAAATAACCTGACCCTGACCATTGCTGCGCAGCAGCTGTACTTTTAGAATTATTTCACTACATTTTAATATAATGAAATTAATACAATATTTATTTCCTCACCTGTAACAGAGAATCTAAAATAGTCACTTTGAGGAGATTTGAAGGGTCTGCTTGAGACTGTTGTTTCGTACTGACATTGGTACGACCCCTCATGAACAAAGTCCACATTAGGGATTTTGAAGGTATATGACGTGTCACTGCCACTGGTGGTTTGGATCTTTCTAAATGAATCGGAGGTCTTTTGCAAAGTGAATGTTCCTCCCACATGCTGAGTCGTGATGGAACAGGTGATGTCAACTGTGTTACCCCAGGTAACCTCACTGACAGGATTCACTGAGATGCTGGGCTTTGGGAGAGTCACTGAAAATAGTAGCATATGAATGTAAAAGAATACGCTGTTTTAATAATAGTTTTTGACAATCATGTATATTTGTAGTTTGTGCTTTTATAAAAGCAGCCAATCAAGCCTACTTTCTGGATGTTATGTCCCTTGGAAACAAGTGCTAGTTTGACAGATGATTTAAGCACTGAAACCCTCTATCTAATTCTTAGTAAAAAACAGACCTGAGTTACAACTGTACTTGGACCACCTTTTTCCATCTACATCTCTTCGCCAAAAATAGCCGATCTGTAAGCTCACAACGCATCGCAGCACGACATGTTGTGGGCTGGTAGATCGGCTATTTTCGGCGAATGTTCCCACCAGAATAGGCATGCTGGGGTTCAAGTGGTTAAAAACATGGCATCAATGTCCCTCTAATCTCTGCCAAAAGCGAAACATATAATACAGTAATTATAATAACATATAGTTCCATTAATCCTGGGTTAGGTTTGTTTGTAGAGTTTCTACCATGATCTCTGGCTCCAAAAGGTCCCATAAAATGTCTTGACTCACCAACAATGATGTTTACTGGGTTGCTGTAGGAGCTTGTGGTGCTGTGAGTTGAGTATTGACAAGTATAACGTCCCTGGTGAGAAGAGTCTACACTGGACAGTGTGAACGTCTCACCATTGGTCTGACGTTGAATGGAAGATCCATCCTTGTAAAAGTTAACAAGAAGAGGTGGACAGAGCTGGGGTGAAACTGAGCAAGTGAGGATCAACTGCTCTCCTGGTGAAAGAGCTGAATTGGATGCAGACAATCTAGGCGATGGTTTATAAGATGATCCAGTAGATGTTTGTCCTGCAGAAGAAAACATCTCACATTGAACAACTGCTGTTCCCGATCACTATTTGGAGGAACTGCAATTATGAATTAAGTGTTAATGCTTTTGAGAATATTGAACTCCACTCATTCAGTGAACTGGAATCATATTCATCCAGGTTCTATCAACAGTAATTCTATCTCATCAAGATTAATCAGTTTACCTGAACAAACAACACCAACATCTTCTGAATGGCTACAGGAATGTTTCCCAAATCCTCGATGTGAGCACTGAGTCACCGAGCATTCAGTACCAGAACAAGCAACATGATCCATCCAGATCTTATCGATGCCTTTTGCATAATCTGGTGTGAGAGTGGTTGTAACGCTCCCACAACCCAGCTCTCTACAAACCACAGCGGCATCATTGCTGTCCCAGCCGTCGTCGCACACCGTCCCCCACTGACCACTATGATAGACCTCCATCGTGCCAGAGCACCGTCCACCACCTACTAGCCTCACCACTGGACCTGGACAGAAAGAAATAAAATGAAATGGTGTTGTACCTTCAAGATTTTTCTTTTTAGCGGTGCCAGCCGCTCTACATTTGACCGTGTGTGTGGGTCCGTCCGTCCGTTTGAGCACGGCAAAGATGCAACACATGCGCCACTTCAAGACATGCACACACACACACACACACAGATTTGTACCGCCTGAATGACAGCACACACTCATCAGAGTAGGCACCGCTTACTCACACTGGGTGAGTCACATGACATCCATTCTTACCTGAGCAGACGACACCAGCATCCTCACCATGACCACAATTCTGTACACCAAATCCACTGTGCGGGCACTGAGTTAGAGACTTTTCACTTCCTGAACAACCCACATCATCCATCCAGATTGGATCATTCCCCTGTCCAAAATAGGCACCTTTATGAGCACTCTGTGCCCTCCCACAGTTCAGCTCTCTGCAAACCACCTCAGTATCATTCAGGTCCCAGAAGTCATCACAGACTGTTCCCCAGCGGTTGTTGTAATAGATCTCCACTCTTCCAGAGCACAGAGAAGACCCGACTAATCTAATCTGGGCAGCTTCTATAAACAAAAAACAAACATTCACATTTTACATTTCATTTCATTAACTGTTTGTTTTGTCAAAATATGTATATATTTTTTTTATTTCAGAGACGATGCTGACCTGTATGTGTAGGTATGTACAGGAAAACAGACACTGTAGGTGGAAAAGCAGAGAACACCGAGTTACTTTCATGTTTTCCTAATCGTGACAAAGTATCACCCGTGGCATTACAGACACATTGATACAACATCTATATAGCTTTCTGTCATTTGTGTCCATTTTAGTAAAACCTTGATATGTTAACATTTTCCACAGTGAAAATCTTCTTAATAACAGCTCAGTATAAGTAGGGCTGCAGTGTCATGATTACAAATTTAAGTTGACAATTATTGTCACACTAATAATTGCGATTAACAATTTAGTTTTTGGCATTAAACATTGGAACATATGAATACAAAATACATTTCTGTTTGCCTTTTAGGCTTAGTAAACAACTGCACAGGGAAGATATTTCAAATAACTGAAATAAAATAAATGACTGACATTTATACATTTTATAAAAAAAAAGGTAAACATTGCGGAAATAGATCAGCTATTTCTGCTTTTTTATGTATGAACATTTTTCAACATGGAAACAATTATGACAAAATAATTGCGATTATACGATTATTAAGTAATAATTGTGACAGGCCTAAGTATAAGTACCGTCGTGCTACAGATACAACTTTTTTATGGTTGTGTTTTGCAGGGTGAAGCCAGCAAAGTCCTCTTTATCTTGACATTCAATTAATGAGGAAGCACAAGAGCTCTATCTCCAAAACTGAGAGAAAATGCGAGACAATTGACGATGAAATGTGAATAAAACATATAGAGCAAACAAGAAGCAGTGCAAAGCTGATATGACATTGTATTGTGTTATGTTACAGTATATCTCGAAACTTCATATTTGACAGATTGTATTGTATATTAAACATTGACTTGAATAATGAAGTTGATTCATTTAGCTAATTCTATGATGAGGCCATTAATAGTCCATACATGAAGGAGCCTTATGGGTGTAAATAATTCTTTAACTTTAACTGTATTATTTGGGAAAACCACATATACACATGGTGAAACCATGTGATGGTTGAAGAATCTGAGGACCACAGCAGCAGCAAAGCGATCAAACCAAGCTAAACACAATGCGGTGCTAACTTAATATTTCCATGTTCTTCTATACAGCTCAATATAGGCTACAGTGCAATACACAGGACAGCATAATAATACCCAGATAATGTAAAATAAATGGACAATACACAGCAGACTGTATGCAGACATAATGTAGTGGTACACCATCAGCAATAGATATGTTCTGTATACAGTTATGTACATACAGTACGTATATATCCTGTGCTGTGATAACAGTGCAAATTACATAAAGATATGTAAACAAATTACAGCAATAAATCATTATACAGCAGCATATAATAGATTTAGGTATATCATTGTTGTTGGCAGAGGATTCACTGTAAGATAATTCGTTTTTGTTATTTACATGCCAATTGTCAATCCAAACATACTGTAGGCCCACAGCTGTATATTCATGCAGAGAAATGGACACTCTATGAATTTGACCCCTCTCACTTCACTAAGATTCAAATAGAAACTTTAAGGATCTGAAAAGGGGGGAAATATATTTTCTATATTTTAATATAATTATCAATTGATCAAAGAATAAAACATGGCACTCACGCATGTTCAAATACAGGATTTGTCTCCATATTATGAGTCCCATGGTGGAGAGGCTGATAGTCTTCTCTGCCAGTCTCGAGTTGAAGACTGAACTAGGAAGATGTAATTAGTGCTGTGCTCATCTAGAATCTGTTTGTGCGACTTCCTTCTAGTGTGACTTCCTTCTTAATGACAATAAGAAGAAAGCAACACTATAGATAGTTACAGAATTCTTTGCCTTGTTTCAGTTAATTGAACTAGAAGAAAGGCCAATGACAATAACTATCAACAATGAGATTGTATCAAGCAGGGTCTTAACTTAGCAATAACAACCCCAGAAGGGGTTCCTGTCTTGAAAGGTATAGTTACAAATAGGGGTTCCCATCCAAAATGGGTTAAAATAAAACAGCTATACAAATTCCACTACAATGAACATTGTTTACTTCTCACAATGGCTCCCAAACCTTTTTCCATGAAGGTCCACCTTCTTAAATAATTTACATCCTCAAGCTATGACATGCAAACAAACCCTAAAAGCGTATGTATTTTGTGTGGTCGTGTCTTGTGCCTATTGTCTACTGTCAGTTTCTTTCTAGCAGTGCAGTGTTTAAAGGTAGTGTAAGTGTTTTTTTGTTAAAATAAGTGTTAAATAGCTCTACGCAGTATAGTAATCATCGTCTCCCCATCTCTCCAGCTCTATAGCAAACAGAAAATACATTTTCAGGTTTACTATAGAGGAGCAACCTGATGTGAAAAGGTGGAGTTTGTGGGGTTCTATATCCTGATTGGATTAAATATACAACCCACTTGAAAATGTATTTTGTGTTTACTAAAGAGGCGGAGAGGCAGGGAAACCCCTGTTACTGAACAAAGACTGTACAACAATGATTACTATTGGAATATACACTCACCAGCCACTTTATCAGGTACGCCTGTCCAACTGCACGGTAACACACATTCTAATCAGCTAATTACAGTACATGGCAGCAACTCAATGCATTTAGGCATGCACACATGGTTAAGACAATCTGTTGCAGTTCAAATCGAGCATCAGAATGGGGTAGATATAGGTGATTTAAGTGACTTCAGAGACATATTAACACAAGGGCAATTATCACAAGGGCAATTATCACATTGATACATAGAAATGTCAGAGGACAACTACTGACAAAGGAAACAACTAACTCAGCACATTTTGACAACAATCTTTTTGTCACACACAGAAGACATTATTTTATGAAAACATCATAAGGACATCTTGACATTGTTTAATGTTTTAGAATAAACATTGTAGTCACTAGCCAGGTCCTTTCAACCACAGTTCTTCTTCATCACAGCACGAGGGCACTGTTTGTCTCAGTATCAGTATTGGGGCAGAGAGTTTGATTATGTAACTGAGACTGTGACCCAAGTTGAACCTAAACAACCAGTTTAATGTATGAATGTAGGAACATAGTAAATGTCCCTGAATGTTTTAGACCGTAGCAGAGGTTAGTATTTCTCTGCACAAATGACACTTTTATTATAGTAGGCAACTTATGTTAACAGCGTTTAGTGTGAATTTGTATTTGAAGGTAGTAGGCCAATAAAGATTATAGTAATTATTTCAAAAAAAGAAAACCTACTACCACTACCAGAATCAAACATGAAGGACGGATCAGGCACCACACCATCACCTCCAGTCTGTCTATGACTTCCTCTGAACTGTGCTTTTTGAGTTGCCAGTAGTGTTACAACATTGATGTGCCTACATTTTTTCATAGTTCATAGTCGTTAGTGTGGTGTGTAGACAGAGAGAATACTTTTTAAATTTTTAAAGTGTGAAAAAAAACGTGTCAACATGCAGCGCAATGATTGCAGAAAGAGGAAGCCTCAATGACCGCTTAAAAGTGTTAAAGACAGTAGTTGCTGTACATTAACTTCCTTCTAACAGTAGCCTAAAGCATGAGCTGACATCTGAGAATAGGCCTAACTGTTCCAGGCAAGACCATTATCTCTTGACTGGTGGCTTCATCTGATACTGATACTCTAGTCTAGTTGTTTGGACTGGAGGATTTCAGTTTCCACAATTATTAAATGAGGAATTTTAATATCATAGCCTATACAAACACACATCAGAGTTCCTGCAGATACATGCAATTTCAGGCTTTATAGTTAGCATTTAGGATAAGGTTTAGGGTAGTGTGAAGTAGTCTGTTTGGTGGGAAGTTATAGCTTTAGACCCCTGGTGGGTCCATCTACCTTGAGGGGGTTCCAGGGTAGCCTGGTAAACCCCCCTCCCTCCGGAAATCTCATTTGCATTTGATTTCAGGAAGTAGGCTGCGAAACAAAATGTGTGTCGCAAGCTTCTTCCATTTGACGTAGTCAGGTTAGTTCCAGGGAGTCCCCAGGAAAAAAATGCTAATAGGCCTATAGCATCAGAGGTCTGTTTAACCATTTTAACCCTATATACATCAGCTATTTGGAAATAGCCGACCTACAAACTCAAACATGTGGTGATGTGATACGTTGTGCAAATATTTTAACATCACAAATCTTGTATGGGAGTCAGGGACCCCCATACAAGATTTACACAAAATATTTTCAGATGGGTGTGAGTCAAATACTTTTTTCCCCTCTATACCAAATCTCTTAGCTGAAGACTGTCACGGTTTGAGTCAGGGCAGGATTGTAGGACCCAAGTGCAGGAGAGACAGAGGCAGAACTGGTCGGTTTAACAGGTTTAATAACTCAAAAGGTGATAATACAGGCAAGGGACTGAACTCAGGATGTAACAGCACGCAACATAATACAATGAACAAACAAGATTGCAAACACAGGGATTAAATAGACAGGGAAATAATAAGACACAGGTGAACTCAACAGACAATCAACACTGGGATAGGCTGAGGGACTAAGAGGACACAGGAGGAGAACATGACTAATCAACAGGGAGGTGAGACAAGACAGGTAACGGTAACTAGGCACAACATGCAGGAAACAAGACTACAAAATAAGGTACACAACAAACGCAGGGAAACAACAACAGAGTAACAGAATAACCAAACTAGGTAAAGAACAGAACAAAGGCATAATAAGTCCAAGACCTTATAAGGGACCGAGGAGCGGACCGTGACAGGCCTAAAGAACAGGCCTAAAGTGTCCACGACCATATAAGGGCAATGAGTCCACGGCCCGCGGAGCGGACCGTGACAAAGACGTGTCAAGTTGTGAGCTTGTAGATCTGCTACGCTTGTTTAATTACAGGCTATGTAGCCTACAAAAAGGTGTCAGGTGCCTATAAGGCT
Organism: Gymnoscopelus microlampas; assembly: GCF_963454915.1. Taxonomy (NCBI): domain Eukaryota; kingdom Metazoa; phylum Chordata; class Actinopteri; order Myctophiformes; family Myctophidae; genus Gymnoscopelus; species Gymnoscopelus microlampas. The sequence goes on from NC_139948.1 coordinate 40,967,008, forward strand.
GTAGCCTATACAGTACAGTACATTGACAAAATAAATTGTAAACCTAACAATGACAAACAACACAAATACTTAATTAAATACATAATTAAATAAATAATTCCTATCCACTGATTTGCTGATGGTTTCTTAATTCTTACTGACACTGTTTTCAGTCAATATATCAGTGCTCACACTTTAGATGAGACCCAAAATCAATATGATTGCTCTATAACTGGGGTTCTCAAAGTGGGATCCGGACTCCGCAGACCCCCATGGTCCTTGAGTGTCTAGGGCATTGGTTCTCAAAGTGGGGTCCGGGGACCCCCAGCCAGGGGTCCTTGAGGGAGTTCCAGGGGGTCCCCAGCTAAATGTGTTAATACATTTTAAGCCCTTTATCCATATTGTATGCGTTGGCTATTCAAAAATAGCAGATGTACAAGCTCACAGCTTGTCACTTCGTGCTGCACTCCCAGCTTGTACATCTGCTGTTTTTGAACATTTTCAAAAAATCTTGAAAGTGTTTGAAGATTTTTTAAGAATGTTGCATTTTTTAACACAAATCATCTATTCAGTGGGTCCCCTCCCTGGCACAACATATTCAAAGATTGGGGGTCCTTAATGGCACCAAAAAGTTTGAGAACCGTCTTGGGGGTCCCCAGCAAAATTAGTTAATAATAAAAAATGAATAACATAATTAGTTGCCAGGTTTTGCGAGAGAATGAAGCAACCAGGCCAAGGAAAACAAGCCCAAAAGAAGCTAGCGCTTTGCCCTTTAAACATAATTGGCTATTTGAAAATAGACGATCTTGTGAGCTTGTAGATCTGCTATTTTTGGGGGTCCACAGACAAATATATATTAATTTGGGGGTTATTGACATGAAAATGTTTGAGAAACACTGGTTTAAACAGCATAAGGAAGCAAGCCTAAATAAGCAACTACACTTTAGCCCCAAAAAACGCAACCTGCAACAATACCAATATTTACAAACAACTTTATAGAAAAACAAGCCCAAAGTCGCTTATAAGCAGACATGGCAACACTGTCCCGCTCACGTGTAGCAGCCTGGTGACCGAGCGGGACACCCGTCACATTAGCTCCTCCCTCTGCAGAAGCTACTCACCCCATAGCCCGGGCGGACGCACTCGCTGTGATTGGCCAGACGGTTGTCAGGCAAATGTGTAGATTAAATATAAACAATGAGTGGTGTGTAAAGTAAGTAACTAAGTACATTTACTCAAGTACTGTACAGTACTTAAGTACAATTTTGAGTTTTTTTTGTTTTACTTTACTGGAGTATTTCCAGTATTTTCAGGTTAAATACTGTCCACAGCATAGAGTTAGGTCCACAGGCATGCAAATGGGTTTCCACGCACGAGCGGTTGCCTGACAACATCAGACTAGCCAATCACAGCACGATCCCTCCAGCCTATGTGATCTAAACTTGACCCTCCTCTGTCGTCATGCGGGTGAAGTGAGGATTCGACTCCAGTACCACACGCACGCACGCGTGCACACACGCACACACATCAGTGTTGCCATGTATGCTGATTATAAGTGCCTTTGGGCTTGTTTTTCTGTCAAGTTGCTTATTTGGGCTTGTTTCCTAATGTTGTTTAAACCAGTACAGTTCTCAAACTTTTTCCATGTCAAGGACCCCCAAATGAACATGAACTTGGCCACAGATCTGAACATATTTCGTGCCAGGGACCCCAATACAAAGTTTGAAATGTTTCAAAAACATTTATTTTTCAAGATTTTTCTTTGAACACAGCAGATCTACAAGCTCACTAGGCGTCGCGATGCAGCTATTTTCAAATAGCTGATGTGTCGCTTCTTTTGGGCTTGTTTTCATAGATCTACTTTTTTCTCTCACAAAATCTGGCAACACTGTTCACATGGCATGATGATGACACTTATGCGACAGTGGTTGGTTTACAGTGTAGTTATAAGCCTATTTATCATGTCAGGATTATCCATGGGGTGCTGAGTGTAGGCTATAAGTAGGCTACTGACTGTAGCCTATTTTTATTTTCATTTTAATCTAAAGTAGGCTACCTGGCAGAATTGAGACGTCGGCATCTTTTCAAGTTCATCCTCATATAGGAAAGTAACTATAAGTACAATTACTCAAGTAGGCTACTCTACTTGTTATTTTGTAGTAGTATTTTTTAGGTCATTTCTTTACTTTACTGGAGCATTTCCAATTGTCAGTACTTTTACTTCTACTCCACTACATCTCAGAGGCAAATATTATACTTTTACTCCATTACAATTATTTGAAAACTTTAGTTGCTAGTTACTTACATTTTTATTATCATTACAAAACATATATTAACCTCTTCAGCCCTATATATTTTGGCCATTTGAAAATAGCCGATCTACAAGCTCACAATGCCTCCTGATGCAACACAATGTGAGCTTGTAATGTAGATCATCTATTTTCCAAAGTTTTTTACACATTTTAAAACTTGTGAAACGGGACATTCTGTATGATGAGTAGCCTACTTTCTACTTTTGGTACTTTAACAACATTTTGATGGCAATACTTTTGTACTTTATTTACTCGAGTAAATTGTGAATTCCAAACTTTTACTTGTGGGCCTACAGGGTATTTCTACATTGCAGTATTGATACTTTTACTTTTATATATCCAGTGGAAGAAAAAGTACTCGCATTTTTTACTTTAAGTAAAAGTATCACTGCAAGTAGTCCTACAAAAAATGTAGGACAACTTGAGTAAAAGTGCAAACGTATTGGCATTAAAATATACTTAAAGGACCAAAAGTAAAAGTAGGCAACTCAATATGCAGAATGTCCCATTTCACAAGTTTTCAAATGTCTAAAATGTATAAAAAATCTTTGGAAAATAGCAGATCTACAAGCTCACACTGTGCAAAGCGCTGTGAGCTTGTTATCGGCTATTTTCAAATAGCCAAAGTTTAATTAGGGCTGAAGTGGTTATGTTTTGTAATAATAATTCAAATCTAACTAGTAACGAAAGTTTTCAAATAATTGCAGTGGAGTAGAGAGTAAAATATTTGCCTCTGAGATGTAATGGAGTAGGCCTAGGAGTAAAAGTATTGAAAATGGGAAATACTCCAGTAAAGTAAAAGTACCTCAAAATTGTACTTAAGTAGGCTACAGTACTTGAGTAAATGTAGCCTACTTAGTTACTTTACACCACTGGCTGCGGGCTACCGGGACTGTGCATGCAGTCACGCGGACAGTAGGTTAGCAGGTGGGTGGGCTAAATATGCATGGGATGACCCACTTGTAAAAGTTACACTTCATCTCCTCCACGTGAACTTTAAAAGACTTTCAAAGCCTCCAACAGCAGGGCTTTTTTTCTTTCTTTTTTTCTTTTCTTTTGTTTGCTTACAGTAGATCCAATCAAATCACATATTCATAAACATAAACAGGTGAGAAGGTGGCATGTAAGAGAATGAATGCCTTCATCCAAAAGCCTACCTTACACATCCACACATTCCACAGTGGTTCTGCAGGACTTTACTACATTGCACTATTGATACTTTTACTTAAGTAAGAAATGCGAGTACACTTTTTCTACCACTGTCCACACTTCTGGCACTGATCAGCTAGTGATGAGTGGGAGCTGCCTGCCTCATCATCTATCTTTGCCTCGTGGGTGGGTGGAGGGTGGGGGGCTACAGGTAACCAACGTGAGGCATAAACGTGATGAGACGCAATGTCTGATGATGCATCGTCAGCAGGGGCCATTATAAACCCGGCATGTGATGTGTGACATTGATTAATATGATGTGGTGCTGTGTTTGGTCCACGGAAAGTTGCTTTGGATATAGGCTATGATCTACTAAGGGTTATAGGCTACATAGCCTGTATATATATGTGTGTGTGTGTGTGTGTGTGTGTGTGTGTGTGTGTGTGTGTGTGTGTGTGTGTGTGTGTGTGTGTGTGTGTGTGTGTGTGTGTGTGTGTGTGACAGCGAGGGGTATTTGTTCGTGTACAAACAGATAACAGTCATCAATCCATCAATCCATCAATCCATCAATCCATCCATCAATCCATCAATCCATCAATCCATCAATCCATCAATCCATCCATTAATCTGTTATCATAACAAAAATACTTTGATTCCACAAAGGATTACGTTTACTGAGTGACAGCCCTGCTGGTATTAGAAGCCCTTTGAATGAAAGCGAGGGGTGGAAATTGCCCTTTCACCAACTTCCTGCTCTGGAGCGCTTGAAAGGGAGTTTACGCCTACGCTCTGCCTTTGAGTTCCTTCTTTTCTTTTTCTATTTTTGAACATAATTAGCCTGACACTGACACGGCCTGAATTTTCATTTCGTTTCACTGAATGCGAGGCTATCGATTCAGGGGCTGGAGCCAGGTTAGAACGTATAAGACTTGGGTCAAATAATTAGAAATTGTGTTTGCTTAGGGAGTGCCAGACGGGTGAGACGACATAGATGTGCACCTAAGAAGGATGCAACAAACATCAAACTGCATAATTTGCAAGTGAAAGGTTTCATTCCAAAAGGATTATCTGCACCAAAATAACACACCAACTGAACCAACTGAAACTGAATATTACTGATGACTTTTGTCAGGGTTAGAAACCCTTTTTCAGTATAAAAATAACACACCATGAACATTAGGTACTTTTTATTTTGTTGAAATAAATTCTATAGCACTTTGAAATCATTCAGAGGCCAAGCTCATCACTATCAATGGGCACAGGCAAAGATTTCATTTTCAGCATACCGGTATTCTCTTTTTTTAAAGTAATTTCACTGAGATTACTTGTTCTTTGCCCGTTTCTGGTTGTACTGTCCCATTTTAGCTCACATTGTGTTCTCTTACACGTGTCACTGAGCACAAAATATGTTCCGGCCATCCCTGGCATGCAATCAGCACAGCAGGGTATGGCGCTGTGAGCCTGTATGATGCTCTGGGTGAATGTGGGCTATACTGTTCTCTGCTAAGAGATACCAAACCTTGTACATGCCAAAAGTGCACTCACCAGGATGTAAGGAAAACTGGTCACAGTGCTCCCAGAGAGAGATTCATTCATCCATGTCATGTCATGTAAATATGTGCTCTATTTTCTGGAGAGACAAAAGGGCCATTCCATACTCATAGAACAGCAGTCACTTCTGGCCCTATACACACCACCATTGTGTGTGTGGATTTCTAAAGACACCCGTGACCCATTTGGATTCATACAAAGATTTACTGTATTGGATCATTCAGTGAAGTTTTCCCGAAAGCTCACTCCTCTTGTCATTGTTGTGTGGTGATATCAGGTGTTACACCTTGTTTAAATGGTAAATGCCCAGATCAGGGTAATCTAACTGGGAATTAAATGCTTTGAATCTGATTAGAGCAGACCTAGATATCTCCTTACAAAGGTCCTCTGTCTCACAGTGCAGACCTGTATTACAGAGCTTGAGGGGGCTTGCTGGCAGGTATGGTCAGTCACAGGTTCACAGTGGTTCGGGTCCCCAGCAAAATGTGTTAATTTAACCACTTTAACCCTTTTTTATACTTTGGCTATATGCCTTGCTAGAATTTCAAGTGGTCTGGTGCAACCAGCTTTCTTGGTTAAGGGACATTCTTGCCCTGAAATTATCCACACTGCAGGCATCACTTACTCCCAGACTGTGTACCTCCCCCAATAAGCTCCACCTATCAAAAGGTTCTGTTTAGTTTTATTTTAGAAGTGGTTGGGGTTAGGGTCTGCCAATTCAAATTCAAAAGAGTGAAATTTGTATTATCCTGAAAGGAAGTTCTCAATGACATGAATAAGGCAAGAAAGTTAAATAAATCATAATGCTGAGGGTTGCAATCAGAAATAAAAGTAAATGTTTTATTATTATTGTTCCATATGCCTCAAACATGATGGACGTTTCGGCTATCCAGCCTTCATCAGTGTGAATAATACAGTGTTTGCTCACTTTTTAAAGAGAAGAATCAATACCAGGTGATCAATCATTGTTAATGAAGGTGATGACACATCACACACAAAGATGTCTAGGGTAAGGCAAGAAAGTTCCCTCTGCAGCCTTCTCTGCAATTTAATGGCAGCACATAGCACCACTTTTCCACATCTTTCTGTGTTCTCTTAATGGAGCTGTGTTTCTCACCAGTGTGAGTGTAAAGTATTAAAGAAAGAAAGGCAAAATAAATAATCCTCTTCTGAAAAATCGGGCCGAGGGGTTGAACAACCCCGATACCATGTTTTAACATGTGAAAGAATTTACTGTTAAAATCAGTATGACAGAGTTTAGGATGCTTACAATGGGTAAAATTCATCTCTTCATCAACAAGACTAAGAGCCTAAAGCCCTACTTTACCCCCTAGAGACCATGCTGCTTCTTAAATGCAACAAGACCAAAGTGGCTTCAATCACCAACATGACATTGCCACCAAACCAGTTCAAGCCTCACTTGATGCAGACTTAATTTAAGTTGAATTGCAAACAACATGACTGTATCAATGAATACATATGCAAATGGTAAAGATAACCTGAAATGCTTATTTGAGAGTACGTTTTTTCAACGTATGACATACTTCATTCTGAAAATAGCTGATCTACAATCTCACAACTTTTCATGGTTTGTGAGCTTGTAGATCGGCTACTTTCACTAGTTTTGGTTCTGAGGAGATGTACAATTTATTCATTGGTAAATGGTTTGTGAACGAGTGATCTTAGTGTTAGTGAAACAGGGGCTTGGTTCATGAAAGAAGGCAAGAGTTTATGATCTTCAACAGACAATATCAGCCTGGACAAAGCTATAGCACTATAGGTAGTGTTGCAGCCTATTAGTCTGAAGGTTGAGAGTTCGAATCCTGTTAATGGCAGTAGGTTGAGATGTCCAATCAAACCATTATGTTTCCATCTCTCTCATTAAATTTGCTGGAGACTGCATGATACCATAGATAAGTTAAAGTGTGTTAATGTGTGTGGCCCTAGAGGTCATGGCAACAGTGGGCGACTTCATCACTTACCAGATTGTGGTAAGTGGGTCAATTATTGCCTTCCCACACATTTCCCTAAAACTTCTAGTTTACATCTAATTACTCAAGTCATGTGGGAGACTATGGTGTATTTTTAATTAAGGACGTGCAGTAACAAATACGTGTACATGCAATTACAAACTACTACTACTGTACACAGTAAAAACGTTATGGGAGTCCTTGAAATTCAAAAGTTTGAGAACCACAGGGTTAAATTATCACTGATTATTTTTTACTGTGTACAGTCTTTCACTGCTGGCCACTCACCTGCTCCACTGGAGCAGTTAATAGGCTTGCTCACAGGTACAGCGGTTAACAATAGTTGAGATGAGGGCTGCTATGAATTGGCTTACACGGCACAGATTGTTCATGGTCGTTCTTGGGTTTCTTGCTGACAACCTTAAATACTTTAACCTACATCTCTAATCAGTGTTAATGTCACATTTAGAAGTTAAGTTGCTGAGTAGTCTTCTGTGTGGTTCCATTTTGACCAACAAGGTTTCAAAACTGTTCTTTTGGTGGTCTGGTCTGCTCCAACATGGTTTGCTCTACAGCAGTAGTTCTAAAACTTTTTCGTGCCATTACGATGATTGTTATTATTGGTATTGGTATTATCCATATAACTATTAATAGTTTCATTCACCTTGAATGTTCAAACCTTAGGTGTCATAGACTGCTTAGGTGTCATAGACCAATTAAAAGTCAGATTCTACACAGTAAAATCCTGAGGGTTAATTTTACTCTGAGAGTGTACATGTTATGATGAATGAATAAATATCTTCCGAAAGAATTTTCTTATTTCCTCTTTTTCCCCCAGAATGGCTGTCCCAGTAGCAAACATAAACAGTCGTTGTAATCTCTAATTTATGCATGACAGCGTTGCTTGCCAAAAATAAACGACCTACAAGCTCACAACGCGTTGCGGATGAATCGGGTGCCATGCTCAAGGTTACCACAGCAGTGCTGGTGAAGCAGCTAGTTCACCCAGGTTCTTTAAAATATGTCCTCTGCTGGTCCATATAGCTTCAAACAACTGACCTCCCAATGGTGGAATGGTGGAAAAAGTACTCAAATGTTTTATTTAAGTAAAATTATCAATACTGCAATGTAGAAGTACTCTGTTACAAGTACAAGTCCGGAATTAAAAATGTACTTGAGTAATTGCATGGTTTTCCTCTACTGTCGGTGTGAATAGGTGAATGTAATGCACATTGTAATGCGTCTTGGATAAAGGTGCTATATAAATGCACCATTTACCAAGTACTTGACAGGCTGAGCTATGTGTCTTCAATACCTGGCTGCCTGGCACTTTTCCTTTTTCCAGTGGAGCAAACACCACTAATCATTCTAAGTAGGCTAAAGCAGCTGGTGATTCAGCTCTCCTAGTCTCTCACAATGGAAAATCAGAGGTAGAAAAATTGTGCAGAACTCAATCAGTGTCTGGTTAAGCAGATAATAAGTTGTCTCTCCATCTTGTGAAAACATAGTCAATACTCTTTGGGTCTAATGACAAACTAAAGAAGTCTCCTATACAGTAGGTTGAGAGTGGTACAGTATAGGTGAATTTGAATCTGTTATTTACTTAGGCTGCATATTATATTAGACGATAAACTAAATAAATCTGGAGAGAGACAAAAGTTTCCTTAATCCATTAAAACCGGCAAAGCATCTGTGTCATTTTAGATTTTAGCAGATATACAAGCTCACAGCGCGTCACTTTGAGCCATGCTGCGAGCTTGTACATCTGCTATTTTTTGACATTCTTGAAAAATGTTGAAAGTGTTTGAAAAATGTTTAATATCTTTTTTTTATTTTTAACACAAATCTTCTCTTCTGGGGGTCCCTGGCACAAAATATTTTCAGATGGGCGTCCGCGGCCAAATATATCATTTCGGGGGTCGTCCTTGGCACAAAAAAAAGTTGCATTTGTAGAATCGGCCTCAGGTCTTCTTAATGGGTTAAACTTCATAGAACACATCTTCTCCCTGCCCATTTTATTAGCCTCAGAGGAGTGAATATATTATTGACTAGCAAATATGTAGTCAATAATTGACTAAATATTTGGATACTTATATAATATATATGTTAAGCGATGCACATAGTTAATTAGTCTGTCTGTCTGTCTGTCTATCCATCCATCATCGACAACTTACACCAAAAGGACCACAATGGACATTATTTTCTCGAGCTTTTGGGGTTTTCATCCTTTAACTGTTGACTGTTGGTGTCATGGTGTGCAACCATTTATTTGTGCTTATGATCTGTGTCAGTAAAAATGTCCATGACTCACTTAAATATTATTTTTAAAATACCATTGCTGGCACTTAAGCAGATAACTCAACACTTGCTGAGTGCTGACTGTTATTATCATCATCATCCTGATATACATTGTGCCTCAGGGGTTGTTTCAGTGCATCTCCAATCCACAGCTCACATGGCTGGCTTTAAACATGAACTCGTTGAACTACAGTATGTGTATGTGGACAGCATGCTGACCTACACTCTCTTCTAGCTATGCATGTTCCTCCTCTGCTCCAACCCCCCCCCCCCCCAACACACACACGCACGCACGCACGCACACACACACACACACACACACACACACACACACACACACACACACACACACACAAAGTGGTGGAAAGTAACTAAGTACACATACTTACTTAAGTACAATTTTGATGTATTTTTACTTTACTGGAGTATTTCCAATGTTCAATACTTTTACATCTCAGAGGCAAATATTGTAGGCTACTTTTTACTCCACTACAATTATTTGATAGATATTTATTATATTACAAAACATACATTAACCACTTTAGCCTTATATATATATTTCGGCCATTTGAAAATAACAGATCTAAAGTCTGAAGTAAAACAAGAAATGACTAAAGTCATAATTTAGCCGCGAGCGGCAGGCTTTTTTTGCCCCAATCTGCCGTTGAGAAATTGAAATTTAAAAAAAAAATGAAAAAAAAAAACGTTTTGAAAAAAAAAAAAAAAAAAAAACTTTAAAAAAAATATATATGTCCTTTTGAATATGATTTGACATTCATATTATTAGCAGCTGTATTGTGTGTGTGTCCCCCCCCCCAACTACTCAAGTTAAAGTATCAATACTGCAATGTAGAAGAACTCTGCCAAAAAATGGCATACCTCAATATGACATTTTGCGGCTATATTATGACTTTGTCATGTCTTGTTTTTGTATAGTGCTGTAACATGTTATGGCCTAATCACTGTCATTCAAGCATAAATGTCTTAACATTAAAATAAAAATAAGTAACCGGTATAGGACTAGGCTACCTATTGTGGTACAAAACAAGTCCTTCTGCAGTGAATTACAACATTAGGATTGTGCAGAATTCAAGAAGCTTTATTTGTTACTGACTCATAAAGATACAAGCAGCGAAATGTTGTTGGAACTTGTACCACAGATGGTTCTACATATAATTGATATAATGAAGAAAAGAAAATATTAAGCAAGAAAATAAAATGGACAATAATAACTAAATAAAAATAGCCTACAGATATATACAGTTTTAGGAATACTCTGGGACTTGTCTTAGACAGGCATGTCATCAGTGGTGTAAAGTAACTACATGTACTCAAGTACTGTATTTAAGTACAATTTTGAGGTATTTTTCACTTTACTGTGGTATTTCCAGTTTTCAGTACTTGTACTTCTACTCCACTACATCTCAGAGGCAAATATTGTACTTTTGCTCCACTACAATTATTTGAAAACTTGAGTTACTAGTTACTTTGCAGATATAAATTATTACATTATAAAACATACATTAACCACTTTAGCCCTATTTTATACCAAGGCTATTTGAAAATAGCTGATCTACAAGCTCACAAAGTGTCGCATCGCGACACGTTGTGAGCTTGTAGATCTGCTATTTTCAAACATTTGTGTACTTTTACTTTTGGTACTTTAAATACATTTGGATACCAACACTTTTGTACTTTTACTCATGTAAATTTTGAATTGCGGACTTTTACTTGTAACAGAGTACTTCTACATTGCAGTATTAATACTTTTACTCAAGTAAAACATTTGAGTACTTCCACTGCTCCTCAGAGTTAAATCAACACTGAAGCCCTGCGGCTGTTGTAAGTCACAGATGATTAGAAGATTCTCCGCTGGCCGACTTTTTATGACTTAATGACTTTATGACTCTCAGCCTCTCACTCTGTCCTCTCACTATTACGGTTAGCATAGCATGTTGCTAACACATCAACAAAGCAACCACAAACTTTTCGCTGGAGCTGGTGTGTGTGTGTGAGAGAGAGAGAGAGAGAGAGAGAGAGAAAGAGAGCGTGCGCGCGTGTGTGTGTGTGTGTGTGTGTGTGTGTGAGAGAGAGAGAGAGAGAGAGGGACTTGGGAGAGGGACAGATGGAGACGGAGGGGGGGGGGTGCTGCGAGGGGAGGCGGGTGCTGTGAATGACGGCCGTCCATTGGCCGTCCATGGGCCGTCCATGGGCTTTAAAGTAGTGTCTCCCCATTGGCTGTAAAGTAGTGAAGGACAGCCAGGACAGCCAATAGACAAATAGGTGTCCCGAAAACATGTCGAAAACATGTCGTGTCGCGAGTGACGATGTCTGAGGCTGTCTGTAGAACCGCAGCGCTTTCAGCTCGCGGCTAAAAAATGTGAGTAGCCTATACTCTTTCCACCACTTCACAGAGGCACACGCACACACTCTCTCTCTCTCTCTCACACACACACACACACACACACACACACACAGTCATATAGATAGCCTATACATTTTGAGATCTGCATAATTTATGTTACATCTCACGAGTCTCACGACTCTAACGTTTGAAGAATCTAGAACACCCAAAAAAAAAATAAGGGGGAAAAACAACATGACTACATTTTGACTAGAAAATGACTACATGTCCCATGGTCGCTCGGGACTCCACGTGCACGGGGATTTCAGAAAGTACACTGGGATCTGTGGGCTGAGAAAGTGTGTCACTGGGGCACGAGGCTCTCCCCCCGCGGTCACGTGGGCCCTTTTTCTGCCGCGTGCGACCGAAGAAGACAGGCCTCCCTCTCGGTGCGCGCGCACCACAGAGAGAGAGAGAGAGAGAGAGAGAGAGAGAGAGAGAGAAAGAGAGAGAGAGAGAGAGAGAGAGAGAGAGAGAGAGAGAGAGAGAGAGAGAGAGAGAGAGAGAGAGAGAGAGAGAGAGAGAGAGAGAGAGAGAGGCAGTGGTGGAAAATAAAAGTACTCACATTTTTTACTTTAAGTAAAAGTAAAGTATCAATACTGCAATGTAGAAATAGGCTACTCTGTACAAGTAAACGTCCTGAATTCAAAGCTTACTTGAGTAAAAGTACAAAAGAATTGACATAAACATTTCTTATAGGCCTACCCAAAGTTGAACTCATTGTGCAGAATGCCCCATTTCACAAGTTTGCAAATGTATAAAAATCTTTTGAAAATAGCAGATCTACAAGCTCACAGCAGACGCATTGTGAGCTTGTAGATCTGCTATTTTCAAATGGCTGAAATGTGTATAGGGCTGAAGTGGTTTAATGTATGTTTTGTAATGATAATCAAAGTAACTGGTAACTAAAGTTTTCAAACAATTGTAGTGGAGTAAAAAGTACAATATTTGCCTCTGAGATGTAGTGGGGTAGAAGTAAAAGTAGGCTACTGAAAATTGAAAATACTCCAGTAAAGTAAAAAAAAAGACCTCAAAGGTTGTACTTAACAAGTACAATACTTGAGTAAATGTACTTAGTTACTTCACATCACTAGTGAGAGGCAGGGGAGAGAGAGAAAGAGAGAGAGAGGGGGAGGGAGAGAGGAGGGGAGAGAGAGGCAAAGAGGGAGGAGGGAGCCAGCAGCAAAAAGCCAGAGGAGAGGCAAAGCTTGTCTCACATCTATTCTAGACACAGACAGAATCCGACGGATCGATAGAGACGGAGTAAACACAGACAGAGACAACAGACAGACATCACTGACGTCGACGCATTTTTGTTTTTCCACATTAACCCCGTGAAACTGAGAATGAGTATTGGAACACCGAGTCTACCGCTGGTCCCCGCACACAGTGCACAGAAATCACTGTTTCTGTTGCTCATCTCCTGCCATCTGGGGGACGAGAGGAGGTTATATTTCTGATAGTTAATTTCACAAGTCAACTTGTGAATAAAGTCAAGAAGTGAAGGGGAAAAAAATCACAGTCAGATATTTGTTCGATATCTGAATATTCGGAGTCGCTATATATCTGATCTGAAAAGTGAAGAAAAAATAGGACAGGGCAAAACTCTGCCGTCCGTTAATATTCTCGGGCTTATTATAGCCGAGACAGAGAAGAGATCCAGCTCCCAGGTTTTTGAGAAGATTCCGTCTTGCAGCGTGACACTTGACCTTTTGGGACTCAGAATGACTGCGATGGACACCAACAACAACACAGGTAATTTACCACATTGTACAAGATTGTGTGGTGTGTGTGTGTGTGTGTGTGTGTGTGTGTGTGTGTGTGTGTGTGTGTGTGTGTGTGTGTGTGTGTGTGTGTGTGTGTGTGTGTGTGTGTGTCCATGCACCCGATACCTATAGGTTATCAGCCCAGAGATTGGGCTCCAATCAGCAGACAAGCATTCAATCATTCCACATTTTTGGGTCAGTTGGGCTTAAATGTATGGAATGATTTCTGTTGATTTGGAGACCAATCTATGGGCTGATAAGACGCAACTAGTTGGGTCTCTTGGGCCCAAGTGGCCCAAATGTATGGAATGATTGTATGCCGATTGGAGCCCAATCTATGGGCTGATAATCAAGGTATCGGGTGGTTTATATATATAGCCTGAGATGAGGTTATAGTTTGGGTCTGCGCGTGCTGTGGCTTTAAAATGTATTTTATGGAAAACCTCGATGCGGAGTTAAATACAACTTCCCGGGAAACCAGCGCATCGCTCTCTAGATGCCAAACAGCACGTCATCCACCTATAATAACCCCTGTTTTGGCTGAGACGGTGTTGTGCGTAACTAGTCTATGACGTTATTAACCATTACCACTGATATATTAGCCTACATGTTAGTTTCAGTATGCGATCTGCATTGTTGTGACTTTGGAACTGATGTTAAATGTTGATGGAGTTATAGTAGCCTATAGCTGTATATAGCTCAGCCAATACCAGTTGAGCGTCTTGTGCGTAAAATGCGCTTAAACGCGTAATTTATTTTTTACGGCAATCCTGCATGGTGTGTTGCATGAAACGTCAATTGGTCAATATTGATGTTTAATCACGTATCCGGATGACCGGATCACTCTCAATTATAGTCTTTGGTTGGGTTAAATGAGACTGCAAGGTGGATATGCTTGTGCCTTGTGCGTAAATACATAATTCATTAATCAGGGAATTACCAAATTCTGCATCAGAATCATAGCGACTCCCTGGGTTTAGCCTATACATTCTGGGGCTGCTTTGCTACCCTCATTCATACGACATTCAACGGATGGCGAAGGCTGATGAGTGATATCATATAACATCCCATTTTCGACAAGGGTGGCAATAAATAACATCGACCAGTTGAATATCTTGGCCCGTGTACTTTTTAATCAATACCGTCCGTGACCACCTATAGAAAAAAACGTGGCCTGCTGTGTAGTCTATCAGAATAACAGAGAGATGCTGGTATATATCAGTATAAGCAACCGATGCAAGCATTAGAATGAGTTAGAAGGACTCAAAGTATACAGACTGGCCCAATAATTAAAAAGTTTGGTTCTAGTCAAAGTCCTGTGGCCTAGTTTAGAGAACTGGGTCATGCAGCCTCTTTTGGTGTCAGGTGGTGCGTGGTGGACCGACGGGCCGCTGCGTGTCCCACTCAGCACTAGTTATCGTTCACATGGCCGGTAAACCGAGCCATGTGCGTTTTGTTTTCTCCACGGCGTCCTGCCACTGACTGACCACAGGTTGAGCTCATTACATAATCCCATGTCAGAGTAGACTATAGCCTACTACACACGGTTCTCTGCCATCCTTCTCCCTCATACACTCTCACATTCCCTATATCTGACTGACACGCACTGAGTGGATGTCTGAATTCGAACTAGATAGGTGCATAAATGCACTATATAGGCTACTCATTGTAGACTGTACAACATGATCCATTTTTACATTCACTAGTCTGTATTTATTCATAGGGCCAGCAGTACAGTATTCTATTTTATCTTTGTTGTTGGTATCAATAAAGTTGATCTTATCTTATCACCCCCTCCCTCCATCCTCGACCCACTTAACTTTGAGTGACGCAAGCCATGCCTGCCATGTGCTTTGACTGTTTTCCCCCCGGCCGTTGTGGAATTTCCTTTGGGATCAATAACCCCCCCCCTCTCTCTCATCCATCACCTGTCCTGTACAACAATAAACGCATTAATTAAACTGCGCTATAGTAAATCCAGAGAACATGACAGTAATATCCCCACAGGCACTTGTGTATCTGTGAAGAGAATGCTTATGCAAAGGACAAATAGAGGAATGTTTATTTCATTCATTCAAGAAAGAGTTTGAGACAGCTCTTTGTCGCAGTGAGCATCTGCTGTTGTACACCCCCCCCCCCCCCCCCCCCCCATGGATACCAACAGTACTATTCCAGCAGCCTACAGTGGTTTACAACCTGTGGGTCGGGACCCCCAGGAGGGTCTCCAAATGAGAGTCCCCAGATGACAGTGAAGTGATAAATTTAAGGACTTTTAAGATCTTTTTAATACCTAAAAAAAAGAAATCTAAGAAAGAAAAACACCATTACTGCATCAAAATTGATCAGCAAACTATACTATAAAAACTGGTCAAACGTTGGCCAAATTGTCAAATAATATAAAAAAAAGAGGTTACATTTGTGAAAACAGCCGATCTACAAGGTTGTGAGCTTGTAGATCGGCTATTATCACGATATTCATCTGTGGAACCGAGTCAAACTAAATGCCTCAACTCCTACATTTCAAGTGCTTATCAGGGTGGGGGGTCCCCAGTTCAAATATGATTATTTTGGGGGGTCACAGCCTGAAAAGGTTGAGAACCACACCAGTGGCCTTAGTGGCCTAGTAGTAGTATTATAACAGCGTCCTCAGATCCAGGTACCAAGGACAGCGCCACACAGAGAGAAATCCGTCCACGTGCGCGTGCACTAGGGAATGAATGGAGGAAACGTGAGAACCTTCTAAAGAGGGCGGTGCCCTGGCGGGGGGCGGGGCGTACAGCAGAGCCGGTCTCGTTGCCTGGCCTGCTGTTGGAGGGATGCACGTGGCCTGGAACACGTGACGCCAGCCTCTCATACAGCGTACAGACAGAGCCAGGGTTGCCATGTCCGCTTATTATAAGCGACTTTGGGATTCTTTTTCTGTAAGGTTGCATGTAAAAATTGGTAGTTGCGGGTTGCGGTTTTTGGGGCCTTGTTTCTAAAGTGTACTTGCTTATTTGGGCTTGTTTTCTAAATGTTGTTTAAACCAGTGGTTCACTTCTCAAACATTGTATTTTGTCCATGGACCACGAAAATGTAGTGCCAGGGACTCCATCCCTAGTCCCCTTACAATATTTGTATTGTTAAAATGTTTTTAAAAAAAGTTCCAAAATTACCTATTTTTTTCAAGATTATTATTTCCTCTTTTTGAAAATAGCAGATCTACAATTGTGAGCTTGTAGATCGGCTCAAATTGTTTGTTTTCATAGACCTGGGCTCTCACTCACTCATCCCATGGCCTAGGGGGCCGTAGGGGTGTCATGGTGGATGCTTGGGCAGTCAGGGATCTCCAGCGCTCACGATCTTCTGTTGTGCAGCAAATAAACCACGCGTTGCACCGAAAACGGTGACTTATCGAATTCTGAGTGCGGGCAAATTTGCTGCCGCCTACCACCATGTAACCCCATTTAACACGTTTTAAAAAAACCTCAGGGACACAAACATTAATTCAAGGTCTACGCATCAGGTTAATGTTGTAGAATGTCAGCATTTTGTGAAAAAAAGAAAAGAAAAACGTCCAGCCATTGACTGGAGTTCAGTCTCTTGAACTTGACCCCTCTGACCCCCATACTAGACATACAGTGTTGAATAATTAACCAACTGGTCTTCAACCACAATAAACAACTCAAATAGGCTACCAATAGGCTACCAAGCAACCAACTATTCTCAGCTGACTTGTAAGCCTCTCCTTATATGCACAAATAATTCGCGACAGAAAGAAAGACGAAACAGAGATAGAGAAGGAAAGAGAAGAGGAAGGAAGGGAGGGAGGGAGAATGCAGGTTGGTGGTCTGGATAGACAGAGAAACACAGCGGTACCATGTGTTGCAGGGTGAGGGGAGGAGCCAAGATGAGTACCATGTCCTCAGAGCACGTGCTCTGTTGTGGTGACACAGTGACCCTGTGACCCTCTGTGCTTGTCCCTACAAAGTTAAGTAATCATGATAACTCATGATGGGCTGGCTGGGTGGCTTCCCAAGTGGCTTGCTTACCTGCTAGCTAGATTAACGAATGAATGAAAACATCAATTGGCCTTTAGACTTGACTTCAAGACAACAACACTGAGCAACAGGAAGGCATATTTATCGTTATCACTTATCAGAGAGGCTAATGGCCTCTCTGACAGCAATGGTGCTGTTTTCAGTGTCCTGTTATACAACAAATATTGAATGGGAACTATTTAGATGATTAGCTATCTGTGTACATCTCTGTGAAACAGGACACAGTGGAGTCTCGCTCAGCTATTTAAAGTCATATACTGTGTAACATTCATTTTAGTATAGCCTTTTTGGCAACACCTTTGGTAGCTCTGTCTGTTGTCCCTACAGCGACTGTCTATGAACTACAATTTCCAGAATACAGTTAGGGACAAAACCACAGAAGTAACTGAACACTGCAGAGTACATTTTGGAAAGTGCCAACAACATTGTCAGAAACGGTATATGCATTGAAGGAGGCATGAGCTCAGTTCTGGGCTCTACCCAGGCTGGCAGAGGGAGAGTAGCGCCCATGATTACATAGGCAATTGGCACTGGGTGAGAAAATGGTCTACAAAATCGTGGGAGAAAAACAAACAAACAAAAACGGTATATATGTGTGTGTGTGTGTGTGTGTAAAGCCTAATTTATGTCGCATGGCGTGACAAACATCAGTTACTTGTGGCAAGCGACGGAAACAGGCAATCTAAAAGTTTGTCGATCTGCTATTTTCATTGCGCAACACCAACGTATAAATCGTTCATAAGTCTTCCACGCCCCACAGAGACAGAACAGGAGGAGAAGTGGCATCGGAGAGGAGAGGAGATGGGCCCATGCACGTGCAGGCCTGGCACGTGCACAGGCACCGCCACAGGACGATGAGAAAGGCCGGAACACTCGACTCCCTCCAACGAGGGCTCTGTGTCCTTAAAATCAAATCAGCATGTCCCTACCACCTGTCTGTGCAGCACAGACTGAATAATGAAAATGGAACATTTGTGGGACACTGGCTGGCTTCCTACATCTACAGCCCTTATATTCTGTGGTCAGCAGCACCTCAACCAGGGAAATAAATAAGCTAGATATGTCATTCATATAAAGACTAGATGTGTCACAGAGGGGTAAGCTGACGCTCTTTCTTCGTCCATTTGCGGTTTAGCGGTAATCACAAACTTAAGTGCTGAATCTATAACCGGTAATTGGAGCTTCAGTTCACGCACTGGAAAAGTTTCCTTCAAGCAGCTCCCTGGAACCACATCTCTGTCAATTTGGTGCTGGAGCCTATTTCCTCATATCATGTGTCCCATAATCTTGACAGTAAATCAACCTTTTCCAGTTAAGTCAGTGGGACTAGTCTTCATGGCTAATGCAGGACGGTCTATAAAACAGGCTAAGCTGTTGCACATGTGGAACGGTGGGGTTCTCTGAGGGGAAGTTGGGCGTTGGGGGGTGGAAGAGGTGAAGTTGGGTCATCCATCTTCAAACAGTAAGGACCATCGTTATATTGATTAGTTATGCTGTAGGGCAGGCCATACATGTCAGATTAGCCATCTGTATATTGATTAGTTACATAACTGCGGTTAGTGATAGAAATATTAAAAGAAAAAACAGCTGATGCTGTCTTAGTGATTTAATCAGAAATATCTTCATGAGACAAATTAGCTGAGGTAATTGAATCAACCAATTCATTGCTTAATGTATACTATTTTTTATTATTAGTGTATTTGTTTGTTATTGGCATAAAGCACCTGGTAACAACGGAACAAATCTTGTTGACAATAAAAGAAACATTTCCAGACTGTGAAAACCAAACATTCAGAAGGGAAGAGCTTGGGCCAACATTTCCCAGCAACAAAGTCTCATTCCAGGAAGTTCAAACCTGAGTGACAGAGAAGCTGAAAATAAAGCTCTGGACCCTTTAACCATATTAACGCTGGCGGTGCTGTTTTGGGCTAATGTTCAAATCTTTTTCAACTATATATATTTTTGAAAACAGTGGAGGGACTGGTTGTGTCTGGTCACACACACACACACACACACACACACACACACACACACACACACACACACACACTACACACACACACACACACACACACACACACACACACACACACACACACACACACACACACACACACACACACACACACACACACACACACACACACACACACACACACACACACACACACACACACACACACGGTTTTTTTCTTGCCCTCTAAATCGCACTTATTTTCTTTCGATTTCGGGGGGAAAAGAAGGTTTACAGTCCAAACCAATCTGGCAAGTCTAGAAAAAACATACCAACTGTTATATGTATTGTATTATCCAATACATATAACATTAGAGATATTATATCTGAAATTATTATGATATTAAGCAGTCTATAATAAGGTCAGGGAACTGCTTGTATGGAAAGTAAAGACTGGAGAAGGAACGGAGAAAAAAGAAAGAAAAAGCCCATCTTGTTTTTGCTTCAGACAAATATTTTTCCTTCCTCCTCACTCCCATCCCCTCCCTTTGCAAAATTCCTAGAAAGTAGAGTTGTTTTGAGTCAAGGGCACCCCCCCCCCCCCCCACACACACACACACACAAACACTGTTGCCATGGAGGCAAGAAAACAGACAAGCCTCCCTCGCTTTAATTGACTCTACTCCCACATCAGGATGAATGAAAGAATGCAAAGAAAAGATAAGAAAAAAACAAAATAATAATGAAAAACAATAATAATCTCACCCCTCCCTCCTTTCCTCTCGCTCTCCTCCAGGAGGTGTGATCTCCTACGTGGGTTCGAGCGCCGGCTCTCCCAGCCGCACCAGTCCCGTCTCCATGTACAGCGACACCTCCGACTCCCTGACCTTCTTCACCTCGGCCTCTTCCTCGCCTCCCTCCTTCCTCTGCGGCGGAGGAGGCTCGGGCTCAGGCTCCGCGGGGGAGGAGGGCAGCTTGTCCTCCTCCTCTTCCTCATCTTCATCCGGCGGATCCCCGCGGGGGGGGAGGGACGATGGGGCCTCGCTCAGGGCCTCTCCCAGCAAGTCTGTGGCCAGTCTCACCAGTAAGTGTTCAGAATCACTCCATCAACCATTTTGTTTTTGTAAAATTGTTACGCTGGTTTCTGAGCATTGTGTTCTGACCACCACTGACATTGTGTGTGTGTGTGTGTGTGTGTGTGTGTTTGTGTCTTACAGAGCTGAATGGCATGGTGTTGCTGTGTAAGGTGTGCGGTGACGTGGCCTCAGGGTTCCACTATGGAGTCCACGCCTGCGAGGGCTGCAAGGTGAGACGCTACTGAAGAATCACACACAAACACACACACAATGGTTTGATTTAAATTATCCGGCAGTCAGTCGTCCACGAGCTCAGTCAGTCAGTCAGTCTGATAAGTCAGTCATTCATCAGGAAGTCAGACACTGACCTTTACTCAATGCCGGTCAAGTAGAATCAGTCAGTAACGTGTCTCTTTGGTCTCCACCACCAGGGCTTTTTCCGCCGTAGCATCCAGCAGAACATCCAGTATAAGAAGTGTCTGAAGAATGAGACCTGCATCATCATGAGGATCAATAGGAACCGCTGTCAGCAGTGTCGCTTCAAGAAGTGCCTGTCAGTAGGCATGAGCAGAGATGGTGAATACACACTATACACACACCAGTGGCTTTCAAACCTTTTCAATTTCAAGAACCCCCAGTTTGGCATGCATTACAGACCTGTAAGGGACCATTCGGTACCCAACTATCAATCACTTGATAGTTGCCTGTCTCTTTGACGTCCATGGAAGTCCCCTCATCTAGAATTTGTTTATACTTTGGACTTTGTTGTACTGGAGGACAGCATTGCTTAAATGTTTTCTTCTCTCTCTCCTCTCTCTGCAGCCGTGCGCTTCGGTCGCATTCCAAAGCGCGAGAAGCAGAGGATGCTGGCGGAGATGCAGAGTGCCATGAACAACATGGTGAACAACCAGCTGCAGAACGACTTCCAGCTCGCCAGCCTCTCCTCGTCCTCCCCCCCTCCCCACGCTTCCCCGTGCCCAGGCGTGACCCTGGCCCCCCAGCCGCAGCCCACGGCGCTGCCCCTGGCCGTGGCCCCGTCCTCCCCCTCCCCGCCGGCCCCGGCGTCCTCCTCCCCTCCTTCTCTCCCGTTCGCTGCCCTGGCCCCTCAGAGCCTTCCCCAAGCCCACTCCCCTGCTCCGACCCCCTTCTGCGCCCCCAGCCCGGCCGGGGTGGACACCACCATCAGCGCCATCGCCCGCGCACACCGCGAGACCTTCCTGTACGCCCACGACAAGCTGGCCACGCCCCCGGCGCCGCCGCCGCACCACCACCACGCCGGCGGCCAGCACAACGGCGAGCTGGACAACTGGGGGCCCAACCGCTGCCCCAGCAGTTACCATGCCAACGGCCTCGACAACACCATCTTCCGCCACAACAACAACAGCCTGGCGTCCGGGCGCAACGGCTGCCCGGCGGCACACGACAACGGACGCAACATTCCACAAAATCACCACAACAACGGGAGGCGGGGCCTGCATAACATGAACCTGACTGGAGGAGAGGGACTGGGTGGCGGCCACGCATTCCAGGGGCAGAACTGCCCAATGAAAAACCATTCAGGCATAGTGCTGGTAAGAACACGCGCGCAGGCACAAACGTTATAGCATGTTCTAGCACAGTGGTCCTCAAACCTTTTCATGTCAAAGAACCCAAATGTACATGAATTTGGCCGCGGAACCCCATTTGAAAAGAAGAGAAGATTTGTGACACGTGACAAGATTTGTCAACATTTCTTATAAATATCTGATTTACAACACGCCCCAATGCGACGCATTGTGAGCTTTTAGATCTGCTTTTCTCAAATAGCCGTTTTTTTTTTACAGGGCATAAGTGTTTAAACTGTTCCTCTTTTCGCTCCAGGGAACCTCAAGTCCCTGTACCCCACCTTTGAGAACTATGTTCTTCTGTGCACCGTTTAAACTGACTGAGCATCAATCCTAAACCTCCTTCTTCTCTCTCTCTCTCTCTCTGTGTGTTCAGGCATGTCCTATGAACATGTACCCGCAGGCGGACCCGTCCAAGTCCGCCCAGGACATCTGGGAGGACTTCTCCCTGTCCTTCACCCCGGCCGTCAGGGAGGTGGTGGAGTTCGCCAAAAACATCCCGGGATTCAGCGCTCTCTCTCAGAACGACCAGGTCACCCTGCTGAAGGCCGGCACCTTCGAGGTACACACGGCACACCTCCCGGAATAGAACCACAGCCTGAGAGTAGAGTGTACACACCAAGAATAGAAACACCAATAGAAAGACTAAAGGTGTCATGGGGAACAGAAACACACAGGAGCCCATATACACATTTAGTATAGAGATTATTAGATATATTTAGACACAAATAGAAAGACCCACACACAGACACCAACCTATACTGTTGGAAGACATACAAAACCACACACACATACAAGCACTCTAGAATGCAAACATCCTTTTAACTTAATACAAAAAGGTTAAACAATTGTTCTCAGCAATCAACCACAACTAAAGACACCCTCCCCCATCTAGGTGCTGATGGTGCGCTTCTCCTCGCTGTTCAACGTCCAGGAGCAGACGTTGACCTTCATCTCCGGCGCCACCTACGGGCTGCAGGAGCTCCGCGCCATGGGCATGGGGGAGCTCCTGGGGGCCATGTTTGAGTTCAGCCACAAACTGGCCCTCCTGGAGCTCAGCCCGGAGGAGCTGGGACTGTTCACCGCCGTGGTGCTGGTGTCTGCAGGTAGGCATGCAGGGATGGATGGATGGATGGATGGATGTAAGGGGGCAACAGTTTATTGAGCCAATCGATTTAATTGATGATACAAAAAATTATAATAATAAATGGGCATGTCATTATAGGTGAAGTGAAAAAATACAAAAACCTTTAAAAATGGTGAAAATAGCAGATTGATCACTTGCTTACGTGCTATTTCCTTTCTTTGTGGCACAACATCTTTGTGTGGCGAAGTATAAAATAGGGCTTAAGTGGTCAATCGATTGGTTATATATTAAAGAAAAACGTTAACTTCTCGATTATTCGATTAATCCAAAAAGTGACTTGCCATCCAAGATGCATGGACATGACAGGATAACATGCCTCCATTTTTTCTGCATCTACCGGGTATTTGACCTCTCTCTATCTCTTTCTCTCTCTCTCTCAGACCGGTCTGGTATAGAGAATGTGGCATCGGTGGAACACCTCCAGGAGAATCTAATCAGAGCTCTGCGCACGCTGGTCAACAAGTCATCCTCGCCCGGCATCGACAACAACCTTCTTCACGGCGACTCCGCCCGTTTCACCAAGCTCCTCCTGAAGCTGCCGGACCTCCGCACGCTCAACAACATGCACTCCGAGAACCTGCTTTCCTTCCGCATCGTCTGATGCCCGATCGCTGCGTGGCCGTCGTGTTGCCCGGGGCGATAACATCGACGGCGACAGCCATGTCCCACCTGGAAAGAAACCCTGTCTTCTTTCCTACCTTCCAACCACATTGGCCTCTCTGATTATTGCATCATCCTTGTCATCATCCCTTCTTGCCGATGAGGTCATCAAATAGTGTCAAAGTCTGTACAGGGGAAAGAAACTAGATGCCGCTTCCAGGCACTTCTCTTCCCTCCCCTCTGACGCCTGAAAATTGCATCATCAAACTACCACTGTAGAATTTCTTTGAGGCCCGGTTATTTTCATCATCTTTTATTGGCGTGTGGCGACGACATGGGCAACATGTCGCTTTCCACGGTAAGAACAAGACTTTTAGAATTGTTGCCCGACAAGACTTTTTGCAACGTTCCCCCGAGAAGTAACTTAATCCCAATGCTTGCTGTGTGACAAGCAAGTGACACATTGACTCATTGCCAAACAAAGTTTACGGCAAACCTGCAGTGGAATAAATTATTAACACTATAAACAATTGAACCCACTGGATAAAAGAAGATAGCATAGGCTATGGATCCTGTTTTATTGACCAAGTACACGACAAATACAAGAGAAGGCCACTTGTCTTTAAAACTTTAAGGGGACAAAAAACTGAATCCCCTTTGTCCCTATTTTAACTGACTGGCATCCAATGCCAGCCAATGGGGTTAGGGGCATTTAGTGGTGACTTGGTGACTGAATACTTGCAAAGCAAGAACTATATGAAGGACATGGTGTGGGGGTACTTCTGTAGTAAATGGTGTGCTTCAAAAGCAAAGGGGTAGAACTCTGACTTGAATTTTTATTGTATTTCAGTGAACTGTAGACACAAATGATACAAGAAGCCTACTTTTCCAAAAAGACAGGCCACTCAACCAGCAACATCCATCCATCCACACACACACACACACACACACACACACACACACACACACACACACACACACACACACACACACACACACACACACACACACACACACACACACACACACACACACACACACACACACACACACACACACACACACACACACACACACACACACACACACACACAAGCATGAACCCTCCAAGAGATCATTTTGTGTTCATATTGATGCCTCAAAGAGCCCATTCTCTAACCATATGCAGTGATACATTATGCAGTAGTGTGCATTTGTTTTACACACCCACACAAACGCATACACAGTTCCCATGTACAAATCCATTGTGAAAGCCATTGAATACAAAACATATACTTGAAGAGATTGGGGAATTGTGTATAAAACATATATTTTGTTAATATACCATGACATTCGCTCATGGCGCAAATGTGATTATTCCATGAAACTGTGTGGGGCACAATTGTTTAAGGTTTAAACAAAACAAAAAATGACATGCATTTTAAGGAATTCATTCAAATATCCTGTTTGTCTGTATTTTAAACTGTGTCTTATGTTGTAAGAGGCATTATTATAAATAATATTAAGAATAAAAAAAAACATCTATCACTTTGTCTCGTGTGAGCTTCCTCCCTCTACCTCCCAAAGAAATGGATTTTGGGCACTCTCAGCTCTGGTGTGCCTGAAGGTTTTTAAAAGTCAACCTGAGTCACATTTCAAGCACCGTCAATGAGCACAGCCGGTGTGTTTTTGGTTTTGGTTGGTCTACCAAGGAGTCAAATCATTTGCCATGTTTTTTCTCGACAGCAGGCAACAGTTTACCTACATAAACATAAACTAAGTCAATTTGAATTATATCAAATGCTATTTTTCTTCTTTCCACTCATTTCGGATCTAGGGCTGTCACGGTTAAAAATGTAAGTTAACGATTAATTGCCACACAAATAATTGCGACAAACTATTTAATAGTGTTTTTGGCATTGAACATTGGAACATATGAATACAAATAATCAAAAATTGCACAGGGCAGAAATGACACGTAACTTAAATATACAAAGACATTACTGACATAATAATGTTATACTTTCAAGAACATTTAAAATAGCGGAAATAGCTGATCTACAAGCTGTAAGCGAAATGACGCGCTGAGCTTGTAGATCTGCTATTTCTGCTTTTTTTTAATATTTGAAAATGTATGAACTCAACATTTCTCAACATGGAAACGATTATGAAAAATAATAGCGATTATCTCAAATAATTGCGATTAGACGATTATGTAATAATTGTGACAGGCCAATTTGGATCCCTCCCTTAGTTTGTCCATTGATCTCTGCAAGTAAATAAAAGGAAAGAAATAAAAACATGGCCTCAAGTGGCAATGAGTGCAATTGATTGCAAGCATATTGCAATGAATTGAATACTTGATTCTTGACAACAAGCAAAACTCTTGATTTTCTTTAAAATAATTCATGGTTCACCACTATGTTATATGCTGATGCTCTGGTGAGGTATATAACTCTACTTTCATAAACATATGACCTTCAGGGAAGACTCACATGACATTTGTTGCTATTTTGATACAAATATATTGGCGTATAATTGAAACAAACAAATGGAATGGAATTTAAAAATGTATTCAACAACTTGAGACCAGTGAAGAATGTCGTTGATCCTGACTACGTTTTGGGACAACTGACTCAGCAGTTTCTGTCAAGATGTCGAAAATAGATTCTGAGAAAACTCTGACGGTCATAAAATTTGAAGACCAGTGGAGCAAACATTCAGATGACCTGAGAGAAATAAAATGCTAAAGGAATTTTGTCTCTAGGCCAAGCTACAGTATTATAGATCATTGCAAGAATGTAAATTTGATTATTAAAGCGCCACCTTGAGGTCAATGAGAGTCTACAGTATGTGTCTGAGTAGTGGTCGGAATTTGCAAACCACATGGACATTTTGGCATTTTTAAGTCTTACGGCCTTTCCTGCGCAAACACTTTTTTGTGGATAAAAAATATTATGAGAGAAAACAAATAGGGTTCCTGGCGCTTTGCTGCTTGGACCCCATAATACATTAAAACAAACACATCTTGAACATATTCAAACATCCAGCTAATGCCATGGTCGCGCTCACGGAAATAAGTTGGTGCAGGGTGCGGTTTAGCCACAGTATAAAAGCATCACAAAGAACACCATTCATTGTGATATCATTTGATCCTATGGAGATTTAGCCAACAGGCTACATCAACTGCATGCATTAGCTGGCGGTGGGGGGTTACATTTCACATCTCATAGCACCAACTATTATACTGATAGAACAGTAACGAATGCAATGAAATAGTAGCCTGCCCTACTCCTTCCATGTCCCCCATCAACGCCGGCACCCATTTTGAGGTTATAATAGGCTACCTATATACTTTACTCAGCCTAGCATTTGTGTTTCAACATGGGAAAGTTTTTGCCACATAGTATAGTCAGCAGATGTGGGAACTTTAATATTATAATCAGCAGCATGGCATTTACCAAATGACCACAGTGAGAGAAGTTTGAAAGTCAACTGTTTTGCTGTGATTGAAAACCTGTGAGAGGTGGGTGGTGAGGCCAGCAAGTTGTTGCTTAATTTTGAGCTCCTGAAAACAAGTTCAAACTAACCCCTTAATTTTTTTTTACTTTATTGGAATGAGCGGGGGAGTGAAAAGTTTTTTAAAAAGTGTGACGGACAAGAAGGGAAGAATTCATGATGATGCTCATTGCTGCTCAAAGGATGACTTAACAGAAACCATGTGCTCACTGCTCCACAGAATCTGTTAGGAAATGTGCAATTTTAGCCAGGGTTGAGTAGATTTACACAAATTCAAAGAAGACATGAAAAATGAACTCAAGTTGGAAAATAAGAAGTAATATAGAAGTACTGTAAAAGTATTGACAATACTGAAGAAAGTAAAAAATACTTGGTTACTTTACACTACTGGCTTGTGGGAAGGGTGTGGATGTGCTGCTGAATCCAGTTAATATCACGTGGAGAGCAGGCATTGTATGTGAGTTACATAAGTGAATATATGACAAGTCCCAAATAAAATACAACAAAACATTGACATAATGAAGTCTCCATAAGAATTTGGACAAATTCAATGTTGCAAAAAAAAGTAAGTCACATGAGGAAAAGTGCTGGTCTATAATGTCAATATACAGTATTTCTGATACATTTTGATGTTTTCCTCATGCTTCCATCAACATGAAAGGGGAAAAACCCACATTTTTAACTGAGCTTTTAACTAGCATCTTATGAGATGTATTGCTCAGCATCTAGATGTTGCTAGGGCATTACACATGGTGGCATAGTAGTATAACGAATTTGACCCCATTTTTGTGCAGAATCTGTGTTTATTTTGTCAACATTTTTCAAAACTAACAGAGCTCCCAGCTCACAGTGCATCACATTGTGTTGTGACCTTGTAGAAATAAAATAGGGCTTCAGTGTTTAAAATGCTAATCATTTTGCTTTGAGAACTAGTGGTCTAGAAGCCTAGAGACTTTTCCCGTGCCAAGAAATGATGACGTCCGAGACATCACATTACCCATCGGCACCCTGTAAAGACAGAAACGCCAAATGATACCAGTAAATGCCATTGTCTTTGAGTTGGATGTTAATGCAAAGTTAATGAAAAGTCAACAGACAACAAAAAAACTGAACTCAAACACCTTTTCGTACACAAAGTGAAGGTTAATTCACCGAGCCAGAAGCTACACTGTTATTTTCCATTCTTAAGAAAGTATTTTCCAATTAATTTTCAAAACATTTCAATTAAGGCTTTCTAATTCAATTTCAACCTGATTAAATTGTTTGTTGATTAAATTTGTTTCCATAATTATATGAAAGGTATCATTAATACAGTATATTCACATTTTGGACCTTTTTCCTCAAGTGACCTTTCCTTGCAGGAACATTGAATAGGCCTGTGTCAACATTCTTCTCACCGCCAATAATTTGTTTTGGACCGGAGCCTTCATTATGACAATGTTTCAGTTCCTTTTGTTTGGAAGTAGAACACTTCTTCTTATATTTGGTTATGTAAGTCCCAGACTATGCCTGCTTTACACGTGATATTGATGCTGTATTCAGCACAACCACACCATTGTTGCCAGATTCTGCGAGAGAAATAAGCAACCAGGTCTATGAAAACAAGCCCAAAAAAAGCAACTAGGCCACATGAGCACTTTAAACCTACATACATTGGCTATTTGAAAATAGCCGATCTACAAGCTTGCGTTGTGAGTTTGTAAGTCTGCTATTTAAAAATAATCTTGAAATATAATGTGGAATATTTGGAATATGTACAGCCATTCTAACAACACAAATCTGTTTTTTCAGATGGGGGTCAGGGAGGGACAAATACATATTAATTTGGGGGTCCAAGACCTGAAAATATTTGAGAACCACTGGTTTAAATAATATCTTTTTGAAAGCAAGCCGAAATAAGCAACTAGACTTTAGAAGGAAGCCAAAATAAGCAACTACACTTTAGAAACAAGCCCAAATAAGCAGCTACACTTTAAAAACAAGCCCAAAAAAACACAACCACCAATATTTACACGCAACTTTACAGAAAAACAAGCCCAAAGTCGCTTATAATAAGCAGACATGGCAACACTGAACCACACCTTTCCAACATTGGTGTTTCTGTGACAATCCATGGGCAGTGTTACAAAGTAAATGAGTATATCAATATCAGTTTTTATTATGTGTTCATGGGTCTATATTTCCAACTTTCATCAAGATATTCACATGTTTCTGACAACTTTCCGACTAGGTAACACTTTGCTTAAAGGTCGGGTCTATAATGCATTATAATCACATTTATAATGCATTATAAATGTGATTATAGTGCATTAAAGACCCGACCTTCAAGTAAAGTGTAAACTGGTAGTTATAATGTGCCATTCCACTGAGTTGCATTATGACCAGCACTTCTAAATGATATTATTATAAGTTATAATACTTCATAAACCTTGTTAGGCATAATTATAAACATTCATGTTTATATTACAAGTGTCATAATGCCAAAGTGCATCGTAATGCATTATAAATGTGGTTATAACGCATTATAGACCCGACCTTACCAAATATTTTATACAAGACGGCATTTAATGTATGGGAGGCCTTAGATATGAGGGAAAATGTTGTGTTTTGTTCTACCCCCAGTTGTGGTATCCCAAAAAACTTAAGCCCTTTTTGGTAGTTAGTCACTAGGCTAAAGAGAGTTCCTGGAAC
Organism: Gymnoscopelus microlampas; assembly: GCF_963454915.1. Lineage (NCBI taxonomy): Eukaryota > Metazoa > Chordata > Actinopteri > Myctophiformes > Myctophidae > Gymnoscopelus > Gymnoscopelus microlampas. Next base: position 40,997,047 of record NC_139948.1, read on the forward strand.
TTTGCTGCTTGGACCCCTATTAAATAAAAAAAACAAGCACATCTTTAACATATCCAAATACCATGCACATGTACTGCGTGCCATGCTCACGGAAATAAGATGGTGCAGGGTGCGGTTAAGCCACAGTATAAAGCGTTAGCTTACACAAAGAACACCATTCATCGTGATATCACTTGATCCTATGGAGATTTACCTGGCGGTGGGGGGTTACATTTCACCTCTCATAGCACCAACTATTCATTCTACTTGTTGAATAGTTGAAACGGATGCAACGAAATAGTAGCCTACACCCCATCCCCATCCTCCCTGCACCCATTTTGAGGTTATAATACCTATACCAGGCTGTGTGATTCAGCCTAGAAACTTTTTTGTGTCAATTTGGGAAAGTATATGCCACACATTATAGCCAGCCGATGTGGGAACAATAATATTATAAAGCAATGAGCCCCCAAGAGGCCATGGTTTACAGTGATTTTAGAACAGCTTAGGGACATTGCTAGGTATACAAGGCAGAGCAGGGCGCCAAAAAACTCAGATAAAAAGGCATATTGAGGAGAATGCTGATTAGAACCATTGGGGTTTTAAGGTATAGCCCTTTATTAGACTTATTAAGAATCGTTCAGGTCCAAAAGCAACTAGACTCCTGGGAAGATGCCTGCGTAAACAGTTCATAAAATAATAACCAATTATTATTACATGAGCCAGATGTGATAGAAAAGACTATTTAAACAGTACAATTAGAAACGTTATTCCAAACCACCATCAGATGGAAAAACAATAAGACACGTTCTTCACTCACTTGTCCTGCAATCTATTGGTGAGATACAGAATGACAACATTATGTCACAATTTATAGTAGCTAGAAGCTGCAATCAGTACACTAAAGGCCAGTAGATCACCAGGCAGTGATAGCTTTCCATCAGAATGATATATCGTTGCTGTCGAGCAGAAACCTCTTATCTCCATATTCTAACTTTTTGTGTTTTTTTTTGTAAATTAAAGCCCTACTTGATCACACTACAGCGTCACACGAAAGTATCACAAGTAGCAGATCCGCAAGCTCGTTTTGAGCTTATAGATCTGTTACTTTTGCTATTTTTGAATTTAAATCCTGAAAATAAACAGCTTTGGACATATGAGGTTTCCACCCGACAGAGACGATATAAGGCCTTTGAGAAAGAGCTAGGACTTCTGCTTTTGTCATGTACTTCACCCCCAAAATGACTTTTTTTCCCCTATCAATTACTTTAACAAGCCTTTAAGGAGTATTTGTGTTTTTCTTACATGCCTTCACTGCGAATGAAGAATTAAAAAACAGAGAACATACTTGATTATATAAATAGGAGGCCAACATCATCCCTTTGGACTTCAGCACCAGAATACAAACTGTTCAAATGAATATGAACGGTGATTTTCATGATTTACGACTCTGTGCCTATCGGTACATAACTCAGGCGGCGCTGAGTCGGCTCAAGCAAACGTCGCAACATTCGGCACGGCAACTCGCTCACTTTAGCTCGCTCGGTGGTGCCTCTCGTGGCTCCAGTTCGCTTGAGACGGCGTGCCACCGACGCGGTCCAAAACTATACTTTATACAATGTCGGTAGGTCAGTATCTCTTGATAAGACCCGATCAATAGCCTGATTAAATGTGGGTAGGTCAGTATCTCTTGATAAGACCCGATCAATAGTCTGATTAAACGTGGGTAGGTCAGTATCTCACCTACTTAGACCATTTAATCGTCTGACTAAACATGATAATGTCCCATTCAGTGCATTGACAGCATCCGAAATGGGTGGCGTGGTGCTACTACTGGCAAACCTGTCCTCTAACCCATTGGTTCTCAAAGTGGGGTCCGGGGACCCCCAGGGGTCCTTGAGGGAGTTCCAGGGGGTCCTCAGCTAAATGATAGATTAGGCACCAAATGGACCCTTATGGGTCTGTAACTCTGAGAGTGTACAAATGGAACCAAATGGACCCTCACGGGTCCATTTGGTTCCATTTGTACACTCTCAGAGTTAAATTGACATAGATTTTACAATATAAATTGCGGTCCAAGTGATAGAAATGACATTAAATGGGGGTCTGTAGCCCTAATGCATGTCAAACTGGGGGTCCTTGAAATTAAAATGGTTGAGAATCACTGCTAGAGCCGTAAAAAATCTTCTCTTATGGGGGGGGTCCCTGGCATATCTTTTGAAATGGGGGTCCGTGGGCTAATAAGTGTCAATTTGGGGGTCCTTGACATGAAAAGGTTTGAGAACCACTGCTCTAACCTCTTCGTAAAAGGTCCTGAAATAAAAACCCAAACCAGCACCGGTCATGTTTGACTGTGGGTTGAACTCTTAATTCAACCAGAATCAACCTGCTAGCAGAGGTGGAAAGTAACTAACTAGATTTACTCAAGTACCTGTACTTAAATACAATTTGAGGTACCTTTTCTTTTGAGGTACTTTTCTTGAAACTTTATAATTCTGCTGCACTTTTTTTTACTAGTTACTTTTCAGATTTTGATTATTAAACACATTTTGATGCCAATACTTTTATACTTTTACTGAAATAACATACATAATACAGGACCTACTTGAGTATTGTTTTTACATTGTGGTATAACTATACTTTTACTTAAGTAAAGTGAGTAGTCCGAGTAGCCTACTTCTTCCACCACTGCCAGTAATGATGACTCATACATTCATTCTGTCAAGTTTCCAGTAAAGTTGGCTTTATACTGTGAGAGGAACGGGAGACGACCGGCTCCACTTACAACCACCACCAAAGTACCTGGCATCACCTCAGATTACCCGTAAACATCCCCTTTGTAGTGTGGGAGGACAAGGACGAGGAAGTAAATACAGAGGAGG
>NC_139948.1:41000107-41085107 GCF_963454915.1 Gymnoscopelus microlampas
TGTCATATTTGTGTGGCACGAACCAATTTCCAGCGTATCGTACAGATACCGGGGTGTGGTGGATGAGACCAAAACAAGGCTGGCGCCTTTGTCTGTGTGGCACTGGGGGCCTATAGAGTTACCTAACGTGCGGGTGGGTAGTGGGTACTGGTTATGTCACAGGCTGCAGTGAGAGTGTGGTGGGCAGAGTAGTGCCGCCTAGGTGGCCCATGGCGGGAGGCGAGGCAGTGAGGGGCATCTAGTGATCAAACAGAAGAACTGCTGGAGATTTCACCCAGCTACGGGGCATTTAGGCAAATTATTCTGTGCATTAGATTCCCCATTAAAAAGGTAATGGAGTAAGTCATATCTTTTGTTTAAAAACACAACTTTTTTTTAAACGTTAAAGCGCTATTTTCTGATATTCTGAGCTGTCATTGCTATAGTATAGTGTATGGTAAATAACAGGTAACAGGGGTCTCAGTCTCTCCAGCTCTTTAATAAACGAAAAATACATTTACATTTTTAGCCAATCAGGAGAGACTAGACTCTAGTCACTAGAGTACCCATGTATTTAAAATGTTATAGTGTTCCTCCCAGTTCCAATTGTGTCTGCTTACTTCTTTGTGTCATCACTTCCAATTTCACTTGTTTATCCTGTATGAGTTCTCTCCCCTGATTAAATGGTTATCCTAACCTGAAAAGGTATTTTCTTTTTACTAAAGAGCTGGAGAGACAAGGAGACCCCTGTTATTGAACAAACACTCTTTAGCAATGGCTGCTATCAGAATATCCATTTAACACTTATTTTAACAAAACACATATCACTTACTGCACTTTTAAGAATCGTGAACATTTGTGCTTGAATATACATATATATATAACTCAAATATTTGCTTCTGGGGGTCCCTGGAACTAAATATTTTCAGATGGGGGTCCGCGGCCAAATACATTTAGAAGACATTTATAGAATGTACCCCAGGAGCAAAGATTTGAGTTTAAAATGTTTGCTTAATTTCTTTTTTTTCAGTGCTATGAGCTTGTAGATCTTCTATTTTTATTTTAAATAGCCAAAGAAATCTAAAAATCCGGTTCCCGGTCTTAATGGGTTAAGACGTGGCATTTTATTCCATTATGTAACTGGCTTCTATTTAGAACTTCCTATCGTTGCTGTCGGGCAGAAACCTCATATCTCCATATTTCAACTTTGTTTGTTTTATAAAATAATGCCCCACTTCATCAAACTACAGTGCCACATAAAAGTAGCAAAAAAAAGCAGATCTACACACTCACAACGTGTCGCGGTGCAACACTTTGTGGTGTAAATCTGCTATTTGGAGAACTTTTGGAGAATATTTAGTGCTGGGCAGTAGATCGACTTCTTCAATAATGATAAGATTTCCCTACAATAACAAATTAGACATTGAGATACTGAAAGACAAAAGTAATCTTCAATGTATCTGCCAAATTTGTAAATAAAAGTAGAGTGTCTTTAACCTTAAATAAATACATTCATTTTTGAATTGTGTAGCACAGGGGTCTTCAACAGGGGGTCCGGGACCCCTAGGGGGTCCTTAGAGTTGCTACAGGGGGGCCGCCAAATCTTTGTGTAATATGATTTTTTTTTTTTACCTTAACCACTTGAACCCTAGCATCCCTTTTCTGAGTAGAACTTTAGTAGAACTCTACAAGCTCACAACGCCTCGCGCTGCGAGGCATTGTGAGCTTGTAGATCGGCTATTTTTGGCAAAGAGCTATAGGTGTAGAGGGAAAAAAGAACAGTAAACGTAAACAAAAAAAGTTGAATCTAAAACAAAATGTTATACAATATAGAGGGGGTCCCTGCTTCATCTATCTCTCAGCTAGGGGGTCCTTGGCCTGAAAAGGTTGAAGACCCCTGGTGTAGCGTGACAATATTGAGACAAATCTTAACGTAATGTATCACCTTACATCGTGAGATCACACAAAACTTTGACAAAATTAAATAAGTCTGTCAAATAGACATTTTTTATGTGCATTTTAGTTAAACTGAATGATAAAAGGTTGTTTCCCCCCAAAAAAACTAATATAATCTTTACATACAACCAAAGACAGTCTCAATGTGAAGGTTTATTAACTACAATACCAGGTCACAGACTGCCCCCTTGTGGAGCAATTAAAAACAACATTAAAATGTTACAGAGCAAGATAGAGGGAATGGGTGTTGAGGAGAGAACAAAAAAAGAGATAAGACATAAAAAGAATAAAGAAGAAAAGTGACAGAAAGGACTATTTAACATACAGGTCAGATGAGGGGGCAGGAACTGAGGAAGACCAACCACGCTGTCAGATCCAGGTTGTCCTTGGGAGGCTGAAATCAAAGCAGTCCACAACTTAACAGGTACTCTATATCATTGGTTCTCAAAGTGGGGTCCGGGGACCCCCAGGGGTCCTTGGGGGGGGGGGGGGTTCCAGGGGGTCCCCAGCAAAAGTAGTTAATATAGCATCACAATCATTTTAACCACTCTAACCATATTTTATACTACACAGCCAAATACATATCATTTTGGGGGTCCTTGACATGAAAATGTTTGAGAACCACAGCTCTATATAATGACTAAACGTAATAATATCAAGTCACTTTGTCTTGCAGCATCCTTCAATACGTTTATTTACATTTAACCCATTAAAACCGGGAAAGCATCCGTATCATTTTATATTTTAGCTATATATATATCTCGTCTCTGTCGGGTGGTACCTCATTATGTTCCAAAACTGTTACTTTTCAGGATTCAAATTCAGAAGTAGCAGATCTACAAGCTCAAAACGAAAACAGTTGTTACCTGTAGCAGCGCCGTGTCTATAAGTTGTGTGTCTTTGCGTACAGACAGCAGTGTGGCCTGTCCTGCAGTGGGGTATCCCATTTCCACCTCCAGAATACAGATGACTGAGGCTGACTTCAGATACATTAACTGCCTCTCGGCAGGACGCCAGTCTATGGCAAAACTGGGGACACACACACAGAATACAATTAATTCAAACTGGTGTTGTTCCGATACCGATACTGCCTAAAATGCTGGTATCAGTATCAGCGAGTATGCCAGTCTATGCCATTCCGACACCATGTCATTTATAACATGATATTTCATTTACATGTAATAATTTACATATTTTGATTGCTTCAGCTGATGTTGCACGACTGTTTTATACTCTTACTATACTATTTTACATTATAATTTTACTAACTTGTAGATGCACATTAACAATTATTCATGGAATTTCTCTTTTTTCTAGATCAGTGGTTCTCAAGTGGTTCTTTCAAGGACCCACATAACTCTGAGAGTGTTCCATTTGTACACTCTCAGAGTTACAGACCTGCAAGGGTCCCTTTGGAACCCCTCAAGGAGCCCAGATGGTCCCTGGACCCCACTTTGAGAACCACTGTCCAAGATTTGTTAAATTACCGTACACATATCGGATCGGTACTCTGTATTGAACGATACCCATGTTGTGGGTATCGAATGGAAAAAAAATTGTATTGGTACATCTCTAGTTAAAACGGCACAATTTTGTATTCACTACATATAAACTCAATTTTTGAGTGGCAATTCAAACCCAAGGCAAGATTAAATGGTAATGACTGTTCACTGGTTAAGAAAGCTATTCCTTATTTGGTCGGGAAGGCCCTGGAGTTCTAGCTAGGACTTCTGTCTGAGAGGGCCAGACCCAGACCTCAGTTTGGGAGCCAGTAATAGTCCTAACCCAGGGCCGCCAACAGGGAGGCAACCGGGTCCACTGAACCCAGGCCCTGGCTGGGCAGGGGAGCCCAACAGTGCACCCAACCTCCAAATACTCTGATGGAATAATTGTCAAAAAATACAAATCTGTTAAGAATATATACAGCATTTGTGATCACATAAAATATTGTTTTTTTTTATCTTCCTAATTTTCCTTGACATAGAAGTCTTAAAACAATTTTACTTTCCCCTCCCTGAAAAATTATGGTTTTGTCTGTCCCTTGATGCTATTGTTGCTTGGAGGCGAGCCAATACTGGGCTTCTGCAGCCCAAGCGCACAGTCAGAGTTGGCAAGCTGTGGTGGATGGAATGGCTTATTGCCCGTTTCAAACATGCACATACCAGGATGTCGAGTGAAACAAAACAAGTGTACAGTTCACCCTTCCGTGACACAAATGTAAATGACTAGGGTCTTAGAAATGTGTAAAATTAAGCTCATAAAAAAATGACTTGTGGTTTTCCATGTCCCTTGAGAGCTTAAACGGGTTGGCGATAAGAGCCTCAAGTTTGGCTCTTGACATTTGGAGCTCAACACTAATCATGCCGCACCATGGGCTTATTTGGATATGGTTCTGGTGTGACAATGTGCAGTAAAGAAAGGATTAGCTCAGTAGGTTTCATCCATGCATGCCTATTTTGCACAATAATAAGACTATGGGCAGTTGGGCACAACCAGTACCCGTTTTACCCATTTAAATTTGAAAGATGTGGTGGTTGGTTAATGGTTATTGAAAAGAATAATGGAGGGTTATTAACAGTAATGAATATATTGCTTTAGCCTATAATGTGTGATAATTATGTATGTAGGCCTATGTTTTGACTGTTTACATATACACAGCATTTGAATCTGACATAGAGTAGGCCTATGTTCAGATCATTAAATAACAAGTTATCAATTTGCCATGGAAAACTTTAAGGCATTATATTTGGTAATCACAGCATCTTTATTTTGATTAGTATGTGGAAGAGCCTGGAGTGGAGCACTCTTTTGTTGTGTGCAAATGGAAACCTGCGTATATGTGTATGCATTATTGGCAGTCAGGACAGAGGTGGGGGCTTTGGAGACCATTTTGTCCCGGGAGTTCATCCCTGTCCCCAACATAAAGACAAATGACTTAGGGTATTAGAAATGCATAAAATGGGAGGCAAAAAAAAAAAAACTTGTGCAATGCACTACCAACCTAGCATGCAGGGCCTGTATCTCAGCCAGCATGTCCTTTTGACTGGTGTAGCGCTCCGTCACCTCCACCAGGGTGGCACTCAGTTGAGACATACGGCCATCAACACACTCTTCCATGATGCCTGCTCTACCTCCTCTCACCTACAGAGAGGGGGTATAGAGAGAGAGAACGAGAGAATAGGGAGAGACAGACAGTCAGAGACATTAAGACAGCTCTCTGCCCATACACCTAAAAATCTACAGTCGACTACATGTAAATGAAGTCTGCACAAAGTAAACAGAAATGTACAGAAGGTTTTACTGTCTGTTCAGTTTGTTTTGAATACATATTGAGTTTTGTACCTCGTTGCAATTTCCTCTCCATTTGTCCTTTCACAAACTCCCATTTATGAACAAATTAAGCTGGGGTGGTATTAGTACTAGTAGTAGCCACTAGCCAGATCGTAGAAGAGAGAGTTGCGTCACACTTTGAGCTCGCCGCAAAGCGGGATGTTGCCTCCTGTAGTTCCAAACATTGGAACTTCCTCATTGAGATTGAAAGAGAACTTCCGCATTCCATTCTTACAATGGGAGTCAACGCTAGTGTCGTCACTCTCATAGTTATATCACGCTGGTAGTAGCTACTAATACTACACCACCCACATCAATGGTTATTTGTTATTTTTATATTGTTGCACCTTATCTCATGACAGCAGTAGCAATAGTAATAGCACTAATAATAGCAGTAGTTGTGGTATTTACCTGCAGTCTGAAGCGCTCGTCGTGGCTCCAGGTTACCGACAGCTTTAGCGGCTCCAGCTTGGTGGAGTGGCTGTTACATGATGGCCCCAGCTCAAGGCAGAGCTCTGACTGGCTGACTGAGACTATCTTGTAAAGCAACATCTCGTGGGTGGCCGTCACATAACCCTGGAGCCTGGATAATGACACAGTGATCAGTAATGCAAATACTCGTGCATACATACACACACCTCTAGTCCAAGTGGTTTTGTGCAAAATGTTTACAATGTTGGACTATGCCTCCAAAGAGAGAAGGCCCCACGCACCCCCTGTGAACTTTGGCGCCCCGAACCCCAGGTTGGGAACCAATGATCCATACAAACACACTAATGACTACAATATGTGCCCCCCCACCCCCCCCACCCCCACACCGAGTGCAGAACACTAGCTCTTTAGCACACACATACTGTAAGTACTCAGGCTAACATACACACAGAGATACAGATGGACAAACACACAGCAAAGCTGCCCCGTAACTTACTCGTCTTGAAGCACCTGCCAGTTGGCAAGGTAACCAAGCAACGTCTCCGACTCTCCCCCGAGATTTGACAGCTGACCTTCACACGCGTGCAACGCATTTTGGGCCTTCTGCAGGCGCTGTTCCAACTGCTCACTCATCTCTTTCTGTAGGAGAGGAGGAGGAGGATTTAAATACCAGGGAGAATACAACACTGGTAGTAGGGCCAAGCCTCTGGGGCCATAAGATGAGATGAGAACCACTGTTCCCAAAGGGCCCCTGAGCTTCAATGTGACTGAAATAGGGAGGTCAGACTCAGAACATTTGCGTTCCACATGGTTGAATGTTTGACAAGTTTCAACAGAAACATGTACGGTATATTATATCCCCATGAGCATCATTCAGCGGTCTCGCTTCTCATCACCGACTGACCATTCAGTTCTTTCTTGTAGCTTGTATACTGATTCTAAGTGAGTTTTAAGTCTGTACTGTGTTGTTCACACTGGAAAAAGAACAAAACCTGCTTGTATGACTAAAAGTCACAGGATTTACAAGTGTGGTCTGTGGTGTGGACACTATTGTCCGACAATGTAGCCAAAGAGAGGAAAGCTATTCACGGAGGTAATTAAATAATCAACTCTACCATCTCAAAGGGATTGATAAAAAGTTAATGAAAACAAAAAATGAGCGGATACATTTGTTGATTTTGCAATATTAGCTTTCAAAATTGGCTGCGGCAGTTCAAAGGTCACAGCTCAAGCATCGTTTACAACTATCTCACATTTCCACTTTGGCCATATATTTTGTTGTACAGTATATGGATTATGGACGTGTGTGCGGGAGTGTGGGACCTTTTTCTGTAGTTCCTGGACCAGCTGCTTAAGTGTGTGTCGTTTGGTGTCAATCTGCTCCACCTTGCTCTGCAGTGAGTTGATCAGACTCTCCATCTCTTCAACCTCGGCTTTGACCTGCGCCTTCACAGCCTTCCACCTGGTACGTGCTTTGTTGTCTGTTAACACACACACACACTGGTAAGACATAAGGGTATGAGTGAGTACTGAGTGAGTGTGTGTGTGTGGCGCTGTGATTTCAAGGTTGAGTAAGCGGGCGATCGAGCACTGTACCAGGGTTAGCCGGACGAGGCTCGCTCAGCAGTTTCCGTGGACATTCCAGTCCCTCCAGCACAGATATCATGGAGTCCAGAACAGACATCTGACAGAACAGAACCTTCTGCATACGACGCCGATCCTACACACACACACACACACACGTAGAGAGAATCACAGATTACTGATCACTGAGAAAGCCTTCAGTTCAGAATGACAGGCAGACAATGTTAGATAAACAGCGAGACAGACAGATAAACATGGAGACAGACAGATGAACATGGAGACAGACAGACAGATAAACATGGAGACAGACAGATGAACATGGAGACAGACAGATGAACATGGAGACAGACAGACAGATAAACATGGAGACAGACAGACAGACAGACGGAGGAACGGGGAGGGAGAGTAATATGAGACAGACAGACAGAGGAACAGGGAGAGAGACAGACAGACAGGGGAACAGGGAGACAGACAGACAGACAGACAGACAGACAGACAGACAGACAGGGGAACAGGGAGGGAGAAACAGACAGAGTAACATGGAGACAGACAGACAGAGGAACAGGGAGAGAGACAGACAGACAGGGGAACAGGGAGGGAGACAGACAGACAGACAGACAGACAGACAGACAGACAGACAGACAGACAGGGGAACAGGGAGGGAGACAGACAGATGAACATGGAGACAGACAGACAGAGGAACATGGAGACAGACAGATGAACAGGATGGGAGACAGACAGACAGACAGAGGAACATGGAGACAGACAGACAGAGGAACATGGAGACATACAGATGAACAGGATGGGAGACAGACAGACAGACAGACATACTATCATTCTGGAGTCAGTATCAGTCACATAGTCGTCGGTCTGCTCTGAGTCTCCATACAGGTCCAGGAGAGCAGGGTCACATCTCTCCAGCACCCTACCACAACAAGCAAAGACAATTGTGAGCTTGTAGATCGGCTATTTTCAAATGGCCGGAATGTATATAGGGCTGAAGTGGTTCACGTCTGTTTGTTTATAATAATAATCGAAATCTACAAAAGTAACTAGTAACTGAAGTTTTCACACAAATTGTAGTGGAGTAAAAAGTACAATATTTTCCTCTGAGATGTAGTGGGGTAGAAGTAAAGGTATTGAACATTTGTAAATACTGAAGAAAGTAAAAAAAATACCTCAAAATTTTACGTTAGTACAGTTACTTGATGTACTTAGTTACTTTTTACCACTGCACTGACTGAGACTGTACTGACGTAATATATAACCAGTTAGCCACAAGCAACGTAAATGCTATGTTATCTGCATCTTTGTAGCATTTGCAGTTGCTTGCGGCAATATGCCAGCATACATAAAAGATACAATAGAAGAAAAAACAACATTAAATTGTACACGTATGATATGGAACCGTTTCATAACATGTTACAGAAAAGGGTCACAAAATCTCCAGTTGCGCAGTTTGGATTCTGTTGTTGTTTCCAATGAATGCATCGTTTAGCAGCTTATTGTTCTTGTAAACGGGCAGTTGAGTCAAAATAAGCAGCTATAATATAATGTATGTTAGAGACACATACATTAATACTTAGTACAACTAGCGCATTGAGATAATGTTAACCATTATGTGTTTAAAATGTGATATATGTCTTTGAAGAGCCTACCGTTCCACGGCCATTTCTGTTTTCAAATATCGGCGGTACAGTGTGTGATGTGATTGGAGGTTAGAGTATGACGTATCTGCTCGTGAGCTCCTTTCAGCTGTGTTCCATGAGCAGAAATAACGGAGCAGAAATAAGACTTCCGGTTGACGATCTCTTCAGAATAAGAGTATCCTCTAGAGTAAAAAGAAACCAGAAACCGGAGACGGCTGGCGATGCCAGCACTTGTGACATACACACGCGTTCAGGGAGACCCCCTCTACAACGCCATACTCTCCGCTAAGCGGGAGAGGTGTAAAAAAAAGTGTGGCGGACCGTCCAGTGAGGTCAGAGTTCAGAAAAGTGCCCTTTTCTGCCATTTTCAGACAATAGTGGACACTGGACCGGAGACGGCTCCCGATGCCAGCACTTGTGACATACACACGCGTTCGGGGAGACCCCCTCTACAACGCCACACTCTCCGCTAAGCGGGAGAGGTGTAAAACAAAGTGTGGCGGACCGTCCAGTGAGGTCAGAGGTCAGAAAAGTGCCCTTTTCTGACATTTTCAGACAATAGTGGACACTGGACCGGAGACGGCTGCCGATGCCAGCACTTGTGACATACACACGTGTTCGGGGAGACCCCCTCTACACTGCCACACTCTCCGCTAAGTGGGAGAGGTGTAAAAAAAAGTGTGGCGGGCCGTCCAGTGAGGTTAGAGGTCAGAAAAGTGCCCTTTTCTGACATTTTCAGACAATAGTGGACACTGGACCGGAGACGGCTGCCGATGCCAGCACTTGTGACATACACACGCGTTCGGGGAGACCCCCTCTACACTGCCACACTCTCCGCTAAGCGGTAGAGGTGTAAAAAAAAGTGTGGCGGACCGTCCAGTGAGGTCAGAGGTCAGAAAAGTGCCCTTTTCTGACATTTTCAGACAATAGTGGACACTGGACCGGAGACGGCTGCCGATGCCAGCACTTGTGACATACTCACGCGTTCGGGGAGACCCCCTCTACACTGCCACACTCTCCGCTAAGCGGGAGAGGTGTAAAAAAAAGTGTGGCGGACCGTCCAGTGAGGTCAGAGGTCAGAAAAGTGCCCTTTTCTGACATTTTCAGACAATAGTGGACACTGGACCGGAGACGGCTGCCGATGCCAGCACTTGTGACATACACACGCGTTCGGGGAGACCCCCTCTACAATGCCACACTGTCCGCTAAGCGGGAGAGGTGTAAAAAAAAGACCGTCCAGTGAGGTCAGAGGTCAGAAAAGTGCCGTTTACAGTGCATAGCCTATACAAATTGGACACTGGACCGGAGGCGGCCGGGGATGCCAACACTTGTGACATACGCACGCATTCGGGGAGACCCCCTCTACAACGCCACACTCTCCGCCGTCCAGTGAGGTCAGGGGTCAGATAACAGCCATTTTCAGACCCCCTCTCTCTAAAACATTTTTGAAATAGTGAAAATAGACGCATGCAGATATACGTCAGAATCACTTGTCAGTGCACATTGTGCAAATAAGTGTCAATTGGTCACCTGGTAGTACCAGGTGACACTTTGCCGACTGGGATTGTACGTGTTGGACTGGGACTATTTTAAAATAGTTAAAATAGGCGATATACAAGCTCACAATGCGATTTACAATTTAGGCATTTAGGCATTTAGGCATTTAGCAGACGCTCTTAATCCAGAGCGATTTACAGTAAGCAAGGTAATACATCAAATGCATAGAAATAGTAATCTAGGATCATATGTAAACCAAGAATCATCAGTCTAACCCCCCAACGCCCCCTATCCCCCCAAAAAATCTATAATCTGTACTCAAACTATTGGATGCCAGGTCAACAATGGCCTGGCATCTGTCTACATAACATGGTATCTAATTACATTTTAGCCTTTGCATAAGCCTGCAAGCCTGCAATGCGTTGCTGTCTTCTATTTTTGCACATTTGGCACTGCTGCTACAGATTATCATACATGTTTTAAGAGGTTTATCATACATGCCATTCCATCTGTACTTTCATTTTATTTATGTTATCTATCATTTTAAAAAGACATTGGTTGTGTTAGCACAGTCTCTGTAGAAACGGGTCCCAACATTTCACTGCTTGTACCTGTATTGAGTAAGTGACAAATAAATCCCTCTTGATTCTTGTTCAGATTAGTTCCAGAGTTCTCTTTGAAAATGTCACATTTTGAAATGGCTCCACATCCATTACCTGATTTATATTAAGATGGTACACATGTAATAGACATGCCACTAAAAGTATGCACTTAAAAAGGTTTATTTTTATTCATTATGTATATTCTTTATAATTGTGAATGTTAAAAATTGTGGGGTTCTGCTATAGTCACTTACAAAACATGTACACTATTGTAAAGGGATAGTTCACCCAAAAAATAACTTATTTTCTATCAACACACCCTATGAAGCCTTGAATTTTTTATTTTTGTTGCATTCCTAAGCCAATAATTTGATAACCGGCGTAAAGATGCTAATGGTAGGAGACGCCATTAGCTGCCGCCGGTCATCATATTATTGGCTTAGGAATGCGACAAAAACTAAAAAGATCTCCATGAATTCAAGTCACCATGGGGTGTGTAATCAATAGAAAAAAATGTCATTTTGGGGGTGAACTATCCCTTTAATGTTAAACGACAGTGTTGTTTACTGGAGTCAAATTGGGTTTGTGTTAAATATACTGCAGTTCTCGCATTAGTTTATATAGTAATACCTATCACCGTCATTTGACTTTGACTCTGAGTGAGCAAGACTGTTACTTGAGTCAGCGTTTAATAGCCTATACAGCCAGCAATTGTTTCTAATTATGACAAGCACAATAACACAAAATAATAGTGTAGAAGAGAGTTGCAGATTTTCATGGAACTTGGTAGAAATGATTTCTAGGCTGCCCTATAAAAATGGCTCAAGGTCACAATCATGGTCACAGTCAATGTTACATCAGTCATATCTCAGGAACGGAGAGAGACACAGAACGAGATGTTGGTGTGTGCCTTTATTAATGGTATTGAAATTTTATACTGATGTCAAACTGGGAAACTGAAATAGAAGCAAGGCTTGTCCATAGCCATGTCTGTTTTGTGGGAGTATCCACACACATCTATCAATAACTGGTCAACGCAACAGTGCTGTATACACAGAAGATGCTTTAAAACTTCCTGATGAGATTCTGTGGCACTTCCTGGGACTTGAGTCCTCTTCCAAAAAGCCAATGAGTAGGTTTGATTTATTATGGAGTCATAAGGAGGTGACATCAATAGGACTTTTTAAAAGGTATTTTATTTAATTTGATATGTGAAGTCACAGCAGTAGATTGTCTAATTTCAGCATGCAACCAAGTGTAAAATGTAGCATTATTACGACGCCATCAAGGCCCGCCAAAATACATTTTTGACGACAAAATCAACTGTAAATTTAGTCGACTAAAATCGTATTATATTTAGTCGACTAAAACTACACTAAAACAAACATTTCAGGTGAATAAAATATTTCATTCTAAAACTAAATTAAATGTTATTCACTGATGTTATGCACAGAAAAAAGTTGTTTTCTGACCCCTGACTTCACTGGACGGCCCGCCATTTTTCCAAATACACCTGTCTGGCTTAGCGGAGAGTGTGGCATTGTAGAGGGGGTCTCCCTGAACGCGTGCGTATGTCACACGTGCCCCGGCAAATAGCTGTCTCGTGTCCAGCGCCCAATTTGTGAAGTCTATGCACTGAAAATGGCTGTTTTCTGACCCCTGACCTCACTGGACGGCCCGCCACTTTTCCAGATACACCTGTCTGGCTTAGCGGAGAGTGTGGCGTTGTAGAGAGGGTCCCCCTGAACGCGTGCGTATGTCACACGTGCCCCGGCAAATAGCTGTCTCGTGTCCAGCGTCCAATTTGTGGAGTCTATGCACTGAAAAAAGCTGTTTTCTGACCCCTGACCTCACTGGACGGCCCGCCACTTTTCCAAATACACCTGTCTGGCTTAGCGGAGAGTGTGGCGTTGTAGAGGGGGTCTCCCTGAACGCGTGCGTATGTCACACGTGCCCCGGCAAATAGCTGTCTCGTGTCCAGCGTCCAATTTGTGAAGTCTATGCACTGAAAATGGACCTTTTCTGACCCCTGACCTCACTGGACGGCCCTCCACTTTTCCAAATACACCTGTCTGACTTCCGAGAGTGTGGTGTTGTAGACTACAAATCTACTAATATTTCTGTCCTCTATCTTTTTGTATGCTGTGTTTCCATGTTGTATATATGTTGTTAAATAATATAATGTTTTTATGATTTTTTTATGATTACATTTGTATTTGTATTGTATTTTAGTTTTTAAATAGGTGAGATCAACTTTATAAACCCCAAATCCTTCTTTTTTTTCTCACCTGTACTACTATTATTATTTGTAGCATATTTTGTGGTCTCTTTAATCATTGTTTATTTGCTTCTGCAATAAACAATATTATATCATAATAATTTTCCAAGAGTCTCTTTTATCATTGTTTATTTGCTTCTGCAATAAACTATAGACCCCTTAACAGACGACGTCATACTGGCTGCGTGCAGCCAGTATGCGCGCAACGAAACCCATTATATCAGGTCTCGTTAGGACGCGTCTCACTAGCCAACACACACAAGAGGGGGTTGGGGTGTGCTGAAACCAGTGCACCCCGAAACAGGTTGGGAATTGATTGCGTGAAACAATCACCTGTGCGTCCAGGCTCAATGTTAGTAAACAAATAATTGGTCTATATTATATCATAATAATTTTCCAAGAGTGACCTGGCCTACAGTCAGCATTATTACAACAATGGACAAACAATACAAAAACAATACATATATGTAACACACACAAATCAATATCCAGTTAAAGTGCAAAACTGTGCTAAGTGCACATTTAATGGGGGTCAATAGCCAATTTCAAACTGGAACAACCTGGCACTTCGAAGTGATCTAGTATAAGCCATTTAAAAAGACATACTGTACATCATAAATGTATTTTTTAAATACAATTGTGTCTTTTTTTTAAAAACTTGCCACTTAGAAGTGTTTTAGTATGAGCCATTTAAAAGGCATACATCATAAATGTATTTTTAAAATAGATTTGTGTCTTTAAAAAAAAAAAAAAAAATGTATGATCTTATTTTGAAGGCCACCGGAAACCTTATTTCTGCTAGCTCGAAAACCGGAAGTCCAATTTCTGCTCACGGAACGGAGCTGGGCCTTTCAACCAACCAATGGCGTCCTCTGGTGGTTAGAGCCCGCCTACTATATCCGGTCATATACACCTACACACACATGCATGCACACAAAACGTTTCCGTATCCGCTGTAGACCGGATGTGCACACTTCAAGTAAAACAGTCACATTTCCATGAACACTTTAACCCTTTTTATTATTTGTTTATTACGCACTGTGATGTGACATTGAGGGCGCGTTCGAAAATACAGCACTGAGCGCACTGGCCAATACAAACTAATAGGCGAGTGTGCTCCGGTGCGTAATTTCCGAACGCACCCGTACATCACTGGATATTACATTGAGTTTTTCCCTCATTTTCGTCTTCTTGTTTATTCCAATTGAGGATAGATAATATGTAGCCTACATGCATCGCAGTGGTATTAATGACTATGTATTATTATACAGTATATATCTTGTGTATATGTAATACATATGTATTTCTTTTTTTTATTGACAAAATATTAACATACAAAATACATAGACTTTATTTAAGCAATGCCATACCCTTCACAGATTCAGATTCTTCTGGTTTTCATAGTTTTAGTGTTTGTACAAACGTTTTAAGGTTTCTCAGTAGGATATGACAATAATAAGGCCTTAAAAAACAACAATATTTGGACGTTGTTTAGCAAATTTAGCATTGAATATGAAATTTTCAAAAAATAAGAGTTGATAAGTTACATTTTGAATGTCCAAATAACACATGCTGAATATGCATTCTAAAAGAAGAGGAAATTATTAAGATAAATCCAAAATACATGACAGTAAGTCCAATACCAAAATAAATTAGATATTGTTTCGTCAACATTTATACAAAAAGAACCAAGTGTGTCAATATCAATTATGTTATTATTATATGTTATAGCATTGGTTCTCAAAGTGGGGTCCGGGGGGTCCCCTGCCAAAAAAATGGTTAATAAAGCGTCACAATCATTTTATCCACGTTAACCATATTTTATACATTGGCTATTCAAAAATAGCAGATCTACAAGCTAACTGCTATGAGCTTGTAGATCTGCTATTTTTGAAAAATCCCTGACACAAAACGTTTTTTGTGACAAGGGGTCCGCAGCCCAAAAAAAAAACATCATTTGGGGGGTCCTTGACATGAAAAAGTTTGAGAACCACTGTGTTATAGTATGACGGTGACGGTGATGCATGCAGTGACAGACAGTCTTGTCATCATTCACAGCGGGGTGCAGCAGAGCAGCAGCAGCACTATTCCTCTGCTCTCTTCTTGTTGGCTATTACAGAGTAAACCTGCAGATATCCATGAATGATGATGATGATGGCTACTGAATGCAGCTAAACAACACGCCAGAGCTACAACAACATTATAACACCAGTTAATAACTACAATAATGAGTTAAAAGACCAGATCTTGGACCCAATGGACCGATAACACATCGCAGGTCGGTTTATTATCATGGATGATGGATATTGTTTTGATGAATGTGCGTTAAATGTCCCCCCGCTGCTTGTTGTTATGGAATGTTATTATTGATGATGATTTAATCATCATGATAATTAATTTTAACAGCTGCGTATCCTCTCAGTTGTTGTGATAATATGAGAGAGAATCTTTGAGGGATTTCACACCCGGTGTGTTCATAACGTTGCAGTATAACAGTGTTATAAAGCTTAAGCTATAGCTGTCTGTCTGTCTGCAGTGATTTCCCAGCCAGCCCAGGCCATTATTGATGATGGCGTGTGAAGCTAACGATGCTAGCTAACTCGGCTAAGCTTGCAATGATAACCCAGGATAACTTGAGCTGGCTTTAAGATGCTTTATAATGTATATAACGTTACGTTTACATTGGAGATGATACTAGGGTTTTATTGTAGAAAGTTAGCTTTGCAACCCCAATACACTGAGAATTTAAGCTAATGGACAACCAATCATGCATTGGATACAGTGTTAGCTTCCTAGCTTTGGTTTTATTTGCACAATTTAGCTAAAGAATGTGAATTCAGTGATTGTCATGGTAGCGGGGGGTTCTACCATATACCAGTGGTTCTCAAAGAGGGGACTCGTGGGGACCACCACGAGTCCTCGAGGAGCGGCTTCCAGGGGGTCCCCAGCAAAATGAGTTGATGTAGCATCAAAATCAGTTTAACCACTTTAAACCTATCCTATATACATCAGCTATTTGAAAATAGTCGATCTACAAGGTCATTACGTCTGAACAATTTTGAATATTTCTGAAACATTGTAATAACATTTTTGATTGATTGAATACTTTATTAACAGTTTGCAAATAGTACAGTGGTACGATTATACAATGGTGCTGAGAGTATCCTCAGTAATACACAAAAAGGCCTATAGGGCTTGTTTTCATTGTGGTCCTGTGTCTTCAATTCATCAAGACATTTAATATACAAGACATCATCAACACTAGTAGCAATAAAACATATATATTTTATGTACAGTAAACAGTTTGGGGGTGAGGGGGGGTCATTAAGCTTAGACTTTACTGGGTCCAGTTACAATTTTCAGACAGGCTTCAGACTTTTATGGCGGTTTTGAAGGAGGGTAAGGAGTCACACTTTTTGATGTCTGGTGGAAGGGCATTACCCATTTTAGTGGCATAGTAGTAGAACGAATTTAACCCCATGTTTGTGCCAAATCTGGGTTGAACGAGATCAGTGGCGCTCCCTCTGGTGTCGTGTGCCTGTGTGTGCCTTTTATGTTATTGATGTAGTTTGACAAGTCTCTGTAGTCTTGAGTATCTTGAAGGCAGTTATAGAAACTGTGTGTGTGTGTGTGTGTGTGTGTGTGTGTGTGTGTGTGTGTGTGTGTGTGTGTGTGTGTGTGTGTGTGTGTGTGTGTGTGTGTGTGTGTGTGTGTGTGTGTGTGTGTGTGTGTGTGTGTGTTACAGGTCAGGACCAGGACAGTAAAAAGAGCAGGATGCCCATTCCTCCCCCGCCCCCTCCTCCCCCTGGGGGTCCTCCACCTCCGCCCACCTTCAGTCAGGTAAGCCATGCTGCCACCTTACATGCACGCACACACACACACCGAGTTAGTGTGGGGAGGAATTAATTGGCATAACGACTAGATTGGGGAGAACATTTTATGAAAAGCTCCAGCAACACTGTGTGTGTGTGTGTGTGTGTGTGTGTGTGTGTGTGTGTGTGTGTGTGTGTGTGTGTGTGTGTGTGTGTGTGTGTGTGTGTGTGTGTGTGTGTGTGTGTGTGTGTGTGTGCGTGCGTGCATCATGTGAAAGGGTGAAGGGTCAAACACTGCTCAGCCATTGTCCTCTACCTCTTTCGGACTCTTCCTTCTTGCTTTCATCCACCACTCTTTGAGATTTCAAAACATCTTGGATACGTCATTCCCTTTTTACAGCAGACATCCTTGATTTCCTACTTATTTTACAATTTACTTTGTGCTTTTTGCAGCACCAGCTTCAGGGAAAACAACGCAAAAGGTCATACACCCAAAATGCATATTATGACTTCAGAGTCATAACAACATAACTGGTTGGTAAACCAACAAACCATTCACAAAGGCACACCATCAATGCTTAGTAATAACAGTTCAGATCATAAGCGTAGCTTCCATTGGGCCACTCGGGCCTTGGCCCAGTCAATGGAGCTCTTGCCCAGGCTAGCTGATGAAAGACGGAGGCGAGAAAAAAATCTGCTCCACCAACAACAATAGATACATTGGCTGCCCCATTCGCACCTTTTACCAAGCTACAAAAGCTGCCGACTCGTGCATATTAATGGTCCATTGTGTGACCTGTTAAGTACTGTAGTCTATAGGTAGACATAGTTCAGAAGTCCTGAAGCGGTCCAAAAGAGAGTGGATAATGGTCCTGGATTCATGAATGAAATTACAGAGGTGACGTGACTTGCGACTGTGCGTGTGCGTGTGCATGTGCGTGTTCGTGTGTGCACTCACTCGCTACAAGTGACAAAGTCACAAATTGATACAGAACCAACCAGTAGATTATTAACACAGTGTTATGGTGCTAGGCTGGGAGAGTGTGTTATTTCTGTTGTTTTATGGTCGTTTTATATTGACTGAATGAATGACTTTGGAATGGTTTTGACACCCACAACTCCAGTTTCATGTGATATTACATAATGCATTATATCGACTTACTGTAGGGTTGGCGGCTGGGCGATGTGGACAAAATATAATATCACAATATTTTTTGAACAAATACCTACACACAATATAAATATCTACATTGTGACGATAATATACACTTTTGCATACATTTTTCCAAATTTTGAATGTATAAAATAATATAGCTTATGTGATTAAAACCAGGAAAAGTGTTTGCCATATCACATTATTACGATATCCAAAATATGTAATCTCATGGTCTTATTGGCCCAGCCCTTTTATCAACATACACATCTCTCTCTTTCTATTTTTTATCTTGCTTCCCTCTCTTAATCCCCTCTCTTTTTGTACCCCCAACCCTCCTCAACTACCTCCCACTTCTGCCTCAACCCTCCCTGTCTTTCTCTGCAAACCCCCCCCACTCAACAGGCCAACACCACCCCTCCCAAGCTGAACCGAGAGGAGGCCAAAGGTCGCGGTGCCCTGCTCTCCGACATCTCCAATGGCACCAAACTGAAGAAGGTGGCGGTGGTGAGCGACCGCAGCGCTCCCCAGCTAGAGAGTAAGACCCAAACACCAAAGACAGCTACAACACCAACAGCAGTAGATCACCCATACATTCGGTTATTCCAATACTTAAGTCAACCAAAACAGCAACAACCGCAGCAGTCCTCCCCAGAAGAGCAGAAGAAGGTGACCAGCAATAGGAGCGCTCCCATATCGCTAGAGAGTAAGACCACACAATGTACTGTACGCACCGATAGGCTGTATGCAAGATGCAAGGTTGTATTTAATTTGGATTTATTCACTTATTTTAGCCAGCCTTTCCATACGTTCCCTGTCCAAAATCGTATCCGCTGGGGCGTTGCTCGGGAATGATATGATTGTAGCTGTTTGCAAGGATAGACAGCTGAGGCGTTAGAAGGGGCTGGGCGAAACATTGCCATAAATACATTGATGTTGATATATTGTGGAAATAATTTACAATTTATTTTTTAATTTGTCAAAAATAGCGATATAGAAGCCCACAACGTGTCACATTGTGACATGTTGTGAGCTTAGATTGTCTATTTTTGGCAACTTTTGACAGTTTTTTGAAAGTACAGTGTAAAATACCATGAAAAGACGGCCTTTTGCCACATAAATCTAGTATCATATCCCGATATTATATATAATCGATATATTACCCAGCTCTAGGGCTTAGGATGACATAACAGAAGTCACAGTGCAAGATTCAGAGGGTTAATATGGAATCATTCAAATGGCAGGTTTTGATATTATTTCTGACTTACTGTATGGTGTATTTCACCAATGTCAGCATGGCATCTTTTAATTTAGTAGACTGATAAAAACATAATCTATCTACCCCAAAACACTTCTAATGCTGTTTTAAAGCAAGCCTCTGTAACTATTAAAACCGGGAAAGCATCTGTGTCATTTTAGATTGTATACGTTGGCTATTCAAAAATTGCATATATATATATATACATCTGATATTTTGGAAAAATCTTGAAAGTGTGAGAACTACTGATTTAGAAGGCATTTGTAGTATCGGCCTCAGGTTGTAATGGGTTAAGAAACTGAATTAAACTCTTTTGAATTCATAGGACATTAGCTAGTTTGTAAAAAAAGAAAAAGAAAAGTAAAGAAAGTTAAAAGTAAGGTCGTCTCATGTAAACTGCTCATCATAGTAGTACCTTCTGCTTTGTTATAGATTCACATGCACTTATATGCACTTAAAGTAATACGCTCAATTTTTCTAATATTAATATTAGCAATTGTACAGAAATGACCGTGGCCAACTTGAATCTTATGATACTAGGCTACCACGTAACAAACTAGAATACCAGAACTAGAAATCAGCTCTATCTCAGGTGAAATATCACAGCTGGGACACAACGCATCTTTGACACGTCACTTTGCTTGCGTCTACATATTGAACAACATTATTTCAAATATAAGGATTAGAGCTGAGGAAGTTTGCCTCTCCAGGATATCATGCTTAATTTATGCTCCGTTGTACGGCTGTGTCGCTTGCCGAAAATAGCGATATATGACACATTGTGAGCTTGTAGATCGACTATTGTCAGTAATCGACACCATCATAGGACAAAGTATAAATCAGGCAGGCTTCATACATTTGTTAATTGAAATGAAATAAGATACTGAGTTACAGTAAGATGCCCTCATGTCTTCATTAGGACATTGGTTCATGTCAGTCTGTTGGATGCATGTATGTGTTTTCTGTAAAGCTTCAATTTTGTGTTTTAATGTCGCTGATTAATGTCACCTCATAAATGCTTTATTATTATTATTATTATTATTATTAATATTATTATTGTTATTATTATTATTCGCTGTCATTCTTATAATTAACCAAATTATTATTTACTGTTTTAACAAAGTCAAAATGACTTAAGAGTTGTCTGCCTTGTAAACATGGCACATCTTAATTCTCAAATACTTAGGATCGGTCGAAAGACTGGATTTGTTGTGGCTAGCTCCCTATTTCTCCTCTACCACAGCATTCAAACTATATCATAGTATTAGAAAATGTATGTACTGTACGACGTACACCGTTAAAGGAATGTTTTTTTTTAAGTTCCTTATGGGAATATATAAAGGTTCAATTGTTATCATTATTTCATAATAGACAAAAAGGACAAGTACTGGAATAGCTGGCAAGAAAAAAAGTTGTAAGCATCCTGCATAGAGGCTATTGATGTTATTTTTGATCATGCTTGTTAGTGTCTTTGTTCATGGACGTTTCCTTACATACAAAATACATCATGATGCAAGAGGGAATGCAAAGTGGAGCGGGTGCTTATAGAATGTCCGTTGTTGTCCAGTTTGACATCATACGAAGAGTGTCAGTACAAACAGAGATATTTCATTCGACATTGAGACGTCTCACTGCAAACTGATCGATAAGTAGGTTAGGTCACAACAAAGCTAAGGGGAGGGAGATATTATTCAAAACAAGACCTTTCAGTTGTTGTTGTTATTATTATTAGCATAGCACTGACAAATGGCTCCACACGGTCGATAACTGCCTTTTTGTTTTTGCTGTTTCACCGAAGTGGAGGTGACGCATGATGACAGAATGGACCTAAGACATATTTAAGCACCTGGTTCAAAGTACAGCATGTGTGTGTATATATTCAGTACCTTAAGGCTCGAAACTGCACAAAATCTACATAGCTTCACTGGTTTATATTTTTGCATTTCAATCTCAATATATTTTGCAATACACATTGATGTGACGTTTTACACACAGAAGAAATTTCTTTTAAACAATGAACACCCTCAAATGAAAGATTTAAATCTCTTGCAAATTATATTGGATTGCCGTTTTTAGTTTTGCAATCTCCTGCATAATTGTTCACCCTAATAATATCCTGTATTCTACTTTATTGTAATATGATATGTTTTACCACTGTTTGTCTTGTTGTGTTCTGTCCTTTTGATGTCAAACGGAGCTGCCTGGGGCCGTAAACGATTCATTAAATTTTACTCATCTCACTGCATCCCATCTCGTGTCATCTCATCAAACATACAAAAATACATGACATAGCACCGTGGCATGCTCTCACCACATCTACCCATTCAAGTAGCATTGATACGATAGTGAGTGAAACCTGTAGTTGTAGTTGCAGTATTAGCATAGCATAGTAATGGTAGCAGTGTGCTGGTAGGGCCTCAACACTTGACTCATTGTCCAATGGTTGTGGTTCTCAGAGTCTAAAGGAGGTGGGTCTGGAGCTGGTTCAGCCAATGGCAGCCCTTCGGGCTCTGTTCCACCAATCGGAGGGCTGTTCCACGGAGGCGTTGCCAAGCTGCGTCCAGTAGGGGGTAAGTAGCTGATTGGTGAGCTTACACCCGGTGGGCGTTAAGGGGCCGTTCACACCAGACACGATGACTGTAACGATAATTATGTGAGCGTCCACACTGCTGAACGATATGCTCTGTAGTGTAAACGGTAGCACCAAGCACGTCGGAGCCCACACACACAGCCAGAGAGAGCACGAGAGTGATCTTTCAGCACCAGCGTCACAATCTGACTCTGATAGTTGGTAGGCTACCCCTACCAGATGTCACTGTTTCTGTCATTCATCCAATCTCTCTGAAAGTGATCCAAACGATATCGCTCACCACTATCGTCGTTATAGTTGTGGTGTGGGCTCTGCCATCCACTTAACTTAGAAAGATTTTTTTAAACAACATATTTAAAGTTATTGTTATAGTCATCGTTCTTGGTGTGCATGGCCCCCAATGTCTTATTGACGTATGCTTGTTTCAGACGGATCGACCGGTCGTTCGCCCTCCACCCGAGCCGCCGCCCCACCCCGCCCCCCCAGCCATCGTCACGACGACGTGGACGGCCCCTCCTCCCAGGCCTCGTCGCCCACGGAGACGGCGCGCTCCCAGCGTCCCTCTCTCCCCAACCTGGCCTCCTCTCCCTCCTCTTCTCCCACCGGCATGAAGCACTCCTCCTCCGCCCCTCCCCCGCCTCCCCCACTCTGTCGACGTGGCAACGCCCCCTCGCCTCCCATCTCATCCTATAATAGGGAGAAGCCCCTCCCACCCACGCCCAATAACACTCCGCCTCTGCCCGCCAAGCCGCCGCCTTCGCCCGGCAACAGCAGACGACCTCCGACCTCCGGCGGGAACCCTGCTTCCTCTTCCTCTTCTTTGGCTCCTCCCCCTCCGCCGTACCGCGTCGCCAACGGCCCGTCCAGCCCCGAGGCGGCGCCCGAGCTGCCGCAGCGACACAACTCGCTTAGCAACAAGAGGCCGGCCCCTTCGCCGGGCGGCCACACTCCCACTAGAGGCCCCGCCCCTCCTCCCCCTCCCTCCTCCCCCACCCCCTCCCAGCAGGGAGGCAACAGACCACCGCCTCCAGTGAGGGATGCCCCAGGAAGAGGAGCAGGTAATGACAACAACTTTGTTTATTACAGTGCGTAGACCAGTGACAAGCAATGACACTGAGTAAAGTTACAGTAGATTAAAACAAATGACGCAAGGTGTGTGTGTGAAGTTGAAGAAGAAAAATCCACACACCAAACAGCTCCTGTAAGGATTTTTTTTCTGCTGTGAAAAGCAGATTTTGCAAGCTCAAAACGCGTCGCTTCGCGCTGCGTTTTGAGCTTGTAGATCTGCTACTTTTGATACTTTTATGTGACGCTGTAGTATGATCAAGTAGGGTGTTAATTTACGGCAAAACACAAAAAGTTAGAATATGGAGATTCTCCCCGACAGCAACTATATGCATTTTTGTCACTAAAAACTCTTATCAATGAAAATATGGTGTCTGTAACATCTCTCTCCTTCCCAGCTCCACCAGTACCAGGCCAGCCGTCGTCCAGGGCCGGTGGGCGCGAGGCTCCGCCCCCGCCCCCGCCTCCGTACAGGACGCACGGTAGCCCCTCCCTGTCCTCAGACCCGCCCACGCGGGGGAAGCCTCCTCCTCCTCCCTCCCGCACCCCCGCTGGGCCTCCCCCGCCTCCCCCTCCCATCCGCAATGGACACTCTCCCTCTATCCCTCGTTCCTTTGTCGGTGAGTCTGCCTACCTGTCTGTATGTATGTATTCTGTCGTTCTAGCCACCTGTCTATGGTCTCTCTCTGTCTACCTGTCTCTCTGTGTTCTCTCTGTCTGTCTGCCTGTCTGTCTATCTCAGAATCAGAATCAGCTCCATTGTCACAGCAGAGGTTTCTAAGGTCCAAAAAGTAGCAGGGATGTACAGGTTTTAGACTATAAGGTGCAGCAATAAGGTAGAAAATAACTGCTGGTGCATTACGTAAGGTGCATCGCTATAACGGTAACAGATATGGGGCATAGACCTTCGTGCAAGAACAAAATGACATATTCCACACGAGGTAAAACTAAATCTGCCTCTATCTGTATTCTCTCTGCCTGTCTGTCTGTATTCTACCTATCCCACCTGTCTGTTCTCTCTATCTACATGTCTGTCTGTATTCTCTCCATCTGCCTTTCTATCTGCAGGTATGTTTTCTGTATATAATTAAAGGACGACTTCAGACATTTTCAAACTATCTTCATATAATTGGTCCTCACTAATGCTCATGATAATATGGCACCATTTTTGTCTACTCAGTCTGTGTCTCAGAGGAGGTCTGTGGACAGTTCATGAATACCAGTGATCATCAATGGGGAATCCAAGCGAATAGAAACTAGAAACTCTAAAGTTAGCATGCTATAATAAGGAAGCCATTGTTCTCACATTAATACAAAATTAAATCAAACATTTAAAATCTTGTTTGAAAAGAAAAACCTGACTAACGGTGATGTCACTGGGTTTCTGGAATCTACACAGCCCTTCTCTGAGACACAGACCGAGTGCACAACAATGGTACCATGTCATCATGAGCATTAGTGAGGACCAATTACAGTATATGAAGATATATATTGAAAATGGGTGAAGTCGTCCTTTAAGAATCAATCATATGAATTTGTCTAGTTGTATCTCGCAGTGTTTGAACACGGACACCAAACCTCTCTGATGACTAAAGAAAAAACAATGAAAAACTCTCCTGCTTCATGCTTCTATCCTTCCTCTTTGTCTCCTGTGCTCTCTCCTGTGTCTTCCTTCCCCTCTGCTCATACCTTGGTCTGCTCTCTCCCTTTTCCCCCCTTCCTCTACCTCCTTACTTCTTCTATTCCTCCATTTCTGTGTCGCCGGCCTCTACTCATTTGTCTTTACTGTCTTCTTCTTCCAGACGACTTTGAGTCCAAATATTCCTTCCATTCTCTGGATGACTTCCCTGCTCCGGATGAGTATCGGCATTTCGCCAAGATCTATCCTAGCAAGGCCAACAAAGGTATGAACACACACACACACACACACACACACACACACACACACACACACACACACACACACACACACACACACACACACACACACACACACACACACACACACACACACACACACACACACACACACACACACACACACACACACACACACACACACACACACACACACACACACAAACACGCACGCACGCGCACACACGCACATGTGCGCATGCATACACACAGATCGATCACAGCAAGATCCCATACTGTAGATATATACATTTTAAAATCCTGAGTGTTCATTTGTATTACAAAGGTATTACATATTGATAAAATAACACAGAGGGTTCTACTGTGTATTGACGCACACTAACGTGTCATGTCTTTGTGTTTGTTCCAGTGATGAGAGGAGGCCCTCCCCCACTGCCTCCCCCTCCTCCTTTGGGGAGGTGAACCCTGAAATATCAGGACCTACTGTACCACCTGGGCAGGAAATTTACACACACACACACACACACACACACACACACACACACACACACACACGCACACAAACACAAACACATAGAAGCACTTATATACACATAATGCATACATACATGGAAACGCACACACACAAACACACACACACACACACACACACACACACACACACACAGACGTACATATAAACACATACATACACCATCATCATCTATCTCATCTACAGCATTTGGCTTCAAGCCTGTCCACAAAGACTCATATCACTTCCGCCTCGTCAACGCTCACTCTCTATTGGCTGCCGGGACTGTAAGTCCCAGTCTGCCAGCATGACGGACAGCTGGGAGAGCCATTCCAACGTGTCATTCCACCACCCTCCACCAGGAGGAGGGATCGAAAAGGATAAAAGAGACTTGAGTTTTGAAAGGTCATACATTTTATTTTTCTTTGAAACAAATGGAATTTGACATTTAACAGAATGACAACTTTTAAAAGACGATTGTGATTTTGAAAGGAGGACAAACGCTGGATTACCAGAATGACTTGTAACGCCTGATTTAATGGTTTGCGGAAATAGCATAGCACAGGCTCATAACGCGTTGCATGGGTGTGCAACACCCAAACACTACTAAGTATAAATCAGGCATAGCTCTGCTGCAACAGCCACTGCTGTTTGGGCTTCTCGTTCTGGCCAACCTGCCTGTTGGTTCGGCGTTTTTTTGGCTGTCGTCGCAGTGGAAGTATGGTGTGGTAGACCACGGCAGTGCAGGGCAGAGCCCTATATATATCGAAACTTAATTCAGGAACTAACAGAGTCTTCAGTGGATTTGGGGCTCTGGCTGTAGGATTGCGTCATTGGCACTGATAAAAATGATTATTTTCATGTGTGCGTGCAGTATAAATCGTTAATGAAAAGCCATTTCCTCTCAGCGGCAGGGTGGTTTGGTGGTTCAACAGCATCCGCGTCAAAGTGCCCTTGCTCCAGCATCAATCTGAAAACTCGCCTCAGCAGCAGGTAAATGTTGAGCAGTGTTAATGTAACCATAGAGCTGGATGGCAGAGTGAATAAGCTTGGTTAATCATTGGAGCCAACAGATTATAGAAAGGCAGTGAAGGTAGCCCCGAATAGTGGGGCTATAGAGCTTAATTTATGCTTTGCGCGACAAGTGTTGAACGACACGTTGCACGATGAAAGGATGACCTTCGCAGAGGGTGTCCAGGACCACTTGAAAGATTTAAAGTTGCAGATGCTGTCATAAAATGTTGCTTCCTTGTTTATACGCTGTCTGCAAATTGCAGAAAGTACAAATGCTCAAAACTCGGAACATTGTGAGACATGTGCAACGTCTCATCCGACATTTTTTGCGCCAAGCATAAATTGACGTTAAGCCTCCCTGTCTCAGAGACGGGATATAAGACTGGACGTTCCCTGATCCAGCTCCCCCTGCCTCTCGGAGTAAAAATAGATGTCTATTTTATAGTTTTTCTTCCTCACTGTGTGTGTATGTCAGTTAACCGTGTGCTTACCGCGTTTGGGCGAATATGCTCAGTATGAAGGAACAAGCACACAACAGCCAATGGGACTGTGGGATGGTCTTGAGCGACCGACTTCTCTCATTGAAGAATGCAATAAAGACGAAACGTTTACAAAGCGTTCATCCGCAAGCCAAAACTGCTGGAGAGGAGATCCACATCCAGAGCATTTTTGGACTACCATTGTAACCACACTGGATACAGTACATCCGGACGGAGGTGTTGGTCATGAATAGGGTTGGGATCAGGAACCGTAGGAACCGGATCCAACATCGAGGAACTGGAATCGGCTCCATCACATTTGGAACTGTTTCTGGAACCGGTTTTATCACACTGTCAGAGCTGGTATGTGGACCTCATGTCTGCTATACAATGACAATACCGGTTGTTCTCAAACTTTTTTACTTCAAGGACCACCATAACTCTGGGAGTGTACAAACGGAACGGGTCCATTTGGTTCCATTTGTACACTCCTAGAGTTACAGACCCGCAAGGGTCCATTTGAACCCCCTATAGGAATCATTAAAGGGAACCGTTAAGGATTCGTTAGGGAACCGGAATCGTTAAAATCCTAAAGGATCCCAACCCTGGTCATTAAGCAACCGAGGGAACTGTTGCGACCTCCCTCTTTGTCCCGACTGACACAGACAGGCTTAACCGACGTGCACAGAAGCAGGTGTGATCATTTGGGAAGCGGATCACCCCCTATGAAGTATCGAGACTTTTGGCAGAACGCTGAATGGGTTTATATAGCATACCCAAATTGACAGGAAATTATTTGAGGAGATTGTCTCCACAAAGTGCCAAGATGGGCAGAAGTGAAGCGGGGAAACTCGTCCCGAACTAACCTCAACGCAACTTCACCCCCCCCCCCCCCCCCTGCTGCAAGTTCTGTCCAGGTCTGCTGGTCTCTCCCACGCAGTCAAATCCTCAGTCTATGCGTTTGTAACTCAGAGAGGATACAAACCATTAGGTTACATTTGTACTCGCTCTGAGTTAAACTAACACTCACTCAGGATTTTACAGTGCATGTTTAAGAGTGAGGACTGGGGGAACGTACCATGTTGGTAGAATTAGGGGTGAACAGAGACAATCACGGGTAAGCGATCAAGTCTTCCGTGTGCGTGATGAAGTGTTAGTGCGTGCCGTGGGTTGATCCTGTGATACTGCAGCTTGGGGAATGTGCCCCGCCCCCTCCCTCTTTCCTCTATCACTGTGAAATCCTGAGTGTTCGTTTAACTCTGAGAGTCCACTTGTTGTCGATGTGTGGCCAAAACGTTATTTTCAGGAAATGGAAAACAAAAGAAAACAAAAAAACAGTATTCCAATGGATCCAGTGTTGTTATGATTTAGTATCAAGCTCTTGTTAATACTTGTCATTGGTTAAATATTCTTAAAACCCACAGACAGACTTAACCACTTTCAAGCTGGCCTCCCTACATTGGGCATGTCAACAAATGTCAAAAACTCAAGGATAGCCGATACAAGCTTACAAAGTATTGCATCGAGAGATGTTGTGAGCTTGTAGATCGGCTATTTTTGCTACTTTGCATGACAAAGTATTAAATAGGGCATTTGGTCACATATGTCGCCTCTCGGAGTTAAATCAACGCTGAGGATTTCACTGTGTACTTTAACAAAAGACTGAAATCTGATGCATGTTGTCTTATTTGGTACGTCTATCTGCGTTAAAGAAGCATGACAGCTCAGCCTTGGGTCTCTGCATACAGTGTTATAAATTATAATCTACCCCTCATCTGAGCTGGGGTAACCTTAAACATTTAACAGCCTGTTCCATTTGGGGGGTGTCTCGTATCTAAATCAGATGACCTACCGCTTTTTGTTTCCTCCCCATTTATCATTGTACGTTATATGGCTCAAACTTCCATATTGACAAACAAAACAAAAATAACCTAGGTAGAAATACTTAGATATGTTCTCCTACATTTCCAAGACTAATTTGCTACTGACAGTACACATGGTGACAGCGACCTCCGGTCGGTTAACTGTTATTATTTCTTAACCCGCCCTTCATTGCTGGTATTTTGCCTTATTAAATGTTTGCTGTAAAACTGATTGATTCAGGATTTGTACTATAGACCTATGTTGAAAAAAACAAAACAACAATGGAAAATCTGTTAACTGTTGAAAAAGGTGATTTAACACTCTTCATGGATAACAGTAAGAATACAGTAGTGATATTAGATGTTACATTACAGTGTAATAGGTTCATGTATAAAGCTTATTAACACAGGAGAACTAAACACGACATTGGAGCAGGTGGGAGCGGTACATGGGCCGCTAAAGCCTGATTTATACTTTCTACTACGACAGTGTCATGCATAGGAAATAAGCGATCCATAAGCTCACAACGTGAGCTTGCAGATCAGCTATTTTCAACGTTGTATGATGGAATATGAATTAAGCAGAAGAAAGTGAGAGATAATGGTAGTCTGTGTGCTCCTTGTCTTCCTCCCTTTCTCTGTCTTTCTATTCTGTCTCTCTCTCTCTCTTTCTCATGGATGATCTAACAAGAATATTCTCTGTCATTTCCTTTGATTTGATGGCACAAGGTTATTTCAACTGGAGCTGAACTCTGTTTGTCTCTCTATCTCTCTCTCTCTCTCTCTCTCTCTCTCTCTCTCTCTCTCTCTCTGTCTCTCGCTAACCCCAAGAACTTAATCTCAATTATTAACATGTCCATTCTCATACTTCTATAACTCGGTCAGCTGTTGTCCAGCTAAATCTTAACAGATTAAAATGTCAATGTTTAAATCATTAAGGTGGTGTGGAATTATTATTATTATTTTTTATAATATATTTGTATATATTCTCATCTACTATTTTGGATCACTACAGAATTTTGAGCTAAGAAGTGAATTGACTTTGGACAGTTATCTTAATGAAAAGAGGCCTTGTGAGATTGAGGAGTTAACAGTAAGAGCTGATATTACTCGAGTCAAGGACAACTAATAATGTCCTGTGTATGGTTCATAATGTATGAGATATCACATAATTATGTAATGGGAGATATCTATGTTGAGATATGTAATTGTGTTTTGGTTACTAGGTTGTCCTTCTGACTTTGAACACCAGATGGCCTCACATCTGTTTCTATAAGAACTCAAATGAATTATGTCCGGGTTGAGGCTAGTGTTGCCACGTCCGCTTATTATAAGCGACTTTGCTTTTTTTTAAAAAGTTGCTTGTTGGTAGTTGTGGATTGCGTTTTTTTTGGGCATGTTTCAAATAGCCAATGTTATTTAAGCATATTATTCTTAAAACATAGGGTTAAAAGGGCGAAGGGCTTGCTTCTTTTGGGCTTATTTTAATAGACCTAGTCGCTTGTTTCTTTCGCACAATCTGGCAACATTCGTTGAGGGGTCACGGAGCCGGAACCATGTGATGTAAATCTCCAGAAAACAGTACATGTGGATAAACTGATCGCATGTGATTGACTCCAAAACACTACATTCTTCCTGTGGACATTTCTACTCGCATATGACATTGTGGTCTCAATAAGTGCTGTAACACATAGCAGAGCTGTAGGAGGTGTTTTAATCATGGAGGAGGTGATCAGACTCCCTGAACCAGAGGAGAGCAGGAGTGCTGCCAAGAAGAGGAAACTCTCCATGAAGTTTAACTCCCAGAAAGAGTCAGATAAACGTCGGCAGAACGTGAACAAAGTGTGTGTTCTGGGAGAGGGCGACCCGTCCATCCAGCTGCTGGAACATCTGGTGTTCGGAGCTGAAGACCAGCTGGTGGACAACATTGTTAAGGTCAGTGGTGTGTGGAGGCAGTGGTTCTCAAACTTTTTCATGTCAAGGACCCCCAAATTGACACTTATTCGCCCGCGGACCCCCATTTGATAAGATTTGCCTGGAGCTGGGACCCCCATAAGAGAAGATTTTTAAGGCTCTAGCAGTGATTCTCAACCATTTTAGTTTCAAGGACCCCCAGTTTGACATGCATTAGGCTACGGACCCCCATTTAATGGCATTTCCATCTCTGGGACCCCAATTTATATTGTAAAATCAATGTTAATTTAACTCTGAGAGTGTACAAATGGAACCAAATGGACCCATCAGGGTCCATTTGGTTCCATTTGTACACTCTCAGAGTTACAGACCCATAAGGGTCCATTTGGTTCCTAACTATCCATCATTTAGCTGGGGACCCCCTGGAACTCCCTCAAGGACCCCTGGGGGTCCCCGGACCCCACTTTGAGAACCAATGGTGTGGAAGAAGAAAGTACCAATAATGTAGAGATAAATACTCTGTTACAAGTAAAAGTCTGGTGTTCAGAAAGAAAGACCATTACTGCATCAAAAGTAATCAACAAACTATATTATAAAAACTGGTCAAATATTGGCCAAATTGTCAAATAATATAAGACAGAGGCAACCATTTTAAAAAGTCCGATCTACAAGCTCAGTACGCTTTTGAGCTTGTAGATCTGCTATTTTCACAGCATTTAGATGTTGAACCGAGTCAAACTAAATGTAATGCCTCAACTCCTAATATATTCCAAGTGCTTGTCAGGGTGGGGGGGTCCCCAGTTCAAATATGATTATTTTTGGGGGGTCCCCAGTTCAAATATTATTTTGGGGGGTTGCAGCCTGAAAAGGTTGAGAAGAACCACTGCCCTACTGGACCCCACTTTGAGAACCACTGGTATTATTGATAACTTATAATGACACATTCAATATCCAGCCCTTTTAACAATACATAAAAGCTCATCTCTTACAGCAGGTTAGCCCTGAAACATGACTGTCATATCATGACAGTCGTCATGTCATGTTAGCGTCGTGGAGCGTCATGTGAACCATGGCTAACAGCAGGTCAGGGTATAGTATTAGGTTGGTGCAATATAGTAGTGATGCTGTGCAAATGTCATGCATTCTATGGAGAAAGAAAGGAAGCTCTCTCTTCAGACTGTCCTGGTTCTTTATTAAATATGGAATATTGTTACATGTGGACCGGAGTGCTAGCCTGGTTCCAGACGAATCTGCCTTTGCAAAATTGCATGCACTTTAGCCCTCGGCAGATTAGGTCTGGCCCCCCTCCATAGAGATTTAAATTCTCTCCCTCCGCAGTTGTGCGGAGCCAACCAGGGCCCAGTATCCAAATGTGGGCGGGCTTATCACCTTATTTGGAGCAATGACGTACAAGGAAGCACTGCTCTGATTGGTTCGTTCAAGGAAGCACTGCTCTGATTGGTTTAGGTCTAACCAATAGAGTCCGTTTGGATCTTTTTGTAACCGCCCCTTGGAAGAAAATATACCGTTGATAGGGACCAGACTAATATCCACGCAGTGTGTCGTGTGATATTGTCTGGCTACGCGAGGCTACCGGAGTGCACCTGTAGTGTTTCTAGATTGGTTGATATTTCATATATTATAAGTGTGTGTAATACATTTTATTTATTGCTGCCACTTGAGGTCATTATCTTGTCGTCTAGTATCATATCAATTTAAAAGTTTTGACAGAAAACATGTATTTGGTAAAAATTATATCCACTTTTTCACATTCTCCATCACTGACGGTACGGCATTCACAGCAGCACTACTAAACACAATGTAATCTTACTTCAATTTATAGTTTTTACAGGTGTGTTGCAAACAAACACCTGGTGTGGAAGGTAATTGTAATCACACCTGATTTATTACACCCACCTACATATTAATTTGATACCATAACCAATCATAGTGTGTCTTTCCATAACCTATAGGTTTTCAAATTTGTTGAATACAGCTTCTTATTCTATTCTCTATTTCTCTCCCTCCAGGATAAACATCAGAAGCATAGCTTGCTATTGGATGATGATAAAGACGATGGCAACGAGTCCAGCGAGTCGGAAACGGAAAACGAGTCTCGTCTGCGGGTCCCGACGTTCAGGAAACCGGCCTGGGAGGATGATGATGATGAGCAGGAGGAAGAGTAAGAAGCTGTGTGTGTCTGAATGTATTTGTGTGTGCGTTTGCGTGTGTGTAAGAGAAAAACGCACAGTGTGTGCATAAACCTACACTATGGAGGTCATACTCCCCCCTCACACATGCAAGTGGGGGTCGTCCATTTTCATCTCCCTCACTTCATCGTTCACCAATCACCAGTTAACTTCTGTCCTCCTCATCTCCCTCCTTGTCCCCTCTGTTCTGTCTCTCTCCATCAGGGTGGACATGAGACATCGTTTCCGTAAGGACTTGACCAAAGGAACTGCCGAGGCGACCATGACCAAACTGAAACTACAGCAGAGAATGAAGGAGCAGTAAGTAGAGATAGATAGACAGAAAGACAGACAGACATATACTATCACTACAGATGCACCCAGAGTTGCAGAGGTTGGATGACTTAGACGGCTGAATTCTGCTTCTGTGACGAAGTCACCGTAGCTACAGCAAGTGATTTATTATAGCTACTGTATGTGTAAGCTTTAACCGTTGAGTGTTGCGTCACCTCAGCAAAACTAAATGGTAGTTATTCTACAGTACCAAGAAGTAATGATGTTTACACTACAAAATATCAGTCAAAACATGGGTAATCGGTGGTCTAGGGCAGTGGTTCTCAAAATGTTTAGCTCAAGACCCAAGAGAAATTAGATGTTTGCCCGGGACACAAACTAGTGAAAATAGCAGATCTACAAGCTCACAACACGTCGCTTCGCGCCGTGTTGTGAGCTTGTAGATTGGCTATTTTCACTAGGTTACTTATTATGTTTTTTACATTAATGGAATTTCTTAAAACGTTTTTGTTATTTTTATTTATTTATCAAATTATTGTGAAAAATGACAGTTTTCTTTTCTGAAAAAAAACTGTCTGTTTTCAGGTTTCAGAAGGCCATGGGAGGAGCTCCGTCTTGGGCAGAGATCAAAGTCTCAAAAAAGAAAGGTTAGAAAAAAACTCAGCCTTTTCTGCTTTTTAAGACAGAATTCTGCTATTCATGTCAAGATGGGGATATGGACAAAAAAAATCACTATAACCAGAATACCTTCTTGTGATATTTATAAACATCCCGATATATGGTATATACATATATTATTCAGTACGACTCCAATAACTTCCTCTGTGTCCGTATCAGCTGAGGAAGACGATGAAGAAGATGAACTGGACGAGGACGACGAGAGCCTTCTTAGGACAACAGGGAACTATGTGGTGTCGTCAGACAGCCTACCTACAGGGATCCTACGGGTCAGTAGATTTGAGGGTCCAAGGATAGAAGGTGTTGTTTTTACAAATGAAACAGAAAGATGACTATGACTATGGTTCATTCATGTTAAGAGTCAGGGCTAGTGTAAGACGAGAGGTTGTGCATGTTGTGGTGAAGTTTAGGGAATTAATTTGAGGAAATAATAGTAATTGGCCCTCACAAGTATATGAATGTGGTGTTTGTATGTCCGTCTCCCAGATGAAGAGGTGTCTGAATGCCAACAACGCACAACCATCAGACAGCAAGCTGACCACAGTCCAGTTCCACCCTTCAGCCCAGGTCATCATGACGGCAGGCCTCGACCAGGCAATCTCCCTCTTCCAGGTACAATCAAATTATTATGTGTCCCAAAGGGACCCTAGCCACACAATCTCTTGGATTTCTCTAGTTTTCTTTTTTTTATTTTGTAATTGCAGATTCATGTTAGACATTTCATGTGGAAGCAAGTTAAAGCTGCACTATGCAATACTTTTAAGCAGAGGGTTTTATCAATCTAAAGTTTACTTTAGATTGATAAAACCCTCCATTTCTGCTTTAAATGATAAGCCCAGAGGTGAGGAAGAGGAGGATGGTGGCCGTGGTCAAGATGGCCACCAAGAAAATGTAATCCGGTGCTCAGTGACTGTGCGGAATCCCATCCCTCCCCAAATTTTAAGATTGCACGTCTGGATGAAATCTTTCATTGTATTCAAACTGGCCGAATCCTATACATGCGTGTCGTGACTCATGAATCATGATATGTCTTCTATGCAGTTTTTGTGATGAGAGTATTAATATTTGTGTGTGGTTGGTTGGTTGATTGACAAAAATACATGAACATATCATCGGGTGGAAACCTCAAATGTCCAAAACCTTTTTAGGATTCAAATTCAAAAGTAGCAGATCTACAAGCTCAAAATGTGTCGCTTTGCACCACGTTTCGAGCTTGTGTATCTACTACAATTTGTTATGCTTTTTTGTGATCAAGTAGGGTATGTCTGTGTCGGGTCTGTGATGATAACTCATGCACCACGCTGAAAGCCTGATGTATAAATCTTAACCACTGTATCTGAGACCTACACGCATCGTATATCGTCTGTCGGGTGGAAACCTCATATGTCCAAAACGTCCTTACGTGGCTTAGATTCTAAACCACGTAAGGAATTGAAAACTTTTAAGATCAGTCCATTGCTTCCTATTTAAAATGCTGTACACTGTCCTGTACTTCCATTAGCCACAATGAGCTTCAGTTTTCTGGTATGACCAGTGGCGCAAGTATCGAAACAGTTACCTTTCACTGCCACTTGGGGTCGCCAATGGACAGTGTGAAACCCCCCGGCACCAGCACAGTTTTAAAACCTGATGTTATATTTTTAAAGATAATTCAATTCTAGTCTTCTACATAAACACATTGACTTGAGACAGTCTGTTTGTCATGTCTCTGTTAACCACTTAAGTCCTAGTCTATACTTTGACATGATTGACGCGTTGTTAGCTGGTAGATCAGCTATTTTTGCCGGTGTGAAAGTGGTCAAAGTCCCTCAAGCTCTCTGCTGCTCTTTGCCTCCTCAGGTGGACGGTAAGACCAACCCCAAGATTCAGAGCATCAACTTGGAGCGCTTCCCCATCCACAAAGCCCAGTTCACCACGGACGGAGAGAAGGTGGTGGCCACCAGCCTCACCAACAAGATGTTCTACATCTACGACATGATGGAGGGCCAGGTGGTCCCTGTGCTGACAGTCAGAGGTGAGGAAGAGGAGGATGGTGGTGGACGTGGTCAAGATGGCCACCTAGAAAATGTAATCCGGTGCCGAGTGACTGTACAGAATCCCATCCCTCCCCAAATTTTAGATTGCACGTCTGGATGAAATCTATCATTTTATTCAAAGTGGCTGAGTCCTATACATGTCGTGACTCTTGATATGTCTTCTATGCAGTTTTTGTGACCAGAGTATTAACTTTGTGTCTGTGTGTGGTTGGTTGGTTGGCTGATTGATTGATTGCCAAAAATACATGAACCTAATCGACTCTGTCGGGTGGAAACCTCAAATGTCCCAAACTTTTCAGGATTCAAATTCAAAAGTAGCAGATCTACAAGCTCAAAATGTGTCACTTTGCGCCACATTTCGAGCTTGTGGATCTACTACTTTTGATGGTTTTTTTTGTGATCAAGTAGGGTATGTCTGTGTCTGGTCTGTGATGATAACTCATGCACCACGCTGAAAGCCTGATGTATAAATCTTAACCACTGTATCTGAGACCTACACACGCATATATCTGGGGTGGAAACCAAAACGTACGTACTTTTAAGGATTCAAATTCAAAAGTAGCAGATCTACAAGCTCAAAGTGTGTCGCGCCGCATTTCGAACTTGTGGATCTGCTGCTTTTGATTGAAACACAAAAAGTTAGAGAATGGAATATAGGAGGTTTCTGCCTGACAGCGACGATATATTTGTATATATCTGTCAAAAGGATAAAGCACAGACATAAAGATACATTCATACAAGTTCAACATACTAGACAACTAAACAACATTAAGAGAGACACTGTGTTTAGTTAACACAGCGGTGGACGCCACAGAATTCCCGATCTTGGTGCAAAATTGCGGAGGTCCGTTGGTGCAAATGAAATGAATATATATGACATCCATGTGGTTTCTCGTGTTTTTAGGTCTGAATGAAGCCAAGGTGAAGGAGTTCTCTGTTTCTCCAGAGGGAGATTCTCTGCTGCTCACTGGAACCCGTGGATACCTGCACGTCCTCACCTTAAAAGTAGGTTCACGGTTCACATCGTAGGTGTTTAGCTGATAGGTTATTATATTTTTGGGGGAGCTTTTCTGCCTTTTATTGGATAGTACAGTTGAGTTTGCGAATCACTGTCAGACTGCATTAGAGCGTATATGTGGTATGCGCCTTAACCACTAGGCCATTTGGTGGGTTCCCAGCATTATGCACTTTAATTTTTTTTTACTCTGTTGTACGATGGTGTTGCGCAGTGAAAATGTCAGATCTTTAAGCTCACAAAGTTTGTAAATCTGCTACTTTTGAAAATGTTTGACATGCCCAAAATAGAGACGCCTGGTTTAAAGTGGTTAATGCGTGTGTTTGTTTGATGACATCTTTTTGTGTGTTTTCCAGACAAAAGAGGTTGTTCGCAGTATGAAAATTAACGGAAACGTCGCTGGAGTCGCCTTCAATCGCGACGGCAGCAAGATCTACACACATTCTGGTCCGTTCACACGCTAGTGTTTCTGTTTGGGCGTGTCTGTTGTGTGTTGGCGTGCTGTCACATTTCCTCACAGACATATTTATATTACTCGACATCATCAAAAAACAAAACAATTCAGATTTTTCAGTGTGTGAACATTGTGGTGATCTTTAACTTTTACAATGGATTATTTAATGGGTTCAATAATGAAATGAAAGACTGTGATACAATGTAATTATACCAGCTATGGTTGTTGTTAAATAGCCGTGGCATAATCATGACACATCTTGGCCTCAGCTGTATTATTGATTTTGTAACACGGTTGCCCGTGATTAGGGACAAGAATCATCCACAATCTTCTCCTCTCAAGCGTAGCAGTGAGTTATTGTGATTATACAGAGAAAACAGAGAAATTCAGTGTTTTGAGGAGGATTTCCAATTTGGCCACGCTATAATGAGATTTTGTTTAGGATTAAGTGTGTCCTTGTATTTTATCTCTTATGTGGACATAAATAAATGATTAAATGTGTCTGTGTGTATACAGAGGAGGGGGAGGTGTACGTGTGGGACTCTCGGAGCAGCCGCTGTTTGAACCGGTTCACAGATGAAGGCTGTGTGCATGGAACCTCCATTGCTGCATCCAAGAACGGACAGTACCTGGCCTGCGGGTAACAAACACACCAATAACTGGCTTCATCCTCCTTATTAAAACAAATGAATCTGTATTTTTATAGAACCTGTCAAATGTGTTAAAATAAAAAGCAACGGTGGATGGGCTGAAATGTGTGCGTGCGTTCCCTGTCCCCAGCTCCCAGTCTGGTGTGGTGAACGTATACTCCCAGGAGGCATGTCAGGGCTCTGCAAATCCCAGGCCTCTGAAGGCAGTGAAGAACCTGCTGACCACAGCCACCTCATTGGCCTTTAACCCCTCCTCTGACATCCTGGCCGTGGCCTCTTCTGCTGAAGATGATGCTGTGAGACTGGTGAGTCATCGATGTCCTTATTCAGTGGCTCTCAATCTTTTTTTTTATTTCTCAAAAGTTACAAACCTGTAAGTGTCCATTTAGAACCCTCTCAATGAACCCGAGGGTCCCTGAACCGCACTTTGAGAACCAATGTCCTAATGTACCCCAACTTTTAATAAAACAACTCTCTGGCTGACAAATAGACCCTTTTCGACAGCAGGACCTTTCCCCAAAAGTCGGGGACATTTTTCTAGAACTCCTTTTGAAGCAACAGGAACGTTGTATTCAGTGGTGTAGTGGTGATTTTTTAACTGGGGGGAATGCTATTTTTAATACGAATGCACACAGACACGCCCCGACCAGCGTTCGCCTATGAACTATTCATTTTACTTTGATGTTTCATTAATTTTATTTAGGTTTACATGTGCAGAGTCTGCAGACATAGTTTTAGTTAAAAATGTGCTTTTTTTTGTCTGTTTTTATTTCGTTTTAGTTTTATTTGTAACTTTTCC
Source organism: Gymnoscopelus microlampas (assembly GCF_963454915.1). Taxonomy (NCBI): domain Eukaryota; kingdom Metazoa; phylum Chordata; class Actinopteri; order Myctophiformes; family Myctophidae; genus Gymnoscopelus; species Gymnoscopelus microlampas. Next base: position 41,039,066 of record NC_139948.1, read on the forward strand.
AAGGAATGCCTTGCTTTATAGAACCTAAGAAAGAAAGGTAGGATAATAGAATGCATATAGGCTAGCCTGTGATGGTGTAAAAACCAAAACAAAGATGGACGCTGATAAGAATAGGCTATCCTGACTATGGCTTATGAAACGAGTTTGATCTTTCACTCCACTGCCCTCGCTAGACCAACACATTTGAATGGATAGACCAGACGGGGTTGGGTTCAGGTTGTGCATCTGATGGGTTGTGAAGTGCCTTTAACTGCTGGCTATTGTTTTCCTAAGTAGCCTACTAACAATGAATCTACATAGGCTACTACTACAGCGGTATAGGCTATCATGCATGTTGGCACACCTGACCTACTGTGTAGCCAGGTGGGTACTTGGTGCACAAATCGAGTGGAACAAATTCTTGTGTGCACGCGCGTGCACATGCTCCTGCTCAAAAGACTGGTGGGATGCTGTGGTACCGGGTGCAATAAGCACTGCACCACCCACTGGTTGTATTGTTCCCAGGCCAATGCAACTCGTTGCAACTGCTAGTTACATTGGTGTGGACTAGCCTTAAGGCGCAGAGTGTCGGCATGTGTCAGGTTCGTCCACATAAGGTAACCGTTACTGTTATTGTAAATAGAAATAAACAGATAAAAACAGCAAATCTATGATTAGATTTTGGTCAGAGTGTGAACTAGGGCAGGTAAAGGGTGATTTTTACTTGTTTGACGGTGTCTACTTACTAACCTCACTACTATTGTACTTCAGAACCTTGTAGTTACTGAAACCTGAAACCTTGACGCCTTAAGTCAAAGGTCGGTCGGTCTGTCTGTCTGACTGACTGACTGACATGAAATTCAATTGCAGAGCAAAATGCAGAGAATGATAGTTTCTGTCATCTGATCTGATATGGATTAACTTCACCCTAGAAATAAAGTTGGACATCAATTGACTTAATGTGTCCTGTCTTCTTGTGACGATGTCTCCAGGTCCACCTGCCCAGCCTGACAGCCTTCTCAAACTTCCCCGTGGCCAACAGGAAGGTGGTACACCGTGTCGGCTGCTTCGACTTCTCCCCACACAGTGGCTTTTTCTCACTGGCTAACAACAAGGGCGTAGCCCCCCTCTACAGGTCAGTCATTCTGTCAGTTGTACACTGTGTAACATGGTTCCATAGAGGGGCCGTACATCAGCCTCGCTGCCAGTGCCATATTAAGGGGGGCAGCTTGCCATAACTCACACTGCAATAAATATGCCTGAGTTGTACATAAGCACTTGAGACTAAAAGGTTCTCTCTTTTATAACCATTACTTTACTATACTTTATTACTATGTAAGAGTAAGTGTTTTGGTATGAAAACACACATTTTTAATTTACCCAAGTATCCTATATCAAAATAACATAACTACATGTCTAATATTTGTATTAAAAAAAAACGAACCACATGACAATTGGTTGAGAATTCAGTGACTTATGATGATTTTAATTGTGGAGAGATCTCCTGCTTCAATAGACATGCAGTACATGGGGCATTAGCAGGCATGTCTTGAGCTCCCTTAATATGGCGTTCGCTATGGCACAACGCGCCAATGAACAGCAGTGTATATCTATATCTATAGGGTGGTTCATTTTAGTTCAGCCACAATCTGTTTCATCCACCTGAGCCACAAACTGGTTCATCCATCTGATGGTTCAGACCACATATGGATAATATAGCAGTAAAACTGCTTGGGTTAGGCAGGGTTTCCACTCTATATAACTCAGTGTACACTGTATGGGTGTGGGCCACTGTGCTAAAAGTATTCATTCATGACTCTCCCTGTCCTTTTCTACGCATTAATTTATGAATAGGTTGATCAGGATTAATTCATGTAAGAATTGCGATTCTTATTATCAACAAGTTTAAAATCAATTTCCAAAAATCGATAAAAAAAATACATATTTATCTTTTTTTTCTGCTGGTTAAAGTTACAGGAGTTTTTACTCTATGGTGTTTGTAAGAAATGTAAGCTTACCATAATCACAGTAAACATTATCACGTGTTCAGTCAAGGGCTTTATGGGAAAAGTGAAGTCCAGTCACTTCAGTTCAGCACAGCTGATGTGTGTGTCACTGTCCAGCTGACGCTGACACTCAATGTTACTTGCATCAAAGCAATTATGTTGTGTTTCTGCATCAAATATAACTACACCTAATCTAAGATTCCATGAAAGCCAAGAATTTGTACACAAACCTCTCTGGTATTTTATAATCTTTTGTTTGAGCTGTTGGAAATAACTAGGCTACACTTGGTTGTTAAAGTACAGATGAAAACAATATAATAATTTAGATTAAACCGATTCTTTTTATTGAATCGTAACCCCAAGAATCGGAATCGAATCGTGAGATAGCAGAAGATTCACAGTCCTAATCAGGATATTGTAGTATCAAAAGAACACTTAATTAGTAACACTATTATAAACCTATGGTTGTTTTGCTGATTTTATCATTGAATAAACCAATCTCCCTGTTTGTTTGTTTGTTTGTTTGTTTCCTTGCTCTTCCAGACTGCTGCACTACAAGGATTTCTAAAGAGCGGGATGTTGAAGAGGTTTCATTCTGTATGGAGTGTCTAAAAGGAAATATTCATTAAAGTTGTACATCGTTGCTGTCGAGCTGAAACCTTGAATGCACAAAACCGTTACTTTTCAGGAAATGTGTTCTAATGGATCCAATGTAGTTATTATTTAGTCACAAGATCTTGTTAATATTTTTCATTGGCTAAATATTTATAAAACTATTAGCAACTCTACAAGCTCACTATGCAACACGATGCGACTCGTGAGCTTGTAGATTGACTATTTCCGCGTCTTTGGTGTGACACTCTTGTACTACGAAGGAGGGCAATAATTTACGAAAACGACTTAACATTTTAAATATGGAGATACAAGGTTTCTGCCTGACATCAATGATATGCATTTATGTAATGTATGCATGGTTGTCCTACTCACCTGACCTGTCACCAACCATTGAGGTGTGCATCGGCCTTCTTCTAAACGTTTGTAATGTATGCATAAAAGATAAATGCATACCTACCTACATACATACATACATACATACTGTACATAATTAAACTCACAGTTTCATTTAGACTAGAGCGACTTAACGGGAGTTGTAAAGATTCCGTTTGTGGCGCTACATAAAGATGAAGATGAAATCGGTTGCATCTGGCCACATCCTGACCATAATGGACACTGTAGCAGTGATCAAACAATCAACAGCCTGCTGCTTCCCATAAGCCAGTGTTTCTGAAACCTTTTTTCATTTCAAGGACCCACAGTTAGATATGCATTAGGCCATGGACGACCCCTCTGTAAAATCCTCAGTGTAGATTCTGACATTTAACGAATGGACCCATAAAGGGTCCATTTGGTTGCATTCGTATACTGTCGGAGTTACAGACCTGTATGTGTCCATTTGGTTGGTTCCTAACTATCAGTCATTTAGCTGGGGAGTGGGGACCCCCTGGAACCGTCCACCTCAAGGACCCCTGGGGGTCCCCAGACCCCAGTTTGAGAACCACTGCCACAAGCCGTTTGTCACAATGTGATTCCATTTTATTGTTTTGTTAGTATTGAAGAACCAATACATTTTTTTCTGTACATTATGTCTGTGTTTATTTAATGGGTTGCCAAAGTTCTAACGCACCAACAGTACTTAGTGATGTTAAATAATTAACTTTAGGTACTAATGTTTTCCCACAATGGATGGTTTTAGGCCAGAAGCAAATATTTATGGAAAAAGAAAAGAATGTTCTTTGAGGTTATGAAGTGTTGAGATATCAACTGTCCACAGGGAGTTTTTTTTATTGTTTAGAATGTGCCAAACTATAAAACAAAGTAAAGAGGTGCTGACGTGCTCATGCCAGGAAATGGTTTGAAAGTCTGTCCAATCATGAACAAGTGACAAAATGAAAATAACTAGAAATAGTTCCCTCCACACACACACACACACACACACTAACTAGGAGTGTTCCCTACCTACACACGCACACCTGTTGTTGGAATGCCCCCTTTCCTGCCTGTCTTCTAGTCAACCATTGAAAACATCCACATTGTCCCAGGCCACAGACCGCCTCCAGAGGCTGGCCTGTAACATCCAAACACCTTGTTTCATACTGGTGGAAGGTGTTATCTTTGACCGCTACTGTGGGCCAAAACATGGACTCACACAACCACAAAAGCACACTGTGTTTTATGGCTAATGTAGGCTATACTAAATAAATAACTAACCCCTATTAAAGTAGCCTATATAAATGATAGGCTTTATCATTATTTTAAGATTAATAATATTAAAGAAAAATAATAAATACACCTTTTGAGAGGTCATTAATCTCCATGCTCTCTCTTCATTTACTTAACAGTAAAATGTATTTACTTCTCCACTCACTCACACTTTCACTTCTTAATTTCCTCAAATCTCTAGTCCTGTTTTCCAAACACTCCACAGTCCATCTCCCTCACTCTCTCTCTGCCACGCCCCTCCTCTCTCTCTTTCTCTCTCTCGCTCTCTGTCTATCTCTCTCTGACACGCCCCTCTCTTTCACTGGTCTCCAACTTACCTGACAACTTCAGCCCAGTAGGGTTCAACTTCTTACTACGTACAAATGCTTTATTCTCCGATACTAATCAGGGTGCGATGAAGTTTCTCCTCAATAACAACTAAACGTGGACAGAGGACCAGCAGTCTAAACAAAACATAGACACACAGAACTCAGGTGAGAGACTGATGCTAACTGTAGCTGACAGTTTTAGATGAATCACTTTAAAACAGTTTGATAGTTCAGTTACAACTTGTTTTTGTTTGTTTGTTGGTGGGTAAATGTGGCTTAAAGTCCACAATAGCAATCTGTCAAATGTTTGTACATGCCAAATACGTGTTTCTATTGTTTTAATCTGGTGGTGTTCATTATAATGCCAGATGATTAAATATGCGAGTAAATGCAGACAGTAGGCTATTCAGAGGGTGTATTGTATATTATAATATTTGAAACACTAATTGTGTCTCATATTACGTCCATTGTGTAATGATAATGAACAGCTATAGGCCCTATTACTTTCATATTTGTCGAAGTCAAAATATTGTAGCCTCTTCTTTAGTTGTAGGCCTACCAATCATGAGCATATAGTGTCAATGTAAAGCGATGAGACTTAAGGTAGGCTTAAGAACGTCTACATAACATTAGCTAGGCCAATGGTTGTCAAACTTTTACATTTCAAGGTCTCCACTTAACTGACAGTATACAAATGGAACCAAATGGACCCTTCCATTTGTATACTGTCAGAGTTACACTACTGACTTACTTGTACTACAAGTTTGTAACCCAGACATTTAGGGGGTTCTAAATTGACCCTTACAAGTTGTACAAGTTGTAAGGATCAACTTAGAACCCCTAAACTTTAGGAGTCCCTGGAATCCACTTTAATTTGAGAACCCCATGAGCTAGGCTAATGGCAATGACCTGTTAGGCCTGTCTAGAGGCCACTATGGAAAATCACAGGGGCAAATAGTTGCAAGTTCGTTTCCCCTGAGGTTGTTTTGGCTGGAGGACTGGTGGAATCCTACCAGAGTTTTAGTTAGCATGATGGTGTAACTGGTCGGACCAGAGCAGACCAGACCAGACACCAGAGCAGTCTTCTCAACTAATGGAATCAACATCTCATGGATAAACATCCACACTCCTCACACAATTATTATTTTCTTCTTTTCTTTTTTTGGGTATGGGGTACAAATGCTTTGGCCAGGCCTTGGAAAAAGGATTTTAAAAAAAAATCAATTCACTACCTACCTGGTCAAATAAAGGTAAAACAAAACTTCACTTCACACACTCAAATCTACTAAAGACACTCACAAAGCATGACAGCATTCATAGGCCTACTCATGCATGCTGTGTGAGCTTGTAGATCTGCTATTTTCGGCGCACATGGCGCGCAACGGTCACCCATGCTAGGTAACTGTCTAGACGTGGTGCAGCAGATGCTCAATAAACTGCGCAAAAGAGAAATCCGATCACAATGTATTGTACTAGCCCTGTCTACAGATGAGCGTCTTGTGAGTGTGACCCAAGTATTGTACACCTTCGCTACCATGTTAGTAGTATTAATGTACAGCCAACTATTCACGTAGGATGTGTGTGTGTGTGTGTGTGTAACTGTTTTCCTTACTGACCGCTGAACGCACTGCGGTGTCTTTGCTCTGGTGGAGGAGCAGGTCCAAGTGACTAAATTGCGTTTAACGCGACCGCTGTGAGCAGGGTTCGAACCTGCGCGGGGAAACCCCATTGGATTTCGAATCCAACGCCTTAACCACTCGGCCATCACAGCGTTTTATATTAATTTATAGGCCATCATTATAATCTCGAATTCGATCTCACACCTGCCACGTTTCCAGAGCCTATATGTTTTGGCATAACTGAAGACACTGCGACTGCCTGTGTATAAAACGTATGCACCTGACCTCACAGAGAAAAAGGCATAGGCCTATGTAATGTTTATGTTACAGTTGAGTTGACATCAGTGTTCTAGTACAGTGGTTCTCAACCTGTGGGCCGGGACACACTGGTGGGCCGCGAGGATATTTCACGGGGGCCCCCAAATAATTGGCAAAACACTAAGATTAAAATGAGCTTGTGAGTGACATGCATCAACTTGTGTAAAGTATACTACTTTAGTTACATTATTCAGAGCCAGAACACAATACATTTATTTGGTAATTAAAGTAAACATGCTCTGAAAATGCACAAGGCCCGCCCACCTGACCACTCAGTCGCCACTTAACACACCAAGTGGTCAGATGGGTGGGCAGCGAACACTTGATTTTCAAGTGGGCCCTGGTCCAGAAAAGGTTGAGAACCACTGTTCTAGTATTTAACATTGTTCAGTAGCTATCTTGACTGAGATACACACCTGTAAGTTCCCTTCACATAGACCTGCACACATGGTCCCACCATGTGTGTTGTGGTTTTGTGACAAAGAGCAGAGCAAGACTAAAAACATTTGTGGCATCCTCAGTGTTATCACCTAGATCATCTTAGTCACACACATGCATGCGCGCACGCACACGCACACACACACACACACACACACACACACACACACACACACACACACACACACACACACACACACACACACACACACACACACACACACAGATGCCTTTCATATTCTACGCTGTTTCTTTCCCATGCATGAACTGCGTAATGCTGTGTAAACTTCCAATAGCTCCATTTCATTGCTATTTCACAAGATCTTCATTTCCTGGAACTAGAGCTTGGTAGCATTTAGTGTTCTAAACATTTCACCATGAAGCAATGTACGTGTACGCCTATTGAAAATTTGTGACAGTCTTCTCTTAATTCAACATGAGAACGCATGGTTTATATAGCTTAAAATCTATGCTTTGTCTCCTTTGCCTTTGGTTTTACCACTGCTGTGTGTGTGTGTGTGTGTGTGTGTGTGTGTGTGTGTGTGTGTGTGTGTGTGTGTGTGTGTGTGTGTGTGTGTGTGTGTGTGTGTGTGTGTGTGTGTGTGTGTGTGTGTGTGTGTGTGTGTGTGTGTGTGTGTGTGTGTGTGTGTGTGTGTGTGTGTGTGTGATTGATGTACTTTATTTAGTAAGACATGAGAACAGTACATGACAGTACGTAACAGTACATGGAAGTACAAATTCACAATACAAGGTCTACTAAACTGGAAAGCTCATTAAGCATTAAGCTTGTTTAATTGTGTGTGTGTGTGTGTGTGTGTGTGTGTGTGTGTGTGTGTGTGTGTGTGTGTGTGTGACAATACAATACAATACATTTGTGACAATACAATATGTGTTGACTGTATTGACCACCATGTGAAACCTGTTGGTGTGCCTTTGAGTAAGTGACTTAATTCCTGCCTAATATACCAGTATAGCTGTTTTGTTGGACAACAACCCCGGTCTGATTCCAGCTGGGTGGATCTGTTTAATCTCTATAGGCAACAAACAGCCTAACAAACAAACAACTATTTTTTGTTTAGCTAACTGCTCTCGACAAGCTGTAATACATAACTAATTAATTGTTCAATGTCTATACAAGCAGTCACCAGTAATTATTGCAATGGCCAGAGTCACAGTGGCCGCTAGAAGACCATAATCCAGTAATTGAATGAGAATAATTGTGGAAAAATTTACAAATGAGAAGTGCTAGAACTGTCACTTGAAATAGGAGACAAAAGCTAAGCAGAAGTGGTTGAATCAGCTTATTCGGCCAGCTGGTGAACTTGTTTTAAGTAGTTCTGCATGAGAACATCAGATAAACAAAAGTGATAACATGCCATGCTTTACAGGGAACGGGGGTCTAGGCCTGAGCACAGAACCTGCAGAATTAATTAAGTCAGATAGCAGGTTTGTAGAGTTGTTCCGATACTGATACCAGTATCGGAAATGCTGCCGATACTATTTTACTAACTTGTAGCTGCACATTAACAATTATTAATGGAATTTGTATTTACTCCTAGATCAGTGGTTCTCAACCCTTTTAATTTCAAGGACCCCCATAACTGTTGAGAGTGTACAAATGGACCCATTTGTACACTCTCAGAGTTACAGACCCTGTAAGGGTCCACTTGGAACCCCCTCAAGGAACCCAGATGGTCCCTGGACCTCACTTTGAGAACCACTGTCCTAGATTTGTTTAAATTACTCACTGGAATCGGATTGGTACTCGGTATTGACCGATACGCATGTGATGGATATCGGAATCGGTATTGGGAAGGAGAAAATGGTATCGGTACATCTCTACAGGTTTGAATAGGCCCAGTTCTCCCGATACCAAACTACCCCCACACACACGCACACTTCTTGTTAGTGGACAAGAAGGGTGGTGATGCATTAAGAGAGGAGGGTGGGGTGGCAGACCAGGGGCGTCATCTGGGATTCCCCTATAGCGTTTGCATTTAAAGGGCAAGACCACGTTGGTAGAGGTTTGGGTTGGGTAGTTACCTTGCCATGATGTAACTCCAAAGGTGGACAAGAAATCAAAAATAATTGCTCCATTGATTAGAAATTGATAATTCAAAATATGCTCCTCATTGACTTACGGTGAAACAGCTCTCAAAGTCACTATTTTAGCAATATGGACCATCACCAAACTCAGTACTGTTTTTTTGTTTTTGATAAAAATGTTAACTTCCTGTTGATTTAGCTATTTTTATTAAGAAGAAAACCCGGACTGGATCCACAGTTCCGGATCTTCAAATTGTAAAATCAGCAGGAAGTTGACATTTAAAATAAAAAATAAAAATAAAAATAAACAGTACCGAGTTTGATGATTTTATATATTGTCTGAATCAGCTTTGCTTGTGTTCGTTTATGTGCTAAAAGAGTGACTTTAAGAGCTGTTTTACCATACAATGTAAGTCAATGAGGAGCATATTTTGAATTATCAATTTCTAATCAATGGAGCAATTATTTTTGATTTCTTGTCCACCTTTGGAGTTAGAGACCATTGCAAGGTAACTACACAACCCAAACCTCTACTAAAGTGGTCTTGCCCTTTAACCTCAAATTCAGTTCTGTTATGCATATTTTCTCCACCTCTAAATGTTTTTCTTTTTTTTTTGCAGATTAATCTGATAGTAGATCTGCAGACAATACTGAGTGCATACAGTATCAATCCACATCTACACGTGACACATGTTATAGACACATGTTTTCTTGTCTGCAACCATACATTCATCAGCCACTTTCAACCTGAAGACCCTATTTGGGTCTTGTCATTATTTTAACCACTTAAATCCCATATGGGCAGTGGTCGAAAGTAACTAAGAACTCAAGTACAATTTTGAGATATTTGTACTTTACTTGAGTATTTCCAATACTTTTACTTCTACTCCACTACATCTCAGAGGCAAATATTGTACTCCACTACAAGTATTTGAAAGCTTTAGTTACTAGTTGCTTTGCAGATATAAATTATTACATTATAAAACATGAAAATAGCCTAGGTATAAAAAAGCGTCGCGTTGTGAGCTTGTCGATCTGATATTTTCTTTGAAAGTCTTCCCCATGAGGATGCTGGGGTTAAAGTGTTTTTTAAATAAATCACTTCAGCAGATCTACAAGCTCACTTGCCAGCCACCCTCCAGGGTTTTTCTGAAATGATGCATTTGTGGCAGAGAGAGTGAATGCGTGAATACACACACACACACACACACACACACACACACACACACACACACACTGTCAGTTTCAAGTTAATCCTACAGCAGACGAAATTCACTTAGATGTCGCGCTCACATTCTGTGTGTTTAATTTCTATGCATCTGTGATTGATTTGCTTTGATGTGGTTCAGGTGTGTTGTGGCCACACCTCCTCTATACCTGTCTACACAACCAGAGCACACACACAGACACACACCTACCACCACACATACTCCTACATTATCATCCATCTTTGCTGACAGAACACAGACGACAAAGAGCTCTATCCTAAGTGCTGCTCAGGCTGTCATTAACTGCTGTGGCTGCTGGTGACAGATTAGACTGGACAGAGGTAGCTACAGGGGTGACATTATCCATCTTAGCTGGTTTAGAAGAACTTAAGCCTGCTTTTCAGTTTGTCATTTGATGTCTAGAAGACGGAGGAATTTTCTTCTTGGACTCACATACTGTAACTACTCCTCCTGAGAATGGTGTCATATTTAGAATTGCACACAGTCAAATCCTCAGTGTTAAAGTGAATGTGTCCATTTGTACATCAGAGAATGTACAAAGGGAACCAAATGGACCCTTCCCTATTTTAACACTGAGGATTTCATTGTGTATGTTTAATCGTTGTAAGAGTTGTTTTTAATCGCTGATACAAATTAAACAAATTAAACAAAAGAAAAAAACTTAAAGTAAAAGCAAATCCATCTAAAAAGTAATATTGTCTCTACAGTTGCTGATCTGACCTCCCAGGCGCATTGAGGCCCAGATTCCTCAGATTCTCTTAAGGTAAGTTCATTGATGTTGTTTTGTTAGTTTTATTTTCATAGTAATCTATTGACAATAGTGTTTGTTAAATAACCGGGATCTCTCCAGCTCTTTAGTAAACAGAAAATTCATTTTCAGGTGGGTTGCCAATTATTAGATTCCATTTTATAGTATTCCTATTTTGTCAGTTTGCTCATCTAATCACTTTCAATTTCACTTGTTTATCCTGTATGAGATATCCCTACTGATTGGATGAATTTGGCATCCTGACCTGGACATGTATTTTCTGTTTACTAAAGAACTGGAGACACTGCTGGGAGACCCCCTGTTACTGAACAAACACTCTATGCCAGTGATTACTATCAGAATATAGAACTATTTAACACAATAAATCACACATAGTACGATTTTAAGCTCTGAGCACTCGTTTTAGACGTAAAAAAACGAAACACTGAGTGCTTCGTTTTTACTTTCACATTTTAATCTGGTTCAGTTAGTACGTACACATTAGGCTGTGTGACCCATACAGCGATATTGTTTTGTTTATCTGTTTGAGGATCGCTTTCACATGTTTAGAGCTGTGAGCATTGCAGGATCAGTGCCAAATTTCTGTATTTCTGTAGGCTAATGAACCTCATACTGGCCGACCATGTGTTGCTCAGCTTTGAGGTAATTTGAAGCCAAGGTGTCACATGAGGGAGCGTTATGTAATGGAATGGTTTAATTTGAAGCCAAGAAAGACGTCACACTAGGGGAACATAATGGAATGGTTTAGCAGTGCTTGTGCATCGTTTACTTTGACATGATGAAACCGGACAGGTGGATTTGTAAGTGGCTCCTCTGCCTGCATTGTTTCTAGCACTAGATCAACAGTTGACATGTCTGAATGATGATGTCGGGGGCGAATACGTCAAGGCTGACACACCTTTTGGTTCCTTTGTCAGCTTGAGTAGCCCTGCTACGTTTTGACAGTACTGTAAGTGGCACTTTTGTGTTTAGTCTGCATGGGTCTGGTTAAACCACGGTGTTTTAAGTGGAATGTGGCCAGACCTGGGAATTGTTCACCTTTTCTGGTGCAAGACAGGGAGGATCACAGCCCTAAACCAGGTGAAAATAGCAAGAATAGCCGACCTTCAAGCTCACAAAGGCATTGCATCGTGATATGTTGTGAGCTTGTATTGTACATAGCCTATTGTCTCTATTTGTGAATGTTTGTTTCTTTTCCCCTCCTTTCCAATTGGCCTGGCAGTATCCACTTAGAGAACCACTGCCATAAACTGACTATTGATGATCAGTTATTTTCATTAAAGGGATAGTTCACCCCAAGTGTGTAATTACTTATTTTATATTAATTACACACCCCATGAAGCCTTGAATTCATGGAGATTTTTTAGTTTTTGTCACATTCCTAAGCCAATAATTTGATGACCGGCGGAAAGATTCTAATGTCTCCGGTAGGAGACTCAAAGTCGACACTTTGAGTCTCCTACCGGATCATCAAATTATTGGCTTAGGAATGCGACAAAAAAATCTCCATGGGGTGTGCAATCTTGGGGGTGAACTATCCCTTTAAGCGATAACAATGTACAGTAGCCGCAGGTATTTTACTGTCCGAATAGGTGTTTTGTAACTACTCTCTCCAAATGACAACTGAATACCTTTTATTCAGTGGTGCATTTTGCTGGTGGTTTATTTCCCATGCTTTGGCTCTGGGCCTTTCATCATCATAATCATCATTATGTTGTTGTTCTGTAGGAGTCTCTCCTCCCAGTCCACCATGATGGCAGAGGCAGCAGCAGCAGCAGCAGGCCCGGCCCCCGAAATGTTCTCGGAGCAAGAGCTCACCTGCTCCATCTGTCTGGACCTCTTCAGCGATCCTGTCTCCACTCCCTGTGGACATAACTTCTGCCAGGTACTGTATGTCTGGACAGTACCGTGTTCACCCTCTGTTATTTCTTTAAAAAAAAAACTTGAACCCTAGCATCCCTATTCTGGGATGAACAACAATCAGCATGATGATCAGCAAAAATGGCCGATCTACAAGCTCACAACACGTCGCAATGTGTTTTGAGCTTGTAGATCGGCTACTTTTGGAGAACAGATTTGCATGGACCTAGCATGGAGCCTTGGGGGACCCCGGTCAAATAAGTAGCTGGGGTTTAAGTGGCTTTTAAAGCGATGACGGACAACGCTTTATAGTTTTCTAGGAAAGTGAGCCTGACCGACTGGTGTACATATAAGGTGGTACATTTATGAAATACTTGCTTTTACCTGCTGGTGTCAATGTGATATTCAGTAATCAATATTGTAATTAATATTTTATAGACTCAGTAATGAATATAGTAATTAACAGTGCAAGGAAATGCGTGTTTTAAAAATGCATGAAAGTAAACTGCTAGATTTATCCTATGGTTACCCAAACTTAAGCCTGAGTTATGCGTTGTTGCGCACCAGTGATGTACACCAAAAATGGCCAATCCACAAGCTCACCACACATTGCAGCACGCCCCGTTGTGAGCTTGTAGATCTGCTATTTTTGGTGTATAAGTGTACTAAGTATAAATCAAGCCTTGGGGTGTGATCATAATTTTCTTTCCTGGACTGGTTTTGTTGCAGGCCTGTATTGGAGGATACTGGGCTTCCAGCACTGTGTGTACCTGCCCGCTCTGCAAGAGACAGTTTGAAGAGCGACCGCTCCTCAGCATCAACAAAGTCTTCGCTCTCATCGCCGACAAATACAAGCTGTCCCGGTACGGAACGGCCTCTAATGGAGAATTACCCATAGAGGCTGGGATGGGTTTACCCATGACGGCAGACGGTCAGACAATGAACTCGGCCGGAGCGAATTCGAACCCCTTTCGAACGGCCGAGTCACACGAGGACTTTGTGTGGTGCGACGTGTGCACAGGCATCAAACAGCGCGCCGTCAGCTCCTGTCTCACGTGCACGGCCTCGTACTGCGACGCACATGTCCAGCCTCACCGCAACTCGGCTTTCTATGCCAGCCACCAGCTGCTGGACCCCCAGGAGGCTCTGAGGGGTCGCACCTGTTGTGCACATCGCCGCCTGCTGGAGGTGAGGAGAACTGCACTGAACTTGCACTGTATCTCTTTCTGTCTCTCCTCTGTCTGTCTCTCCCTCTCTCTCTCTTCTTTCCCCCGACACGGTCGAGGCAGAAGGCCGCCACACTAGAGCCTAGGGTCTGCCTGACGTTTCTTCCAGTTAAGAGGCAGTTTTTCGTTGCCACTGTCGCAAAACTGCTTGCTCAGGGTGGGATGTCGGGTCTCTTCTCTACATGTAAAGTGTCTTGAGACAACTTGTTGTGATTTGACACTTTAATAAAATTGAATTGAATTGAACTGCAGTTCGACTTTAATGGCTGATTTATACCTGGTTGCGTGCTGGTGTAGTGCGCACCGAAAATAGCTGATCTACAAGCTCACAATGTGTTGCGGCGTGACTCGTTGTGAGCTTGTAGATCGGCTGTTTCCGGTGCGCAACATGGCTTGCAACTAGTATAAATCACCCTCAAAGGATCACATCACCCATTTTCAAGAAGTATTCCTTGAGTGCAGATAGGCTGTAAAATAGAATTTTTTTCTGCAACATTTCAATCCATTAGGGAGCTAGCTAAAGATGACTGTTTTTGATGTAGTCCTTAGGGAACAATTCTTATTGGCAGAGCCAGCCAGATAAATGACAAAATCATCTGCAAAACTACAAAACTGTCTCAGATTATCTGATATATTTAATATATAACTGTTTGCAACGGTTTGTCACTGATGCTGCTTTCTAGGCCGTGCCGCGAGTTAAAAATGTATATCTTTTAATGTCATTAGATGGCTCAATAAAGGTTAAATAGCTAAATTGACGTGTTATCACCTTTTGATGTTGTGCTCATTGACCAGGTGTACTGTAAGACATGCCAGCGCTGTATCTGTGCCATCTGTGTCCTGGAGGAACACCGTACACACAAAACTGTCTCTGTCCAGACCGAGAGACTGAGCAAACAGGTGAGAAGAAGAGAGACACAGATATGGATTGATGAACAGAGATAGAAGAGGCCAGCTAGTATACCAGTGGTTCTCAAACAAACCTTTTCATGTCAAGGACCCCCACATTTAGATGAGAAGAGAAGAATTGTGCAAAAACAAATGCTTACATTATTCCCTTTTTCCCCCAAGATTTTTTTAATAGCCAAGTTACTTTAATGCTATATTAACTAATTTTGCTGGGGACCCCCTGGAACCCCCTCAAGGACCCCTGGGGGTCCCCGGGCCCCACTTTGAGAACCGCTGTGGTATTGCACTGACAACATGAGGGAAGGGAATGATGATGACTTAAGCCTAATTTATATTTAATGATATAAATGTGTTGCTCACCTGAAAATCTTGAATTGTAAATGAGCCACTAGAAATCTCATGTCTTTCTGTCTGTCCATCCATCCGTTTCTCCTTCCAGAAACTGGTAGCAAAGACGGAGATGGAGATGATGAATCGGATTGAGGGGAAGAACCTCCGTCTCATGGAGCTGACAGAGAGGCTAAACCGTATCAGAGTAAGAATAACTTTATACAACCATGTTACCTCATACTGCAATTCCCCTACTGCAGGCAGTCAGATCTAGCAACTGTTTCACCTCTCAGACCTTGTTACTTTAGGGCAGGCGTTCCCAAACGTTTTAGCTTGAGCCCAAAAGATACATTTGGTGTCTCCCGGGAGCCAAACTTTCAAAAATACATATTTAATAGCCCTAATTAATAGTGAAAATCTGCTATTTTCCCTTTTTTTTTTAAAGAATGGAAATAATAAAGAAATTGTAGGAAACGTAGAAAGAAACCTTGCGACCCATAAGAATTGGTCGCCCACCCAAAAATGGGTCCCGACCCAGTATTTGGGAAACACTGCTTTAGGGTATGATCACACAAGCGCGTGACTGAAGCAGTCACATTACATTCTACGAAAGCAAAGGGGCAGAGCTTCCAGCTGGCGGTGTGTGTGTGTGTGTGTGTGTGTGTGTGTGTGTGTGTGTGTGTGTGTGTGTGTGTGTGTGTGTGTGTGTGTGTGTGTGTGTGTGTGTGTGTGTGTGTGTGTGTGTGTGTGTGTGTGTGTGTGTGTGTGTGTGTGTGTGTGTGTGTGTGTGTGTGTGTGTGTGTGTGTGTGTGTGTGTGTGTGTGTGTGTGTGTGATGTGCGTCAGTACAACTTTGTTGAATTTTGGTGCGGTTGACACCTCAAGTAAATCAGTCCAGTACTGATCTAAACACATCTAGACAACTTTCTGCCAATTGAACTGTAAGTGGGGTTCATTCTCGCCTAGTACAACCACGGCCTTATACTGTTGGCCACTTAGCAGTGGAGCAGTTGGGGTTCAGTGCCTTGCTCAAGGGAACGTCAGCGTTGTTGGGGGTGTAAATTCGAAAACGCACCGCATCTGTGAGCTTGTAGATCTGCTACTTTCACAATAACAAGTTTGGGAACCACTGCTGTAGGCCACCGCTGCCCCAATGAACAACTGCAATCTGTCTGTCTGCAGAGCTACGCAGACGGAGAGCAGAACGAGCTGGAGCACCTGCTGGACAGAATGTCGCGCTCCCTGGAGAGGATCCGCTCCGAGCTGGTGGGCGGCATCCAGGACAAACGGGCCATCGTGGAGACCAAGGGGGAGGGGCTTGTGAGACGTCTGGAGGCGGAGCTGAGCCTGCTGAGGGAGAGGCGGGCCAAGCTGGAGGTGCACGCCACCAGCCAGGATCACATAGGATTTCTCCGGGTAGGGATGCACCTTGTAGACTTTTACTCTGTTACTTTACTCTCTTTATGTCCTGCCCTCCTTTACTTTCCTGTCCCAGCTTCTCCATCATGTTTTCATTGCTTCTTTCCTCCATTCCTGTCTTCCTCCAATATGAGATGATTCCCATTGCCCCCAGAGATGCAAACAACGCACTACCTCACCGAGCTCCATGGCAGGAGCCCCGTCTGAGAGCTATTTAATGCTTTTCTGTAAATCATTTATTGTCTGATGATGATGATGATGAATTGAGTACACTGGAAACGAGCCCCCCATAGTTTTTTACTGTGCTGCTGCACCGTTTCTAATTGCTAATAAAGTATTCGATCAATCAATCATTCAAACATCACACACAAAAAAAATAGTGGTGGATAATTTCGGCAGTATTGTCCTGTTAACCTTATTTTTGGAAGATTCTAAATATCCACAGGTTGGAAAACTTGACGTAGATATAGTGTACTGGACGCTGTATCTTTTATTGTGTAGACCTGTTTGTTTCATTCTGATTTGGTCTATACTCATTACCTGCCACCATTCTCCCCTTCCTCTGAACTCCTCTCCTATTTCCCCCATCCGTTCTACCTCTCCTCTCCAGGGTTTTGAGGAGGCCGGTGCCCCTCTGGGAGTCGTCTCAGACCTCCAGGAGGAGGTAGACGACGAGTCAGAGCTGTCCCTGCAATTCAACCTGGGGGAGGTGAAGAGCGCCCTGGTGGAGGTGAAGGAGAAGATGGATGACATCAGGATGGGAGAGATTCGACACAGGGGCTCCCGGAGCTCTAGTGAGTACAACAGTTGGGGCAAAAAAAAAATGGTGTAATTTTTCTTCTCAAATCTTAACACCCACTGACCTGCCTGGAGGCTGAGCCAGGTAATGCATGTTGGGTAAACATCTGCGATGCGAGAGTGCGGTCTAGCCGACACCAACTCGGTACTCCTGAATCGCTGCCCCCCACACTCTCCTATCTAGCATCAGGGTCTTGAGGTCTTGAGCTCTACACAGTGCTGTTAGCGAAGATGTTGCGCCGCAGTGCATCCACGTAGAGTGGTGCGCTTCTTGTTATGGTACACGTCTAGTTATGATGTGTGCAGCTTCCAGTGTGGCCCATGATTCGTTGTCACATGCACAGGATTACAGAGAGTTAAAGGGATAGTTCACCCCCCAAAAAAAATTCTATCCATTACTCAGACTTTAATTCATGGATATTTTTGTTTTTGTCGCATTCCTAAGCCAATAAGGCGAGGACGACCAGTGGGTTCCGGTAGGAAACGCAAAGAGTCTCCTTTGTGTCTGCTACCGGAACCCACTGCTCGTGGTCAAATTATTGGCTTATGAATGCGACAAAAACAAAAAATGTTAACCACAAAGAGTCTCCTTCTGGAACCCACTGCTCGTGGTGAAATTATTGGTTTAGGAATGCGACAAAAACAAAAAATGTTAACCACAAAGAGTCTCCTTTGTGTCTCCTACTGGAACCCACTGCTCGTCCTCAAATTATTGGCTTAGGAATGTGACAAAAACTAAAAAATATCCAAGTCTCTAATATCCAGTTTCCATGGGGTGAGTAATCGATAGAAAATAAGTACTTTTTTGGGTGAACTATCCCTTTTAACTTGTATACCCGTATAACCTTTACTCAACCAGGAAGTCACAGATTGAAACCTCTTTTACAAGTGAGACCTGTAACTGTTGTATGTTAACCATAGTTATAATATGCCCCCAGCTATTCATTTCAATGAAAGTTGCTCACCAGCATTTGGAAGCACCCGGTTTCAAATGGTGCCCAAATGCAGAAGACTTGAGCACCGAGCAGGCGCACTAGGGTAAAAAAAAACGTATATGTTGTCTCTGTCGGGTGGAAACCTCATATATCCAAAACTGTTACTTTTCAGGATTCAAATAAAAAAATGGCAAAAGTAGCAGATCTACAAGCTCAAAACGCGTCGCTTCGTGCCGCGTTTCGAGCTTGTACATCTGCTACTTTTGATGCTTTTGTATGACACTGTAGTATGATCAAGTAGGGCATTCATTTACAGAACAAATATGGAGGTAAGAGGTTTCTGCCCGACAGCAACGATTATGTAGTTTACATGGAGCAAAATCTAAAATGACACGGATGCTTTCCCGGATTGAATGGGTTAAAAAGACGGGGAGATTAGGAATTACATTCACTGATTTGTGGCATTTCTGTAAAGGGGTTTTGAAGGGAATGTGCAACTTTTCATACAGAAGTCACATGATGACTGTTGTTGTTGTTGTGCTCCAGTCTCGTCAGGTGAGAGCGGCACGCTGAACGAGAGCATGCTCAGCGTGAGAGAGAGCATGCTGAGTGTGAGAGGAAGCAGTGTCAATCTGAAGAAGAGCCATTGGTCTCTGAGAGGTCAGTTACAGCACCTACTGTACATATAGCACTGAATTATGGTTGAAAATGATATATAAACAGTAAAATCATCAGTGTTTAATTTGAGTCAAATATTGTACAACATAATGGAACCAAATGGACTCAAGAGTCCACTTGGTTCCATTTGTACAATCTTTGTAGTTTGGGCTTTAGCCTACTGTGTACACAGTAAAATCCTTAGTTTTACTATGTAATCTAGTATATTAATATGCTCTACAATCTGTAATGAATCTGTAATGTAAACATGTTATATTGTTCTGTATTCTACTTTTCCTATGGGTTTCTCTTACATCATCCTTAACAAAGTGGTAATTTAAGAAAATATTAATAATTGTCTCCATTTTAAAAAAATCATACAGTAATTGTCTCTGTTTTAAGTGGTACACGTTGGTGGGACGTCTGATCAAATGATAACTGTGTTTGGCTCCTTCTTTCCATCTGTCTAGATCTAAAGAAGATTAAAACGGGTTCAGGTAAGTGTCTTATTTTAATATTACCGACTGTTTATTGCTGAAACATGAATCCCAACATTCAGCTCTGCAGTTTTCCAAATGGCTGCTCAGCTCTGTCTACGTTCCATAATAACAGAGCTGTCTTTTCTTTCCAGGCCTAAAGAAGATTCGTCCTTATCTTGGTGGGTAATGTCTTCATTCCATAATAATAACATACTGTGGGTTCATACAACTTCCTGTGTGTGTGTGTGTGTGTGTGTGTGTGTGTGTGTGTGTGTGTGTGTGTGTGTGTGTGTGTGTGTGTGTGTGTGTGTGTGTGTGTGTGTGTGTGTGTGTGTGTGTGTGTGTGTGTGTGTGTGTGTGTGTGTGTGTGTGTGTGTGTGTGTGTGTGTGTGTGTGTGTGTGTGTGTGTGTGTGTGTGTTAGTTTGCCTTTTAGGCTTTCTAAACCAAAACTGCACAGGGCAGATATGACAAATAACTTAAAATAAAGAAATGACAGTACCAGTACCAATAATCAAAATAAATTATGTACTCTTATTATATCTATTATTAGATATAATGTCTTCATGTTTAATAATGTTTTACTTTGAAATGTTTTTAAATATAGTGAATAGTGGAAATGTGATGCATTGTGACCTTGTAGATCTGCTATTTCTGCTGTTTTGAATTTTGTTTTTGAAAATGTATGAACAGTTACATTTATACTGATGAATGCTAACGATTCTGCAAAAATAATTGCGATTATCAAATAATTGCCAGCAATCGTGTATAATAATTGTGGCAGGCCTAGTAGTGACTGTACTTCCTGTGTGCAGAGGATGTGACATTGAACCCGGTGACGGCCTACCCATTCCTCATCCTGTCGGAGGACAGAAAGCAGGTGAAGAGAGGAGAGAAGCTCCAGTTCTACAGGAACAGCCAGCAGCGCTACGACGTCTGGTCCTGTGTCATCGCCAAGGAGGGCTACAACTCTGGACGACACTACTGGGAGGTGAGAGGTCATCATGTGTCCGTACACGGACAAATGTGTACGTGGCAAGACTTGGCATTTCCGTTTACACAATGACCCGCACACCGTCTGCACTTGCACAATGGGAACACTTTTATTTAAGCAAAGTTTCGGTCACATAGACCTTCTTCAGGCATCAGTGATGCAGACGGTGCAGGTCCATTTTATTCTTGATCCCTGCATTGCGCACCCGTCTCTGAGCCGATCAGGTGTCTATAAGACTTTGTTTCCTAGATTTTCTTTACATATAACATTATAATGTTGTCATTGTGATCATTAGACCCAATTATTGAATGTCAGTCTCCAGGTTTTCTTCAGAATATGACTGGCACCTTCTGAGAACCTGGGACTAGACAAAGATGTTTAATTGAGGAAGTTTGCCCAACCCACGTTTGGCTACCAGGGGCGAAATAGTACACAAATGTCTCCACTGGGATCTGTCTGAGGGCAGATCTCGCAAACGTCCTGTGTTTTATTGGTGCTAGATCTCGAGAGAGTGTTGCTGGGACAGAGAAAGGTAGATGACAAAGTAGATTTTTTATCTCCTGATTTGTCTCTCTGAAAAAAGCCATTTGAGTGTCAGAATGTTGAGAAGATTGTGTGGCTTGTGAAGTATGGGTCCCAAATAATATTTAGTTCAGTGACCAACCATAGGGCTAAAGAATAAATAGGTCAGAAGCTGTGTTCACGTTCACTTTCCCATGTAATTAATATACCCCCCGCCCCATTCGATCGTCTCTTTGTCCCTCTCAGGTGAGTGTAGGAGAGAATAAGGACTGGAAGCTGGGTGTGGTGCAGGAGTCAGCTCAGAGGAAGGGCCTGTTCGACATGAGTCCCGGGAACGGCTACTACACCATCTGGTGGAGCGGCAATCACATGCGTGCCCTAACCGCCCCACCCCTTACCAAGGTCAGCTCATGGATTTTAACTGCTACTTTATTGTTGTGATACGTACTACTGTATTGTATATATCCCTTTTGTTTGTCTAATCAAAATGATGTGTTTCCTTCTTTATGAGGGCTGAAACATTTCATTGTTCGTGTATAGCATGACAAAAAAATATACAAATGAAGTATGTTTCAAAAGAAGACATTTTGACATTCTGCGGTGTGCTTTTATTTTGGAGGGCTAGAGTTAGAATTGGGTGTTGAGAAAAAAAACTCACCTGCCTTCATCCCCGTGCAGGTGAAGGCTCCGCCCAAGCTGCGACACGTGGGCGTGTATCTGGACGTGGAGGAGGGCCAGGTGGCCTTCTACAACGCCAAGACGGGCAGTGAGATCTACACCTTCACGGGAGCAGAGTTCCGAGGGAAGACGTTCCCTCTGTTGGGCACCGGAGACAAGGAAGCGCCCCTGGTTCTCCTGACCACACATTACACCAGCCTGCACGAGTAACTCTGATCCTCATTACTACCCATTATGAGCAAACGAGAAAAGGAGGGAGAGGGAACTGGTCTACCAACGAATTGTGTTAAAAAGATCCCTGGCTAATCTAAGCCTTCTATGCCTTCATACATTATAATTGCCCTCTATAGCAAAAATGTAAAATTAAAAAACCCTTAAATATTTTCTTGATTTTAGATATAGTTCATCTTTTACTCAAGGGGGGCAATGCCTGTCGCAAGTTGATGATGTCATGTGTGTCTAAGCCCAATGGACTGCATGTGCTAATAAAAACATTTAAACTATTGTTTTGATGCTCATATTAACCTTGGGAAGTATTAAGTTGTTTTTTTTAATTATGTTTAGGTTAAGTACAATTGTTTATAGCTGGACACATGGACAAATGACATCAACTTGCGACGGGCGTTGTCCCAGTTGAGTAAAAGATGAACTATTTTTAAAATGGAGAAAATATTTACAGTGTTTTTAATTTGTAATTTTAGTTATAGAGGGCAATTATAATGTATTGAGGCTTATTAGTCAGGGATCCTTTTTAACTAATGTTTTTAAATGAGCTCTGCTTTATGAATGTAAATGAAGCCTGGCAGTTTCATGGGAGGGAGAAAGGGACAGATAGAGGGAGAAATATGAGGAGCGAAGGGTGGGATGGAGTCAAGGAGGCGAAGGAGGTGGGGTTTTTAACCATCTTAGCTGCTGGTGTGAATTAAGGACTGTGTTTGGTGGGGAGGTGATAAGTTTGTATAACTCGTACATACATCTCTAATAAACCCACTCACACACGCTAATGAATGTCTTGAACTGAATAACAGAGATGTGACCAAACATTTTTGTCTGGAATCCATTCCTCAAGATTTTATTTGTTCATGAAATGAGAAATCTATATTAATAAATTTAGGAAATCAAATGTATTGTTACTGCGTGATCACTGTTTGATTTCATCTGTATTAGCTACTGCTGCTAATAACAACTTAGAATACTGTAGAATAGAGCAATACCGAGTAGGCTACTGGTCACTTGTCAGTGGCAAGACGTACCGAATGTCGTTCAAGTGAGCGACATTCTCTATATGGACCCAGTACTAATGTACAACTCGTATGCATGGTTTAAAGCTAAATAGAAACTCATGACTTAAAACTTTTGTTAGGCCAAGTCCCAACTGTCATCTGAGAAACCGAGTGTTTCCTAAACAATTAGCACAATATTATGTAGAATTATGTTTTGTTCTTTCGTTCATGTTCTACGTTCCAGTTGAAGAAATCGCAGATTGAGGCTTTAACCTTTGCTTTTATGAAATATCTGACACCATTAGGGTTTTATGGAAGATGCTTCCGAACATGCATTCTTTAGCTAGTTTGACCAATTCAAACACTGTTTAATATAATCTATTGCTAGTTTGAACACTTATATTACTCGAACGAATAACCGAAAATAGATCTACAAGCTCACAACGCGTCCCAGGCACACGTTGTGAGCTTGTAGATCTGCTATTTTCCACGACATGATTCCTTAAAAGACTTCTGTTGGATCCATATGACTGAAAGCAATCAAGGCGACTGAGAACTTTAATCCATACATATGTTCCATTAATACTTGATTGCTCACAACGCTATGTGAGGTTACTGATCTACTTTTGTGTGACACTGGCACACATTGTTTTTATATATATTTCCTTACATTTGTGTTTTGTTTAGGCTATCGTTCTGACAGTACAGTATCAATTTGGTAATTGTGTGTTCCCTTGTGTATTTTCATTCTCTTCTATAGCTACTACTTTTACATCCAAATATTAACTACCCGTTCAATATATATGCCATTTATTGATACAGGACCGGTACCCTCTATTCTATTATAATAAATGGTTCTATAGCTGGGATGTTAATACTAGAGACCTTTAAAAGTGTTCACCATTGGGTTAATCATGGATTACTTCCTTCTCATCAAGAAACCAAAGACTATTCTAACATGTCCATATTCATAAAACATGGATTCCGAACAGGCCTACAACTCTTTCTGACCGTGGTGTTAAGGCAGGGGAAGTGTGTGCTGAAGCCACTCTTATTTCAGCTTTAAACTGATTAATTTGGCCGGTGGAAAGAAAATCTGTTTAATATGCTTGGTAATATGACTGATTCACCGGGAGTTTTTGTACATTACAGAATGTGGCTCCCTCTAGTGGCTCAAACGTTTCTCTGGTATTTTTCTGTAGCCAAGTACATTCTGCATAGGATGATGTCATACTGTAGCTGATGGGAGTGTCACCTTGTAAGAACTCTTGATGCACAACCCGTTAGAATTGGTAATTTCAGTCACCCAGGACAACCTTGCCGTGAGAATCATTACCAGTCCAATGCTGTGGCGCATTTGACTCGTAATGAGAACATACTGGTTCTCTCACCGCCGGTCCAAATAACTGCCCTCTTCTCCCACTTTTACCAGGTAGTTAATTGCATTCGGTCGGTGACCCAGAAAGATTAGACCCTGATTGAACTCTGACAGTAGTCACTAGTCAGAATTCCAGGATTATAGCTGAGGAACCTCTGTGCCAAGACAACACCCCTACTTATATTTTAAGTTTGAAAACGTGTTATGAGCTACGGTGGTCTTCAAGCTCCACACATCATGGCCCAGTCATCTGTAGCTGGCATACACGGGGATGTGGACATCAACATAGTTATTATCATTCAAGATCATATTTTATTTAACATAATTCAATGTTTGCAGTCAATGTGAACGGCTGGGTTTTCTTTCATCCTTTTTTTTTTAATATACACAATAGAATCCTAACATTTAAAGCCCCTCCCCCCTCCATCACCCTGTTGCCCCCACCCCCTTTGAAAATCTAAAGCCCTCCCCTTAACAAAAACACAAAGACCCCCCCCCCCTCCCCATCCCAACCAGCCCTGACCGTCTTACTGATCCTGCACGTCTAGATGGTCTGTCCGTCTCCGCTGATTAGTCAAGTCCTTACACTGTTTGTCTATGGCGTATGTATGTGTTAAGTTGTGTGTTGTGTGAACCTGTAAGGTACATGAGGTGGTGAGTCCATGACTCACATTACGACTGTCGCCAAAGTATGTGTGTATGTGTGTGTGTGTGTGTGTGGTCAGTAATGCTCATACGTCTCCCATTCAGGAGTGCTAGCTGAATGTGACTTACAAACACTCAGCGAGTCTTAAGGAGAATGGGAGTGAGAGGTGTCTGTCTTCTTGTCTGTCTGTCGGTCAGTCTGTCTGTCTGTCTGCCAGTAGGTGGATCAGTTGGCATGTCTCTTTGCACAAAAACAAAAAATGAAAAAACTAACAAAAACAAGAAAACAAACAAAAAAATAAAATAAACTTGTGAGGGCTTCATTTCAATCATCATCATCATCGTAGTGGCATTTACCAGCATGATTTGCCCGAGTAACATTCACTGACCCCCCCCCCCGCCTGCTTCCTCAGGTTCCTCCTTCTTCACCTCCTCTTCTTCATTTCCATGCATCCTTCCATCTCCTCTCCACCGCTCCTTCCTTATCATTGTCCTCCACTGCGATCCATCGCATCACTCAGGTGTGTGTGTGTGTGTGTGTGTGTGTGTGTGTGTTTGGTGGTAAGCTGGCGTCCCCAGTGATGTGCAAACTGTAGAATGCATCTTGGAAGTAGAAGTAGTAATAGAATGAAAGAAGAAGAAGAGGGGGGAGGAGTTCTCTTTCTTTTAAAACAGAAAAAAGCGTCTTCTGGCGTGCTGATTCTGCCGCTTGCTGGGCTGCTGCCGCCGAGCAAGGCAGCGCAGTAGAAGGTTGTTTGTTTGTTGGTTGGTTGGGTGGTTGGCAGGGGTGGGGGGGGGGCAGGAGGTGGGGGCGATGGTATATGGAGGGTGGGGAGGGAAGATGAAGGCGAGGCGACTGGGGTGCGGGGAAGGGGGGGTGGGTGTGTAGACACTATTTGAGACACCGCTCAAAGTAGGTGGCGCCCACGTAACCCCCTCGCAGAGAACGCTGTACGTTCTGCTCGAACAGCCGCCGGTTTGTCTGCAGGACCTCGGCCGCCTCCTTGTTCAACGGATCCTCTGGGTTAGGCTCCTACAGGGGACGAGAGGAGGAGGAGGAGGAGAGAACATTTATTCCACTGTGTCATCAATAACGTGGAATGAAATGAGTGCAACGTGTCTATATACTCACTAGAAATAGATACTGTAGACCATAGATGATGGAGTTTACTGTCAACACAGGCTTCCAGTCCTCTCTGGGAAGAGCACAAAAAGAGCAATTATTTTTTTCCCCCGTTGGTGTGTGCATGACTTATTTTTAGCCATGCTGGCGCAGGGCTGACAATGTCTTGTCATTTCGTCCATCTGTCCCACACTTTGGCCTTAAACACGATATCTCAAAACCTACTGGCTGGATTGTCATGGAATTCACTTCCATGATCTACAGAGGATGAACCATACCGACTTTGGTGACCCCATGGCCTTTCCTCTAGCATCACCCATAGTTTGAAACGCACGCAAGATATCTCTAAATCGAATGGATGGATTTGTCATGACTCAGCACAACCTCAAGGATTAGCTACCGGGTATCTTAGACTTTTATGAGACTTCCCTACATAACCCTCATGGTACAGCACAAGGCGGCAAGCGTTGATCTGATAACGTGCAGCCAGCTTTGTCTCCATTAAATAATTGGCAAATCCGGTTGCAAAATAAGAGTGGAAGAGGGAGAATCGAAAGAGGATTATTATTTATTTTTTTAAAGGAATTATGTGGGCAATTCTAGGGTTACGAATACGATGTTGGCTTTGTTCGTCGGTGTAAACAAAGAACACAGGTCTGTTTTGGCATCCTTCACAGCTGTGTATACAGCTTGTAACATGACACCTGCCTTTGGGGTTTATTCTGAATTTACAAAACATGTCTGCCTTTCATCTATTTCAGATTTGTTAACTTTTTTGCTAAGCCGCCACAGCGCTCCTTCTATTTGGGCTGTTGACAGACCTAACACATACTGTAGCTCCACCCATTCACCATGTTTAGTATCAAATGTGCCTGACACAGATGGGTTTAAAGGACAACTTTGTTTTTTTACAACTAAGGTTTATGTTTTAGCTTGTAATTAAAGTAAATAAAAGATGAGTGTTATTTTTTTTTAATTTACTGCTTTCTATAGTTTTAGCAATTTTCACCATCTTTTTTACAGTGGGCGGGGGCATTCTGTCCGGTGGCTAAATATGTATTTTTTTACACAATAACCCAGCGTTTTCTTTATTATTATTTATAGTAGCTCTTCTAGCCCCCAATAACTCACATCTGACCATCAAAGACCACAGGACCTTTTTTATTGTGTAAAAAAGACATATTTAGCCACCGGACAGAATGCCCCCGCCCACTGTAAAAATGATCGTGAAAATTGCTAAAACTATAGAAAGCAGTAAATTAAAAATAAATAACACTCACCTTTTATTTACTTTAATTACAAGCTAAAATATAAACCATGGTTGTAAAAAAACAAAGTTGTCCTTTAAGTAGCAAAAAATATTATACTAAGAGTAAAATAGCAGCCGAACTGTAATCTGTGCCTAATCACAGACTTTTATTGGCTGACTGGAGAGTCATGCCAACGCGTACAACAGAGACTACAGGGAATGGAAAATGGTGTAGAGCTGTAGGTTTTAAACTATTAAGACCTGAGGCAGATTCTACAAATGCCTTCTAAATCAGTAGTTCTCACACTTTCAAGATATTTAAAAAATGTTGCAGAGTGGCACAAAGTGACTCGCTGTGAGCTTGTATGTCTTCTATTTTTGAACAGCCAATGCAAAAATCTAAAATGACACAGATACTTTCCAGGTTTTAATGGGTTAAACTCACAAAGGCTTGAATATAAATAAATAAATGAATTGAAGTACAAGTGGTTGGCCCTGAAAGTGTAGATTAATTAAAAGATATGAACTACTGAACTAGTAAACAGAAATGTAAACACTCCCCCCTCCCACCCTCAATAACGTTTGAAGCTGTTTGTGAAAGCTGCTCAAGAGACACAATGGCGTTTTTAAGACACTGACATTGCGTATGAGTGTACGTACCTTAAGATATTTAGGCAAACATTTCCTTCCAGGTCGATGTTGGGATGATACACCATGGTCTCACACTTTACCTTGGGGGGATCATGGGGGTAACCCTGTCCTACCTGAAAACACACACACACACACACACACACACACACACACACACACACACACACACACACACACACACACACACACACACACACACACACACACACACACACACACACACACACACACAAGCCATCAGTCACAATGTGTTGACAGCTTTTTGAAATGTTAGCTCCCCAAGCAGTTAAGTTCTAAGAACTGTCCATCCGTCCGTCCATCCATCCATCATTTTGGTCCCAAACATCATATCTCAAAAGCTACAGGTTGGAATGCCATGGAAATTACTGTGCACTATCCAGGATGAACTGAACCGACTTTGATGATCCATTGACCTTTCCTCTAGCACTACGATTTCCACTTGCACATAAGATGTCTCAAAATCCAATGGACAAATTGCCATGAAACATTTAAGTGGGACTAGAGGCAACATCATGGGGTCAATGGTTAAGGTTCATCCCTCTGTCTTATGTGAATGTAGAATATATTCACCCCACCCCCCGAAATCTTCCCACAAATGTCTATGTTTAGCCCCACAGGTGAAAGCGCGGGGCTCTAAGGATGGCAATGGTTCAAACCCCTTAGGTCCAGTTTGGTGTACGGAGCAGCACTGCTTCTAGGGGCTGTTAGTGTGGCTTTTAGACACTTATTGTTGTTAAAACAAGGCTAATCAGATTGTTCTACAAGTGGTCACAAACAGAGATGGAGAAACAGAGTGAGCAAGAGACAGAAAAATGGACACAGAAACATTGAGAGATGGATTGAGAAGAAAAATAGGTAGAGAGAGAGAGAAGCATCCCGTCTTGATCCTCCCAGACCAGGATAACTCACCTTAAAGCTGAAGACGAATTTACCACCCTTGTAAAAACCCTGGCAAGACAGAGATGAGAGGAAATAAACCAAGTTAATAAATCTATAGTCCACAAGGCTAGAGATATACTATGTTTTAATGAGCTCAAGTCCCATGACTGGTGAGCAAATCATCTGGGTGAGTGGCTAAGAATGATAAAATTAAATAAAAGCTTTATCTCACTGGCTCTTATTTGTTCGCCCTGCCCTTCTCCCATCATCCGAATCAACTTTCAACCTGGCGTTCCTATTTTGGGCATGTCATTATAGGCGCAAACTTTCAAACATTTTATTTTCAAAAATAGTGAAAGTTGCTGTGAGCTTGTAGATTGGCTATTTTAGCAATTCTTCGATGAGGTATATACCGGTAGGTCTTCAGCGGTTAACTTGTCCCCTTAGCTCTCATTGTATCTGCATCCTAGCTAAGGTCACAGGAATATTTGGTGAACCCATGCCGTGACTCTGACCTTCACCAACCTTACTACAGATTGCTTCTTCTAATGTCGAATGAGTTTCTGCTCATTCCAAGTCCCTGTGGATAAGAGTGTTTGCAGTATTCCAGCAGACGGCAGGATTGTTCAAAATGACTGTGTATCGATAGTAGTGTGTGTACTCAAGAGTTTTGCTGAGAAACATTCTACATAAAGATCAGTATTTATGAAAAGACAAATTGACTTGAGACAGCGCTTATTTCTCCACATACTCAGCAGTTTGTACACAGGGAGAATGGGATGGTTCTGTGAATTGAGGAGGAAAGATGATACAGAAAGAATTACAAATGTGATTTTCTCTTTGCCGTTCTTATTCTCGGTGTAATAGGCTCCATTCTCAGTTTGTCTTTGGGGTCCAATAAAAGTTCACAGAGACATTAACCTTTATTTCCACGCTATGATTTAAAATGAGAAACAGGTCAGGTGTACATAGCTTTTCATAAATCCTGTCTCGTACGGAAAAAGGCAGAAATGTGTGCAGTGTGCACATCTATTTTGAGGGGATTCTTTTTTTTTGTGTCTTTTCTCCAATGTAGTTATTTTACCAATTCCCATGTGAACAGCAGTCCCTGCAAACCCCCAGTGTTTGCCTAGGGGTGGTGTACAAAACCACATGCCTCCTCTGACACACATGGAGTCACCAGCTGCTTCTTTCAACCTGACAGCGAGGAGATTCACCGGGACAGCATGACACAGGAGGTTTCACGCTACCTCCCCTAGATCCCCTCCCTGCTGAACAGGCCTCCCAGTCCCAACCAACCAGAGTAGGGCTAGGCAATATATCGATATTATATCGATATCATGACATGAGACTACATATATCACCTGGTATTTTAGATATCGGAATATTGTGATATTGCATAAGTGTTGTATTTTATTGGTTTTAATCACTTAGGACTTGTTTTATAGTTTCAGAAATTAGCACAAATTTAAAAAAATTACATATTTTCAAAATTTTCAAAGGACATTGATATTATGGTCACAATACGATATTATCGTCACAATAACAATGGAGGTATTTGGTCAGAATTATCGAGATAAAGGCTAGGCATATCACCTAGCCCTTATGCAGTAATAACTATACAATCCCCTGCGCACTTCCTACCCGCCAAGCCGGAGGCAACACTGTTGGGAATCTGTGGTGGTGGGGCAAGTGCTTCGTTGGGATGTTTGTACAGTACCAACTTTCATTAATATGGCCTCTGGTACAGTACATGCTGGAATGCTTGAATGCTGTATCATTCCTGCACTGGCTGGCACTCGTACACAGGGCACTCACTCTGCTAAGACCTGAGGCCAATTCTACAAATGTCTTCTAAATCCTCTTCTGAAACACTTATGTTGCTATAATATCAGTGGTTCTCAACGTTGTCATGTCAAGGACGCCGAAAATTATATGTATTTGGCCGCGGACCCCCATCTAAATATTTAGTTCCAGGGACCAAGATTTGAGTTAAAAATGTTTGCTTTAAAAAGAAATGGGATAACATGTTTAACAAGTTTAGGAAAAGTGCACAGTCACCGACCTCGTCTGGTGAGATGATGAGTCTGAAGTTGAGCAGGTCATCGTCATCAGGGAAGTTGATCTCACATGTCTTTGGCAGGTTCAGCTCATTGATGTCTGAGAGAGAGAATACAAAAAAAACAAGAATGTGAATGGAAAGAAGGTGAAAAAGAGAACGGAAAAGGGTTAACAAGAGATAGAAAGAGTCAGAGAGAGGGTGGATGCAAGTGGGCGAGAGTTATACAGAGAACAGGGAAACTAAGTAGTTATATGAGGTACTGCATTGAGATATTGCACTTAAAACGCAAAAAGCAGTTATTTTTGTCAGGAAACACAAGCACAAATTAAGCTTTACACAGAAGTCTGATTCCACTAAATAGAGGTGGAAGAGGTGACTTTCTTTTTTTAGAAAAAGAGTGGGAAACAAAGGTTCTCAGTTCGATCCCGGGCTCCCCGGGAGTTTGTGTCAAAGTGTCCTTGACTGAACTGAACACGTAACTGCTCCCGATGTGCACGTTGGTGCCTTGGCATGGTTTCCTGCGCCATCAGTGTATGAATGTATGCATGAATTGGGTAAATGTTATGCACATTGTAAATGTTTTGGATAAAGGCGCTATATAAATGCACCATTTACTATTTACATTTATTTAATAGTTAATTCAATGGCAGGCACTATTTAATTGGTTTTCCATTGTCTAGTCAGACAAATAAAACACCCGTGCATTTAGCATTCTGATGCTGGGAGAGAGAAAGAAATAATAAACGCTTCCTAAACCAGTGACTTAAGCAATCATTCAAGTTCAGTATTGTGGAAAGGACTTGGTGATGAGCCCACACTGCATGCGTAGCATAGCACACTGGTTCTAAACATGGGGTCCAAGGACCGCCAAGGGTCCTTAAGGTCGTCGCTGGCTAAATGATTGATAATTAGGGAACAAATGGACTTTTAAGGATGAAGGGCAAAATTAACACTTTTTACCGTGTAGATTAGGGTCCCAAAGATTAAAAAAAATGGGGGTCTGTGGCCTAATGAATGATATCAAACTGAGGGTCCTTGAAATTCATAAGGTTGAGAATCACTGGCACAGCACACTCCTGGCCAGTGCCCCGCCATCTTTATCTGTGCTGAATGGACCAGATGCCGGCTGCTGGATTGGAGCCATTCTAGGCTTTCAGTCCATCCCATTGATAAATTCCCAACTGGCATTGAGCTGGCAGAAGCTGGTCTAAGGTGTGCCTTGGCACTTTTGAAAAAACAGTAACAGACTCCCTCTCATGTGAAATTAAAAGAACATCCATCAGAGATTGGCTTCAAGACTGACTGCATGGAGGGATTAATAACTGTCTGTGAAATGAAAATAGAAAAGGGGTGGATGGGTTTTTAGAACACAACACACCAACAACAATAGAGGAGATTGAGGGTGGAGGCGTGGGACGATGATGATGAAGATATGTTTAAAGGGATAGTTCACCCAAACATAATAATTATGTAATTCATGTACTGCAGAGGTTCCCAAACTTTTCCACGCCATGCCAAGGACCCACAAATAGCCATAGCCTATGTCTGCGACAGAAAATATTGAAAATAGCCAATCTACAAGCTCACAATGTGTCGCATTGCGACAGGTTGTGAGCTTGTGGATCTGCTACCCCCCTCTCTTGAAAACCTGTGATCTACTGGAAAGATTGATAGTTTATTATTCATTTATTACTTCTCACAGAGGTTGCAAAATTTCAACACAACTGCCAACAGTGACCAGTCATTTAGTTTTTTTAAAAATGGCAAATAATTATACCAAGAGCTCCAGGGAATTGTGTCTAAATCTCAACTTACACAATTGTACTTTCTGCTTTGCACATTTGATAACAATGAATGAAGATTTAAACTAAATAATTTTCCACTCACTTTTGTAGGTGTTCTTTTATTTTTTTTTAACTCTAGGACTTCTCACTGTTGGCTTCAGTTGTGTTGGAGGAAGCTGCTATGACGTTCTGCAAACTCTGACTGTTTTGTGGACAGAGGAACTAACTACTAGTACTAGATAGACAGAATTTTGGTGGTGGTAAAATACACCTATATTCTCTGCTGATCCTACAGGGATCCCCTGGTGAGGGGGGACATGATGATGTATGGGTGGAAGAGGAGGGTAAGCCTACATAGTTTTTTGGGGGGTAGAGCTGGGCAATTAACCCATAATCTATCGAAACCGATATTTAGAATTTAGGGACTTTCGGGACTTAATCTTGCTCATGTAGGTTAATCGAGATGCAGGTTTTCTTTTGGGATATTTTCTTATTTATTATATACTGTACCAAGGAATCAAATCAAACGAATTCTGATTTATTCTTTTATTCTGATTAACCACGTAACCATGTATTACACTTTGTGGTACAATGGTGGCATACAAAAATTGTGAGAAATAGACTATCTACAAGCTCACAACAAGTCGTGTGCTTGTAATTCGGCTATTTCCACTTTCTTTTTTAGTATAATCGTTTATTAATCCTAATCGAGGCAAAAGTTTGAATAATTGTGATACTGATTTGAAATTTAAGTCATATCGCCCAGTCCTAGTTAGGGGCTTAGTTTCCTCTCCTGGGTAATATGGTCATGATCATTAGCTCTGTTGTGATATACTCTTCCCACGTGTCTGTTCCACATGCAGGTGGAACAATGAACAGAGCGGACACCACTCCACAAAAGGACCTGATGAGGCTTTTTGCTTGCTGGTGAATACAAGGACGCTCGCCCCAAAATATGCTCGGCCCGGGTCAAAAGCGGGCGACCTCGGAACGGTTGCCACCAGGTATTCCTAAACGTAACCTCAGTAAAACTATGCCTTAACCTAACCTTATTCCTAAACGTAACCTCAGTAAAACTATGCCTAAAAAACCTAACCTTATTCCCAAACGTAACCTCAGTAAAACTATGTCGAAACCTAACTTTATTCCTAAACTTAACCTCAGTAAAACTATGCCTAACCCTAAACGTATTTCTAACCTTAACCTCGGTAAAACGAAGCCAAGAATTCAAGAACCGCTGGGGCGAGCGGTCCATGGAAAAAATGGGGGCGAGTGTGTTTTGGCTTTTGGGGTGAGTTCTGGTTACCCTGCTAGTCCAACCACTAGTGCAGGAGATTTAACTTACTTTACATTTAGCTATATTGTGGTTATGTAGCTGACAACGTACCTTTTCTAGGATTACTTATAACGAATATGGGTCATCAGTGTCTTGCTAAAAAGGACATTACTTAGAAGAACATGTTGATTATTGGACAGTGACTCTAACCACTGTGCCACATTGTTCTCTTGTCGCTCCACACCTTTGTCAATCCCTAGAATTAGACACACTATGTTCTAGAACCATATTGTGTAAAGTACAAGTCATGGTGCAATTTTCCAATGACGGTTTTGATGCCATGGTGATTCATCAGTCCTTCATGTGAAAACTGATGACAACTTACCCATATGCAGGTCTTTAGGGGTCCACTTCAACTAATCTTTGGGACAACAATACTAGTATGTAATAAATTCATGGTGGTTTGGTTTATAACTCTTTACACAAAGTGACACTTGGCATCATAATAACTACAGAAAATGTTGGTCTGTGTCCAATTAACTTGTTATAAATGGCCCTTGTAAAACTGCAGACAAAATACGAATTTCGTCGTTTGAATTAATGATGACGATTGTAACTATATTTCATGTTTGATGAGAAGAGATGTGACGTACGTTCAGACGGCTGTCAGTCATCCGGGTTGTTGTGAGTGATTTTATCTTACATTATCAAACTAATAACGTACAGTCCTCCCTCTAATCACAATTATGACATGTTGATGTGATGATGGCTCTGTCAAAAATGTTGGCTAACAGAGCTAGCTTGGAAAACAGAAACCAGATTTTGGGTTGATTTTATAAAAAATACATATAACGACCATATCAGATTACAAACAGTGTAGTTAGTGTGTGTTGTGGTCATTACTGTGTGTGCAGTGGGCAGCTTTAGAAACGCTCTGCTTTGGGTTTAATCGCTCCTGACGACGTTTGTTTTCAAATAATATTAGCACCACCAGCCCAGCTCGCTAACGTTAGCCGGGGTAGCGTAGCATTCGAAGCTAACCTGAAGCTAGCGTGTGTAGCCTGAATGGCTATGCTATGCTCGGTCACTTCTTGCCTCGTAGTATGTGTGTTTATTACCAGCCCAGAGGGTCCGCCACAGAGCAGATGTAGCGGGGACAGAGGGCTTGTGTCTGGGGTAACAACCCCCCAGCCAAGCCTGCCTACCTTTCTGTATTCGTAGCTGGGCCGCACTGGCTTTTTTACCCCCGGCTCCTGTTCTGTTTCCTCCAGCAGATTCCTCGTCTTTCTTCTGCTGCTTCAGAGAAAAGAGCTTAATCATCTTCAGTTATTTTTTGGATTAATTTTTATAATTCCTATAATGTGTTTTAACGTGTGTCCCCCTTTTCTAATGTACGTAAGGCCGAGGTCTTTTTGTTTTATCCCCCAGTTGTTGAGATATTGTTGAGGAGGGCTAAATGAACTCTACAGCACCGGAGCCGGTGCGTCTCTCTCAACTAATTGCACTGTTACTGTAGGAAGACTGACTGGCTGCTGCTGCTGAGCTAGCCTAGCATGCTAACTCTAGCAGGAGGAGGAGGAGAGGCCAGCGGGGGCACGAATTATGTGACAGGGATGCGTCAGTGACGTCATCTGCCGCCATGATGCGGAAGTGGGCGCCCGAGTTCAAGTTTTGATTGATTGATTGATTGATTGATTGATTGATTGATTGATTGATTGATTGATTGATGTACTTTATTTAGTAAGACATGAGAACAACAGTACATGGAAGTACAAATTCACAATACGAGGTCTACTAAACTGGAAGACTCATAAAAGCACTTAGCTTGTTTCAAATGAGTTCCCCACACACAATTATAATAAATCATGATGACATATAAGAGACAGACAGATATACACACTACTATAGAATGTCATACAATCAGTTTACAGGTTACTGGTATGAAGAGTGAAAAATATGTACAAAAGAAGAAAGAGAGAGGGGGGGGGTAGGGGGTGGGGTAGGTTAGGACTTGACTTGGACAGGGGCCATCTTTCAATTGCAGCCTCCTGAAGGTGTAACTTTAAGGCAGTTTTGAAAGTGAGTAGGGTTTTACACTCCTTTACTCCTTTTGGTAGGGCATTCCACATTTTTGATGAATAGCATGAGAACGAGTTAATTCCCTTTGTTGAGCCAAATCTGGGTTGAACATGATTTGTGGAGCTGCCTCTGGTGTTATGATCATGGACTTCATTAACATTTTGGAAGTATTTTGACAAATACAGGGGGATCCCAATGTTGTGGTGTATCTTGAAGACCAGGCCCATAGCAAGTTGCTGTACTCTGTCCTCAACCCTAAGCCATCCAATCCTAGCAAAATGAGCATGGGTTAGATGGGCTTTGTGATTGAGGCCAAGTAGTAGCCTTACAAGTTTGTTTTGGGATGTTTGGAGCCTTGTTTTTAAGGCCTTGGAGGTGTTGTGATACCATGAAGTGCATGCATAATCATAGTGACCTTGTATGAGGGCCCCTGCAAGAATATTCAGAGTATTCTTACTGACTAGACGATCAATCCTCCACAAATAGCGTATTGCTTGGATGACCTTTTTGTTCACTTTTTCTGCGTTTTTGTTACCGGAGAGGGTTGCCTCCTAGAACCCAGGTAGGTAATTTCCTCCTTTGTTGTGATAACATCATCACCCACTTTGATCGTGAAACTCTCAGCCTTGCTAAGGTTAGGACTGGACCCAAAGAGGATGGATTCAGTTTTACCCAGGTGTAATGAAAGCTTGTTGTCGGAGAGCCAGATGCAGATCTTGTTGAGTTCAGTGCTGAGAGTTTTCTCAACCTGCAGCCTGTCCCTGTCCGAGACCAGCAGAGCCGAGTCATCTGCGAACAGGAACAGTTTGCAGTCGCAAGCTGAAGACATGTCATTCACATATATCAGGAACAGTAAAGGTCCTAGTATACTTCCTTGAGGAACTCCACAAGTCACTGGGAGGGGAGGGGACTGGGTGCCGTTTACTTCCACCACTTGCTCCCTCCCTTCCAGGTAGGATCTCATCCAGTTTACTGACGTATCATCAAAACCTATTGCTTTGAGCTTATTGATCATAATTGTGTGATTAACGGTGTCAAGGGCCTTCTGGAGGTCCAGCATGACCATGCCGCAATATTTGCCAATGTCGACATCTTGTTTGATAGAGTCGTTCAAATAGAGAAGGCATGTGTCAGTGGAGTGGTTTGTTCTGAAGCCAGATTGGAATTTGTAAATGAGATTGTTCTCGGCAAGGTACTTATCGATCTGTTCATAGACTATTTTTTCCATGACTTTCGAGATGGAGCTTAGAATAGAAATAGGGCGATAGTTGCCAATTGGTTTTTTGTACAGAGGGGTCACCCTTGCTTTTTTGAAATCGTTAGGGACCCGTCCCTGTGTGATGGAGAGGTTTATTGTGAGAATACTTAAATCAGTTTGCAAAAAGGTGGTACAGTTATACAATAATGCGAAAAGGATAACACAAAAAGCCCTGAGGGCTTGTTTCCGTTGTGTTCTTATGTGTTCAATTCGAATACCAAAACGCTCGCCCCAAAATCGAATCTGGGAGGAATGAGATCACTGTATGGAGCTCCCTCTGGTGTTGTGCCCATGGGCGTTTCTCACTCTTTTGAAGTATTTTGACAGGTACATGGGCACTGGTCCCTTGAGTAGGCCAGTTGCTGTACTCTGTCCTCTGAGCGGTAACCGGAAGGATCCTGCCCAAAAATGGTATTCTTTGGTTAACTTTCTTGATTACTTTTGTTGCCATTTTATCACCGGAAAGATTGTTATCTAAAATACAGCCCAAATAACAAGAGCCGCCCTGACTTCGTCGTACGCAGTTGCGCATGCCACGGTGTCGCGAATCGAAAACCTGATTTACAAGCCCACACGATCGTTGTCTGTGCAAATCCGCGCCATCAGGGCCCCACGAGGGGCTTTTCACTCATTTCATTATTAATACAATTTGTTGATTTGACAGGTCAATGGACAATAAATACTGTACTACAAATAGCTAATACATTTAGTTAATAGACTAATATACATCTGTAGTCACGGATTACGTGGTGTTTTCTACGATCTGTTCCATTGTTCCAATGTGTGTTTATGCAAAATGAAATAAAAAAAACAATGGAAATTAAGAGGTGGTTAAGGGGAGCAGCCCATATAAAGTTTAGTATTATAAATAATAATAATAATAATTATTATTATTATTATTATTATTAGTAAAGCTGAAGCTCAGGACAGCCCTCTGAGGAAGCTACACACACTTCCGCCTGTTTGTGACATCACTGGCCCATCCTTGGTATGGTTATTCTAGGCACAGGGCAGGGGCAAGGCAACAATGGTATAACTGTGGGAGGGAGGGAGTTGCTAAAACACAGACTTTGTTTTGTTATGATAATGTGTTTGCTTTGCCTTTTTAGGAAACTAAATTGGTGGGGTGGGGGTATTTATATTATAGATAAAGTACTAGCTGGAGTACACAGCCAATTTAGCTGTTTCACTGAACCAAACCATTTTTGGAGAGAAAACTCCAAAAATGGTCAGACAGGTCCTTGCCTAAACCTATATCTGTGGCTAGTGGTGCAAAAGGTTCCAGATTGCTGGTAGTTTACCTTTTAGCACTTTATGGTGAAGGTTTCCTGCAAAATTGCGTGTGTGTTTGTGTGTGTGTGTGTGTGTGTGTGTGTGTGTGTGTGTGTGTGTGTGTGTGTGTGTGTGTGTGTGTGTGTGTGTGTGTCAGTCTGTCAGAGCATGTACAATATGGTTTTGCAGTCACAAAAATACAAAAGAACACTGAAAATGAAAAAACAAAAGATGTATATGAATATTATTATTATTATTAGTAGTAGTAGTAGTAGTAGTAGTAGTAGTAGTAGTAGCCTACATTCACATTATGTAGATGCACGCCAGATTGTGGATTCATATCCAGCACAAAAAACAAGAGTGAAAATTCAGTTTTTCAAGAAATAACAAAACCTTTTAGCTAGAGCAATTATTAAATTACTTATCCTAACTCTGACGTCCCTGATATTCCTTCTCTCTCTCTCACACACACACACACACACACACACACACACACACACACACACACACACACACACACACACACACACACACACACACACACACACACACACACACACACACACACACACACACACACACACACACACACACACACACACACACATTTGCGACTACAACTCCCAGAAATCCCAATGGCTGTGTGACGCTCAGTCATGACGACATCAGGAAGAGGAGGGGCGTGCATATTTTCACTCCCCATATTTTATTTACTCTATTTATTTATTTATTTCCGAGGGCAAAAATGGAGAACGATAGTCACCTATGTGATGTAACGTGAACACGGAGGATTAAACGTGTCGTATTTGATGTTGCTGCCAGCTGACACACACATTATAAATCCACATACACACACAAACACATGCATGCACACAACAAAACACGCGACACGAGCAACCCACCACACGCACAATAGAAAACGAGAACAATAGACAAAACTCAGCGCGTTTTTGTGTTTCATTTTGCCCACTTTTTCACTGGAATTATCCGGCGGGCGCGTGTTACGATCTAGCCGCGCACGTTTCCCGGGGAAACGTTTTGTGTCATGATTTTAAGTACAATGCGTGCGTGTTTTTAAAGAGAGGGAGGAGGAACACGTTGTGAGAGACGTGTGTATGTGTGTGTGATAGAGAGAGAGAGAGAGAGAGGAACGAGGAGGAGAGGGGGGTCAAAAAAGACACACACACACACACACACACACACACACATACACCACCCCCCTTCCAGTTTATTACCATCGATCCAGATTGGTACAATCATCTTCCTCCTCCAAACACACATCTAGGTTACATGCATACAGTGAATTAGCCTGAAGGGGTGTGTGTGTATGTATGTGTGTGTGCTAGGCTGCTGGTAGTGTAATAACAACATGGGAGACAACATGTGAATGTGTGTGTGTGAACTGAACGTAGAGAGAGACACAGTAATGTGAATGTGTGTGAACAGAACGCAGAGAGAGAGAGACACAGCTTGTGAATGTGTGTGTGAACTGAACGCAGAGAGAGAGAGAGACACAGCTTGTGAATGTGTGGGAACTGAACGCAGAGAGAGACACAGTAGCAGCAGCAGCAGCAAAGCAAGCAGCAGAAATAACATGTGAATGTGTGTGAACGCAGACAGAGACACAGTAATGTGAATGTGTGTGTGTGAACGCACAGAGAGACACAGTAGCAGCAGCAGCAAAGCAAGCAGCAGAAATAAGGAAGCGGACAGACAAGCAGGGGCTAGAAACCCGAGCTAACGTTGGCTAACTGGTGCCTGGTGGCTAATATATCATTTCTAATGAGCGACCAACGAGTATGCGACTTGATACGAAGAGGTGAGTGTTTTGGAATTTATTTTATTATTATTTTTTTTTTTTCCTCCAAAACTCACACACACCCACCACCCCTTCATCATCGCAGTGTATTAATAGTAAGATTTTCCAGTCAGTGGGTTTGATTTGTAATGATGATGGTGCTGAGCAATAATGAAAGAGGAAGCATATTGCAGAGAGAGGTTGAACAGTTGGAACAGTTACTGTCTGTTAGCTTAGTGTGCATTCATTGCTGTTATTACGAGAACGTAACGTTCAGAGTGTGTTACTGTATGTTTGTATTAAATTGCTTATTATGTGTTCTGTTTGTATTTTTTAACACACAGGTTCTGTCTACACACACACACACACACACACACACACACACACACAGGGCAGTGTATGGGAGCTAGCTGGCTTGGCTGCTAGCCGAACAGGCTAATTTTATACTTAGTCGCGCGAGCCTAGTCTGTGTCGCTCGAGACAAATTACGTATTTATTTATTTTCTCAACTGAGGGAAAAAACTGTCGCGAGGCGAAAATTACGTCATGTTTTGTCTCGAGCGACAGGCTCGCTCGCGCAACGACAAGAGCATGAATGTATGTCTATGTGCTGTGGAGCGGCTCTTAGGAGCCAGATGATGCGCATCATCATCTTCCTCATCATCCTCCAGATTCTGCTAACTTGTGTGTCTAGCTAACACAGCAAGATGATGTGGGGTTCAAACCTCACATAATCTAGCTGTGTTAGCTAGATGATGTGAGGTTCGAACCCCACATCATCCAGCTGTTACATGGATGTGGGGTTCGAACCCCACATCATCTAGCTAACACAGCTAGATGATGTGGGGTTCGAACCCCACATCTGTCCTGTGGTGGTGTGTGATGTGTGCACTGCAGTCATGTTCACAGTCACACACACATTATCATCATATATTCATTACATTGTATAACACTATCTGTGTGAAGGTATGATGATGAGTAATTATTACACACACGCCTGTGTGTGTGTGCTATGTGACGCTAGCTCATTACCATAGCTTGCTAATAATCAAGCCAGTGGTTGTGTGTGTTGCTGCGGATTCTTCTGTGGGAGCCATCTGTAACTGTTATATTGGGCTCACACACACTCGTTATAGTCGTGGATATTTTTACATTATGAATGCTTTATTACCGCTGCCTGTGTGGCTGGAAATATTAATACGTCAGACTTCTGTAGGCAGAGCTTTTCTAGGTACTCGAAATACATTTGGTGAATGAACGCTCGCTGTGGTGGAGGTGGTCAACACACACACACACCCACCACAACCTTGTCAGTCCTTGTCATTAGTTAATTTGTGGAAAGATGCCCTCTTGGGAGAAGCCGGTGCAGGCTCCGTTGAAATGGCTCTTGCGGTTTCATTAGGTGATGCTTTTATATGTGGAGGAACTTTTCATCCCCTGTGTTTCTGCAGTGTCACCCTCTCTCTCTTGCTCTCTCCACCCCTCTCTCTCTCCTGCTCTCTCTGCCTCCCTGTCACAATTAGGAGACCAGAGTGAAGCGCGCGCACACACACACACACGCACACGCACACACACACAATTGGAAAGATAGGAGTCGGAGATGTAGGCTATTCTCTCATCCTCTCTTAATTATATCCTCTCTCCAGTGTGAAGGGGCTGTACCGCATCCTGCTGGGTACTTCTCATTTCACTGTGGAAAGGGTGATTCTTAACCACCTGCTCTTCAGAAAACTGCTCTCTAATCAGTCCTCATGTGTCCTCAGAAGACATTATACGTTTAGTTTTTTTCTTATCCTGCTGAAGATCTGAGATAGACTGTAGTGTAGACATACACTCAAGCACATCTAAAGACACCCAAAGAAGAATGTTTGTTTTTCCAAGTTATATCCATTGGTTAGATACAAATCTATTTCAAATGAACCCCGAGTGCACTTTTCTTTTTTTATCTAAACACAAAATGCTTTAGTCCACCTCCATAACAGAAGTGAAAGGTAATTTATCTACAGTAGGTTTTAATGATAGAGGCAGTGCACCAAGCAGTGTCCTCTCCTTCTCCGAAACAGGTGGGCAGGCGGTCTTTCCATTAAATGAGTTTCTTTAAGCTGTGGGTCTCAGACAGACGTACCAGGAAAATAGGGCCCAGAGTCGTTAGATCACTCCCCAAAATTCATTACTCAGTCTAATTGCTTTCCAGCCAACCACATAAAACAATAGAATAACGTAGTGTTGACCATTACAAAGTGGATGGGTAGAGTAAACAAGCTCGCCAGCCAGAACAACAACTCACCACCATATAGCTGGAGGGATGTTGCTCTGCTGGTCCTAGGACAGGTCACAGTTCATTTATTGTGGCTGCCAGGCATTAAAAAAAAGTGAAAGAATCCCATTACAATACATTCGTGTTTGCCTCTGCAGCACATATAACAACACTTAATCGATTTAGAGATGATTCACACAGCCTGTACAAAAAAGAGCTGACAAGCAAATCTGTGAAGCGCACTACGATTTGTTGCTGCGCCAATGCCACTAAGACTAATTCCTGTACCTTTTTATTGTACTCAGTGTAAAGAGACTGAACAGGGAACAGAGAGTCTTAACTGCTAGAAAGTTGGACCTGGCTGGCGTGGGTCCAATGTTTAGAATTTTAACTTAATAATCTAAGCATCAAAGTACATGCATGCTACTGAAGTGGAACCAGATTGGGAATTATTTTCTTGCCTACAGGGCACATGATATGCTAAATCCTAGCATTCACATGCCAACTGCCCAAACAGATTTTTTTTTAAATGTAAAAGACCCTGCCACTAGAGAAGTTGTTTAACTGTCAAAATGGATAGTCGTCGAGTAGGTAAACACAAACCCATATTTATCAGTGTTAGGCAGGCTAGGTGGCTTAATTCTCAGCCCTGGGTGGTGGACTCGTTTTGGAGCCAGACCCTGAATCAAAATTGTACTTCTTCCAGCTTCATAGAAACTCCTTGATACAGCTAAGGGCTTTAACAGCAACCTGCCTGTGTGCTTTGTACAGTATTGGTAACTCTGTTTATCTGTCCTTCTGTCTGTTCTGTTTTTGCAGTTTCTTGCTCTCTCTTCCCCCATCTGTCCTTTTTTAAATCAACTCTCTTATTCGTCATGGTGGCTGTCCTGTCCCTAGTGCACACAGGCGTGAAATTAGCCCATAGATATAGTAGAGATGGAGACTGTAGAGTAGACAGAGCTGTGTTTTTATTATTGTTATTGAGTGTAACATACCATGTACAGTACATGTGTGTGGGTTTGCTGTCACTCTGTCTGTTTTAACTTATTCCGTTGTGTGTTATTGCTCTCTCTCTCTCTCTCTCTCTCTCTCTCTCTCTCTCTCTCTCTCTCTCTCTCTCTCTCTCTCTCTCTCCTAGCTGACTTGTTAGGGGATGTCGGGCAGTAAGGCGCTGGGCGGGGGGGCAGGCGGGGGCGCGAGGCGCAGGAGGACCCGGTGTCGTCGCTGTCAGGCCTGCATGCGGACCGAGTGCGGGGAGTGCCACTTCTGCAAGGACATGAAGAAGTTCGGAGGGCCCGGCCGGATGAAGCAGTCCTGCCTCCTCAGACAATGCACAGCGGTGAGTGGGACACAACGCGCACAGAGACACAGCAGCATAACAGCACTTGTACTGTAAGCATGGTGCAGGTGTGTAGCACAAGGATTCGATTATGGCCGTATCAGTGGCAGGGTTGGGGATTCCAGCAACTATTTTATCAATTCCTTTTTTGATTAATCTAACCGAGAAGCACGGGAATAAACCCTGTGTGTGTGTGTGTGTGTGTGTGTGTGTGTGTGTGTGTGTGTGTGTGTGTGTGTGTGTGTGTGTGTGTGTGTGTGTGTGTGTGTGTGTGTGTGTGTGTGTGTGTGTGTGTGTGTGTGTGTGTGTGTGTGTGTGTGTGTATATTTAAAAAATAATAATGCATCAACAAATAGATGCAAACACGAACAATTAGTCTGATTAATCCTTTTTTTACTTTGGTGTCAGGCAAAAATGTACAATGGTGTCAGGCAAAAATAGCACATAGCCACATAACACAATGCATCACACCGCGGACGTGTTGTGAGCTTGTAGACCTGCTATTGTCTGTGTTTTGGAAAATATTTTCAAGACACGTGTGAGGATTTGCTACTCGTCTCACTGGGGGCCACCCATGCAGAAAATGCATGTTTTCGTGGCCCATGTAAGAGGATTGGGTGTCCATCAAAGGGTACCTGTAGCATGTACCTGTATAGGTACACATATACACTCAGTACATTCATAAGCACACATGCATTCATATACGAATTTCATATAGAAGGTGCATGCACGGGTAAACGGGTGAGGCATGGCATTTGCA
This sequence comes from Gymnoscopelus microlampas, assembly GCF_963454915.1. NCBI lineage: Eukaryota > Metazoa > Chordata > Actinopteri > Myctophiformes > Myctophidae > Gymnoscopelus > Gymnoscopelus microlampas. The sequence continues at coordinate 41,083,916 of NC_139948.1, forward strand.
CCGTGAGGAGTGGTTGAGCAAGGCACAAACACTGGTTCACACAGATAGATGCACAAAGATCTTCGTGTTTTGTCTTTGTGTTGAATAGATATTATGTTACTCTTTCTTCTTGAGTGTCTTATAGCATGTATTATAAGCTTTGATTTGTAGCTCACGAGGTACAAAAGGTCTCTGGCAAGGATACTACAGACACACCTTTCGATTAAAGGTTGAAGAAGCTATTTAAGAGCAGACACTGATTTAGCAAGCCTGAACTTCTCAGTTAGGTCGTCCCAGAGTGGAGGACCCCTGACATTAAAGGCATTCACGGTCGCTCACCTTTGTCTTCAGCTTCGACTCAAGAACAACAAGCAGGTTACCATCTGAGGCTGCACACAGATTCTCATAATGATGTAATAACTTTAAAATATAGGCCACATTAGGAGCCATGTCATGAAGCGCCTTTTCAATTTTTTAAGAAAAAACGTAAAACCTAAAACAGAACAGACCAGTTAAGCGTGTTCTCTCCTCCTGGTTTTAGTTAAGTCTCGTTGCAGCGTTAAGTACAAGTTGGAGATTATTAAGTGTCTTTTTGCACAAGACATATTAACACACCAACAAAGAGAGTAGGCATAAGAGGACAAGAATCTAACGTTTTCTTATCACCACAATCACCAAATACTCTGTGCAAGACTTTGTCATGACAGAATTCTAGAGTACATTCATACACATAATTAATTACGTACTCATGAGAGTGTAACAGGACCACAAATAAGAGTTTTAACAAAGTGTTATTATGACATTGTCCTTATTTTAAAGAACGGAGAGCATATGACATAACATTATTATGTGCTGTTCTGTTCCAAGTACTCATTTTTAAAAGAGGCTTTGATTCATTTGAAGGATAAAGTTTGGAGAGACCCCCATCAGTGATCAGAAAAAGTTCCATGTTTTTTTCACCATGACAACGCTCCTTCACACACCGCTGTCTCCATTCAAGACTTTTTGGCTGCGAAAAACATTCTTGCGATACCACAACCTCCATATTCACCTGCACTCTTTTTTTTTTCTGCTCTCAAAAAAAAAAACTCAAATGAAGCTGAATGTATAAGGAGGTTTGATGCTATTCCAGCCATCCGTACCAACGTGAAGGTAGAATTCTGGCATTAGTTCAGAACGTGGCAGGAATGTTGAAACATTTACATAGCATCTG